>NC_056727.1:594215719-594541425 GCF_019279795.1 Protopterus annectens | reverse complement strand
TCTGGGATCACTAATCATGCCACAACACTCTAACACAAAGGTTCCAAGAGTTCATACACTGAAATGCCATGGAACAACTGGTCCCAATCCCCTCAAGTGGAGGCAACATTCTAGAACACATCATCACGAACATGGGGTCACACTGTTCAACACCAGACATATACCCATCATTGGTGAGATCAGATCATGGACTACTCTCAGTGGGAGTCCACATCCCACCCACACCCCAGATGGGAAAAGAAACAGTGAAGACCTTCTCAAATGCCGACTTCACATTTCTGAGGACAGGTGTGGTCTCTTTCAAGGCCCCCAGGCCAGCGGACACCATTACCCAAGCCACTGTATCACTTAGAAATGCCTTCTACCAGCACCTCCAGGACTGCATGGATCAGGCAATCCCAAAAAAAAAGACTCTTTGTACCACAGGCAAGCATCCAGTCTGGTGGACCCTAGCCATAACCAAGCTGTACAACACAAGGAAGGAGCTACTATGAGATAGAGCGTAATCCGTAGGGGGGAAGACACCCCTGCTCATTGTGAGTAAAACACTGGGTTCCCCCATACAATCATCCGAGGCATGTTTTGAGAGTAAACGCACTCAGGACTCCAGGGACAATCATGAGGCCTTTTTTACCTATGTTTGAAACCTGGGAGGGAACTCCCAGATATGCTCAGACTTAGTTCAGAATGATGTTGATATCACTGCACCTACAGACATTGGCAACATACTGGCTGACAGGTTCAGTGCAGATTTCTCCCCTCCCCTCCCCCCAACGGGAGGGGTATGTACACCAGAGGATTGTAGCCCCCCAAACATCTCCACTGCTGGGGTGGGAACTGCTCAATCCAAGGCAGAAAACACTTTATCCATGGGACCAGATGGTGTCCCCAGTTGTGTGCTCCATGAACTCAATGAGTAATTACACCCGCAGTTAGGGCAGCTGTTTAATCTTAGCCTCATCTCAGGATATGTTCCCAAGGAGTGGCATACAGCAATGGTGGACCCACTTCACAAAGGAGGTGCCTCCACCAACCCCAGAAACTACCATCCCATCAGCTTGACAAGCCTGTTCTGCTAAGCTATGGAGAGGATCATAATGGGAATTCTAAATGAAGACATAGGGGATTGCAGACATTGGATCCAATCCAGTATGGCTTTGTCAAGGGCAGATCATGCCTTTTAAACTTGGTTGACTTTTTCAAAACACTCACCCAGGCCATTGACGTGGGCAAGGCAGTCCACACAGCCTACCTTGACCTGGCAAAGGCTTTCGACACAATACCCCACTCAGGTATCATTGAAAACATCACCAGCTTAATTGTGAACCCATACATCACAGCATGGGTTGCAAACTGGCTAAGTGACGGAACACACAGGGTCAAAGTTGCTGGTGCCAGTTCACACTCCAGAGCTGTCACAAGTGGTGTCCCACAGGGCTCAGTCCTGGGCCCACATTTGTTCAGTATCTACTTTTCAGAAGTACGAGCAAACACAGGAGGATTATGGCTGACAAAGTTTGAAGATGACTGCAAACTGGGAAGCATAGTTGGAAACCCATCTGACACAGACATCCTTCAGAAGGGTCTCATAGACACAGATAACTGGTGCCACAGCCATGGCCTTACATTAAACACTAAACAATGCATAGCCATACCCTTCAGGAAGAACAAGGTTACCACTACTTCCCATCTAGGTGGCAATCCTCTAAGCACAACGTAGGTTATCAGGGACCTGGGCACCCAGGTTGACAGTGACCTTTTGTTTGACACTCACATTGCCAGGGTAGTTTGGAAGGCCTTCTACATTGGCCACCTCATCATGCAGTGATTCACATCTAGATCAAGGGAGGTCATTGTTCCCCTGTACTCATCACTCATCAGACCAATGATTGCATACAATGCCCCATTCAGATTGGATGGGCCCACAAATTCCTCGACAGGAGGTGAAAGGGTCTCAAAACATATTTCTTATGCTGCCCGACTGAAGGAATTCCAGCTGTATTCAGTCGCTTACTGCCTGCTCAGAGGTGACCTGTGCCTGACATACAAGGCTATGTCCAACCCAGAATTAATGAACATGCTTCACCTCAAGACCTCTACATCCATCAGAACTACAAGGGCAGGAGACCTAAACCTCAACACAGATATTAATAGGATGTGCTGGAGGGACAGATTCATCACCCAGAGAGTCCATATGCTGTGGAACAACATCCTGGTACATGTGAGGCTGAGCACCTCACTGGCTTTGTTCAAGTGAGATCTTGACCAATGGATGGGAGATTGCAGGTATACCCAAGGGATAACCTCAGTATCACTGCTTGACAGAGGCACAGCAAAATAATGGGCATATTATCCATCAACTTGCAGGGGTGGCAGAAGCCACGAAACTCTGGGCTAGGCTTATTAATGCCCTAGGGCAGATAGCCTAGTATGAACCTATGAACCTATGGACATAGGCCTGGGGCAATTCCTGCTATTAGGACAGTGGTCTGCAGCAAGCTATATAGTAGTAGTCGGTTTTAGCCATTGGTTTTTGACCATGGCTATTCCATGTTGCTTCTTGTTGTGGTACAAACATGGGTGTGTGGTTATCCATGCTATTTATTGCTAGTCACCCTCATTTTGTATCTTGTTCCATGTTTTTGCACATGTACATCACTGTATGACGTGCAGCTGTTTCCGCAGGGTCATATGCGTGGATATGGATGTTAGTTGGGGTCCTCAGGTGTGCATATTGTACATGATATTACATTACTTAACACATGGCATTCATGCCTCAGGTGGTGCTGCAGGGCCACCTCTGTCGGATACACATACTACACTCCCTGTACGTTTGGAAGCAGGTTGTGTCATGTTAGGCATCCCTGTTACTGTATGAGTGAGTCAGAGCGGGTATCAGTCCCAGTGTTCCTACTGACCAAGCGTATGTGCTATGCGTTGCCTCTTTGCCAAGGCCAGAGCATACTGGACACGCCTCCTTCTGCCTACTGGGACAAGGTCAGGTTGTTCCTCCTCCGAGTCACCCCCTGCCTGTGGTGGCCTTGGCAATGGTGGGGGGATGTTTGGCCCAGCCCTGTGCTGGTCCTGCTGCAGCAGGATCATATTATGTAGCATAGCACATATCATGATCATTTGGGTACATGTAGTTGGTGTGTACTGCAAAGCTCCACCAGACGTGTCCCGACACCGGAACCATGACTTGAGCAGCCCAAACACACGCTCTATGATATTACGTGTTTGTGCGTGTGCCTCATTATGGCGTTCCTGTTCAGGTGTGTGTGCATTTCTGATGGGTGTCATCAGCCACGGCTCAAGTGCATAACCTGCATCCCCCACTAGGTGTCCGTGTGGGAAGTCCCCATTGGCAAATGATTGGTACAGCTGCGTCAGATGCCAGATGTGGGAATCGTGGTAGCTCCCAGGGCAGCCAGCACACACATTCATTATTATGCCCTGGGCATCACACACGACCTGGCAGTTGATGGAGGGGTATCCCTTGCGGTTAATGTAGGCTCTACCCGCTCACCGGCTGGTGCTTTGATGCGTATGCGTGCAGTCTATTGCACCCAGCACCTCAGGGTATCCCGCTATTTGCTGGAAGAGATGCATATTGCTGGCCACAACCTCACGGTCATTAGGGACATATATATGATCACTGACATGTGGTGACATGGCATCCAGGAACTGGTGCAGTACCCTGGAGGCTGATGCCTGTGATATCCCCATCATATCGCCAGTTGGTCTCTGGAAGGTACCTGTTGCTAGTATTCTTAGGCCAACACATACCTTGGTTTCCACTGGGATGGGTTCCCCTCTGTTGGTTCTGTGTGTGAGGCGTGGCCTGCACAGCTCAACAATCTGCTGCAGGAGCTCTCTGTCCACTCTATAGTGCTCTACTATCTCCAGCTCATGTAACCCATGGTAGGTGACCCTGGGCCTGTATACTCTTCTCCTTCTCCTCACTCTGGGTTGTCTGTCAGCATCTGCATTGTCACCACCCTCAGCAATTCGCCTATGCCTGACTATAATAGCTATGGCAGCCCCTAGCATTTCTGCTCTGAGTTCAGCTTTTTTCAGTTTTCAATTCTGATAGCTTAGTTTCTGGCAGTATCTGTTGTGAGAAACAGCCTGCACTGCTCCTTGCAGTGTTTTAAGTGCTGGGTTGGGCTTCTAGTCTGCCTGTGTAATTGCCTGCTTCTAATTGTTTCCACCAATTAACTCCAGTAGTATCCTCTGGCAGTTTACCTGGATTTTAGTTGTTTCCTGTTTCCTCTCTGTTTCCTGAGGGGGAGCAATGTGCACACCAGCTTACACAAGCTTACAGTCACTTAAACACGCGCACACATCCTTACACGGTGTTACACGTGCGCACACATCCTTACACGGTGTTAGCTAGGCTGATTCATGCTAAAACGCATGCACACTGCCTTACACACGTGCACGCCAGCGAAACCATTGTAAACAGTTTGCAACACGCTCCCACATGTTGAACCTGCCTTACACGCTGCAGCCAAGATGCACGTATATCAAGAAACTTTGAGTGTAGGGATAGCGTATACCCTCAGTTTCTTGACTTTCCTAGTGTTCTGTTGGGACACACCTCCCTCCCTGATGTCTGTCTGTCATCTGCTACCTTACATTGCCCTCCAATCTGGTACATTTATTACTATCCTTCCCCCCGTGATGTCACCTACCTCTTACTCTGTTCCTCCCCCTTATCTAACTCTTACACTACTCAGACAGTGCTCATTACCTATGTGGCAGTGTGATTCAGTATTGTAACCCTCATTTACATAGGATTGCCTAGTAATGCTTAGTTACGTGTCTTACACGGACTTCCCCTTGACAACCACTAAACGGAGGCCATATTGTTTTTGGTCTGCAAGTCCCTCCATTGACATTTCATGTAATACATAAATCCCACAATTGTGGGTTTATAAGCTTCGGTTTTCAGTTTTAGGTAGCGCACCCCGTTTGCGCGGGTGTGCGCTGCAGTTAAACACATAAATCCCGTGAAAAAAAAGTTATATAACTTATTTTTGCAACACTTTTTCATGCCAATGGCCACATATTTGGCCATTGGCATGCTTAATGAAACATATGCACCCTTTATTTGGAGCTGACATAGCTCCGTTTTTAATTTTGCAGAAATGTACTCAGTTGTCAGCTGAGTACATTTCTGCAGCTAACACGTCCGTTACACGGACTGGTTTCTGCTTCGTGGATCGCTCAAATACCTCATTTGCATATCTTTGAGCTGCAAATGAGGTATTGAGCATTTCCACGCCCAGTCCGTGTAAGAGACGTGTTAGCTATCTCTTACACGGAGATTTGGGCTGTTCCTGAATCAGGAGGCTTACACGGAGGCTTACACTACTCTTGAACTCCGTGTAAGCCTTCCTGAATCTGGCCCCTTACTTTTCCAGACTATGTTTTAAATGCCACTTATGCTCATTTTTATTGCTGGAGGAAACCTATATACCATTACTAGACAAATATCCTTGTAGGTATACCAGTTCTTTATTATTAACAATTCACTACTAATGAAGACATGCATCTCATGCACTTTTCCACAGATTTTTACTTCTGTTTATATAGTACTTAATACAATTTAGTGTTGTGTAAAATTATACATATTATTACTGGCAACACCTGCCAAGATGTAGTGGAGAATGACATGTATTTTGCCACAGACAACACCTAGTACAATTCAGTGCAGTATAAAGCCCTATCATTTCCCATTGCTTTCTGTACTCTGCACAGATTTTAATTATTAACAACATTGTAAAGAGTTTATAGCTTTTTCCACTAGCATACTGTATTCTTGAAGTAATACTGTTCTCTTCACAAAGCAATATAAGACATTAATTTTCACTTGCTTTTAACATAACCTATAAATACAAGAAATGTCTGGTTCACATAAGTAGTATTCTTCTCCAGTGCCACAACACACAATACTCTGAATTGTGCTTCAGTAACCTCTTAAGATTTCACTTCAATTATTCCATTTCTTTTCCACTACTAAGGCCCCACTCACTGCCTTCTTCTTTTAAAAAGACAGTTCATTCACATGCCATTGAACTTTGTTTCCATTCATAGAAGAGACAGCATCTTGCATAAAAAATACTTCTTGTCAGCAATAATTTTAAACAGTTTCTTAACCTCATACCATTTGCTTCAGTAGGTTTTATATTTTGCTTTAACTGTAGTTAAATAAATGCTGGTTGGTCACCAATATATAGTGTGTGCACAGATTCACCCTACTTGTTCCGCTCTCTCTCACTCTCAAAAAATACTTCCTCAGTACACCCCACATATTTCACTTATTTTCTCAGAAAAACTAGCACAATAATGTTTTAGCACATAGTTGAACATAGACTTCGTATTACCACAAAGCCTTTCCACCACTCTGTATATCAGTTATTGCTTCACTTTTTAAGAACACTACTTTCAACTCTTCACATTAACTAGTGGAATTTCTATTCAGTCCCCCCATATCACAAGTAATTAGACACCACGATTCTTTATACTTCACTGATTTCAGTTATACATTTCAAATACAGCAAGCTATTTTGCAGATTGGAAACACAGAATCATGTCATGTTTGCTACTTACTTCACTAATCTCTTCTTTGTTTTATACTGCAAGAGCATTTTCCCAAAACATTTCCTTCAACATCATAGCATATATTCTGTGTATATCTTTGATAACAACCTTTCTTCAATTTACTATGAACTTATTTTGATAAGCAGCCTTTTGCAATTTCATATTACTTTTCCACAATATTTAATACTACTTGTCATACTGCCACTGTCTGAAGTGCAGTATATTTTTTAACTTGGTTTAAACAGTAATTACACTTATGTTTGTCCCGCAGAGTTGCTTTGTATTGCTTCTAGCTTCTGTGTCTTTTGCCTTTTAGTATTGTCAAAGAAAAGCTACACAGCCTGATTAAAATTCAATGAAGTACTTGTGAAGAGTGGGTAATGATAGATGAAGGCTGCCAGCCTAGCCAGATAGATTTTTTATAGATAATTCTATCATTTGTAAATATTAATGTAAGGCACAGGCTTGTTGTCTTAAATGGAAAAACTGCTGTTAGATGTGGAACTGCAAAGAATGTCACAACAGTGCTCCCTACTGACCAAGTAAAAGCATGTTGTGACCCTTTGATCTAAAGTTGGCTCCAGCCCGTCTAGATGAAGACATTCTTTCCATTGTTTTAACCAAGAGTTAAATTGCTAGATTTAAACATGCAAATGTATTTTTATTTCTCTGCTTCCTGACCAGCTGCAAGAAAACAAAAGGACAAAAGGAGATTTTAAGAATGTAAATGCAGTTTCTGTTAGCCTGGGAACCCAGGGAAGTGTAAAGAATGATGTAATGTGTAGCCTGGGAAACCCAGGAAAGTGTGAAGAATGATGTAATGTGAATCAGAACTGCAATTTCAATTTAAACAGAGAGAACCAGAGAGGATTAAGCATTTTCGTCTTGACCATCCAAGTCATCAGCACTCTGCCTATTTTATTATGTAAGTTATCTTAGACTTGTATTTTCTCTTAGAAATAGCTAGAAACTAGAAAGATTAGACTAAGTGTTTTTCTGTGATGTCAGAACTGTACTACTGAATTATTTTAAGTATTTGTCTGTGATCTCTGTACTCTTGACTAGCACTGTATAGTAAGAAGTATTGTCTTGTGTTTTTATTATTTATTATTAAATATTTTAAAACCTTTCAACTGTGGCTGTTTTGTGCAGAGATAATTTAAGCTCTAGAGTGCATTGCATATTTATAGTGATTGCTGTACCAAGTCACTCCAATAAGCCTTGACTGTTTAGTTAAACTACCAATTGGATAATACTATTGCACAGTAATATTTGTACACCCTTTTAAGGGCTTTTGAGTAGCTAATAAATATTAGCTGGGTGGTGGCAGGTGGCACTACTGTATAGTCTGGGTAATAGGGGCACAGCTGGAGAACCTGTGCCAGCCTTTCCCAGGAGTGTCTGTGTGGTTGTATAAACTCTTATCTCAAAGTGTGTTTGTGTGAGATACTTGGGCAGGGACACAAAGCACTGGTCGGACAGAGAGGGTGCTGGAGGTTTTAGCTTGCCCAGCTAGGCTGATATCTGGACCCTATAGCTGTGCAAGTGGGGAGACTTATTGGGGACCTGGAGAGCAAGGAAGTCACCAGCCCTTTTGCACTTTACTGTGTGTATTTGTTATCCTTTCTTCATATATGAGATGCCCTCTCTGGTGTTAGTGGTGAGGACTGAGGCTCCTTGATTGCTGGGCCAGGGCATGTGTGTCACATATTAATTGTTTAGCAGAGGTGGGATATTCACATCACATATTAATTGGTTGGCAAATGCTAATTGGCTTGTAGTGGTGTGGGTAGAGTGAATTCCTGTAGCTTGTGTACAATGAGCTTTGAAGGTATTTTGTACTCTAAATCAGCCACACAGTGAATACTCAGAGTTCAGATCACAATTGTTTTATTTCTTTTGTTAGCTTAGCTAGTCAGGGTGAGCAGGCAACATGTCAGCAGAGGAGTATGGAAAGCTGACAAGGAGACAGCTGGCTGAGATGTTCCAGGCTAGGGGATTGGTGCATGGAAACCTGACTAAGGCAGACCTGATTGCAGCCTTGGTTACAGCTGCATCAGAAAACAGCAATCAGGAGGACAATCAGACTGACAGTGGAGATATAATACCCTCGGAGAATGGACAGCTCAACCTTTCTGCAGAGGACTTAAACATCCATCTGGAGCTAAAGAGACTTAAGTTGGAGGCCAGGCATGTGGAAATAGAAGCAAATGAGAGACTGAGGTGTCTAGAGAGTGAGGACAATGAGAGACTGTGATATTTGTAGGCTGAGAATAAGAAACTGCTATGCCTAGAAGCTGAGGAAAAGGAGAGGCAGAGACAGCATGAGAAGGAGATGCTGACTCTTTGCCAGAGTCATGGAGGTAATGGGGAAGGGAGTAACTGGACCCCAGAGGCACAATAGGTCAGTAAATTTCTTCTGCAGTTTAAAGAGGGGGATCATTTTGATAGTTTCCTTCATATGTTTGAAAGGGTATGCAAACAGTATAGTGTTGACCAAAGGCTCTGGGTATGGTTCCTGACCCCCTTACTACATGGTAAAGCTGTAACTGTTTTGTCAAAAATGTCTAACACATGTTTTGATTATACTGTTGTTAAAAAGCATTTGTTAGAATTGTTTAAGCTAACACCTGAAACGTATAGGAAAAAGTTTCGTAAGCATAGACACAAAGCAGATGAAAGTGTGTGTAAATATGTTGCTGAACTGAGCACTTATTTCCATAGGTGGGTGAGTGGATGTCAGGTCACCACTTTTGAAGGTCTTAGCACTTTGCCTGAGGACATGAGGATCTGGTTAGCTGATAGATAATGTGCTACTTCAGATGAATTGGGGAAGAAGGGAGACCCATACCTAGCAAGCAGAGCAGCCGTGCATGGGAATGGAAACCCCAGTACTGCTCATGGGTCTAAAGGAACCCATGGCGGGCAGCATAGACTGCCCCAACATAATCTGCCAGTAGCAGGGGAAGCCACTAGTCCAGGTACATGTCCAGGAGCTAGGGTTAAATGTTTTGAATGCAACCAGTGGGGCCATGTGGCATACAGATGTCCACAGAGGCAAGGTGGGGAACAAAAGGTGAGAGAGCCAGTAAGTAGGAAAGACAAAATGCCAATAGTAGGTTGTCTTGAGGCAACAAGGGTACTGAACTACCATCCTGCAGATGTCCTGCTAGGAAAGGATTTGGATGAGGCAGTAGCAAATGCTTATGCAGTTACATGCAGTAAGGCTAGGAGACAAGCATGTGAGTCTGGTAGCCTGGGACTCTGTAGCAGTGAAACTGAATGTGAGCCACAGCTGCTTGTGGGTACTGATGGTCCCTTGGACAGAGTGACTGCAAAGTTAGAGGTGAGTAGTAGTACCCAGGCTGACAGTGAGGCACCACTGTCAGAGGATGCCAGACTTACTGTGGAAGGGGAGCTGGGAAGAGTTACAAGGAGAGAGTTGAGACAGGCTCAGTTCTCAGACCCTACATTGCAAGGCCTGAGGGAAGTTGCTAGAGAGGCACCTGATTCTCATGGAAAGGAGGAATCTGTATATTGGGACAAAGGGTTACTATACAGAGAGTGGACCCCTGAGGGAGGGCTAGAAGGTGAGAAAGTACAGCAGTTGGTAGTTCCTAGAGCCTACCACCTGGTGCTTCTAGCCATAGCCCATGATATTCCCTTTGCAGGTCACATGGGCATAAAACGTGCATATTATGCAGAACTTCTATTGGCCTGGAATTTCCAGAGATGTAACAGGGTACTACAAGACCTGTGAGCAGTGCCAAAAGGTAGGCAAGGCAGGAGACAAGGTAAGAGCTCCTTTGATGCCTTTGCCTGTGATTGAGGAGCCATTTCAGAGGGTAGCTATGGATATTGTGGGTCCTCTGAGTACCCCAAGTTCCACAGGGAAAATGTATATCCTAGTGGCAGTGAATTATGCTACAAGATACCATGAGGCAGTGGCTTTGTCCTCCATTGAGGCAGAGAAGGTGGCAAAATGCTTTGTTAGAGATTTTCAGCAGGGTAGGTTTCCCAAAAGAAATACTGACTGACAGAAGTGCCAATTTCATGTCAGACCTGCTGGCTTGTCTGTGGAAGTCCTGTGGGGTGAAGCACATTAAGACCACCCCTACCATCCCCAGACTAATGGTCTTGTTGAGAGGTTAAACTCTACAATCAAGTCCATGCTGCAGGCATTTGCAGATGAGTTTAAGAGGGAGTGGGACAAATATTTGCCCCATCTGTTGTTTGCTTACAGAGAGGTTCCCCAGGAATCCACAGGTTTTACACCCTTTGAGTTGCTGTATGGTTATAGGGTGAGGGGACCTCTAGATTTAATTTGGGATGAGTGGGAAGGTGAGTGCGAGTCTCACAAGGAGTCTGTTGTGGCATACGTTCTAATCCTCGGGACAAGGCTCAGGAAACCCATGGGCTTGGCCCAGGAGAACCTGGCAGATGCCCAACAACAGAAAAAGGTGTGGTATGACAGGAATGCTCGAGCTAGAGACTATGCTGTGGGGCAGCAGGTAATGGTTCTCATTCCTGTCAGACACAACAAACTGCAAGCAGCTTGGGACGGAATCCTACAAGGTGGTAAAAAAGGTAAGCAATGTTAATTACATGGTGGAACTGCTAGGCAGAAGCTAGGGGCACAAATTGTACCATGTTAACATGATGAAACCTTACCATGATCGAGAGGCCCTTGTGCTGAGCATTTGCAGTGGATTGCAGGAGGAGTCTGAGGGAGATCCTGGGACTGATCTCTTCATGAGGCTCAGGCTGACACCTCAGTGGAAGGGGTAACAATGTCCCAGCCGTTATCTCCTAACCAGGTTCGAGAAATCCAGGCAGTGTTGCAGGAATTTGGGGACATGTTCACTGGGAAACCAGGGTGCACCCACTTGAGGCAGCACCAGGTGGCTACAAGACCCCAAAGGCCTATTAGGCAGGCCCCTTATAGAGTGCCTGAGGGAGTCAAACAGACTCTGAGGGAGAAGGTACAGGAGATGTTAGAAGTAGGGAGGATTCAAGTGTCCAGCAGTCCCTGGGCCTCCCCAGTGGTGCTGGTGCCAAACAAGGATGGCAGCACCAGGTTCTCTGTGGACTACAGAAAATTAAATAGTTACACAGAGTCAGATGCTTACCCCACGCCTAGGACAGATGAGGCACTAGAGCAGCTTGGTGGGGCTAAGTATCATACAACCATTGATCTTACCAAGGGTTACTGGCAGGTGCCCTTGACTCCCAGTGCTAGAGAGGTCAGCCTTTGTGACTCCTTTTGGCTTGTATGACTTCACAAAGATGCCCTTTGGGATGAGGAATGCCCCAGAAACTTTCCAGAGGCTGTTAGATCATATCCTAGCAGGAGCAGGAGGGTTTGCCCTTGCTTACCTGGATGATATTGCCATCTACACCCATTCCTGGCCAGAGCACCTTTAGCATGTCAGAGAGGTGCTGGGCAGACTACAGAGGGCAGGGTTGACTATTAAGCCGAGCAAATGTCAGGTGGATATGGCAGAGGTCTCCTACCTAGGACATAAAGTGGGGAGTGGTAAGATAAGGCCAGCACATGCCAAAGTGGAAGCCATTCAGGCATGGCCTGCACCTGTTACTAAAAAGCAGATGAGGGCATTCTTAAGGACAGCAGAGTACTACAGAAAGTTTGTCCCCATTTGTAGTGCTATAGCTGCTCCCTTCACAGACCTGACAAGAAAGAACAGGCCAGATAAGGTAGTGTGGACTGCAGTATGTGAGCAGACATTCCAGAAGCTTAAAGAAGCTTTGGGAGGACCCCCTGTGTTAGTCAGTCCAGATTACAGCAAATAATTTGTTTTGCAGGGGGATGCTTTGAACCATGGTGTGGGGACTGTACTTAGCCAGATTTCTTCAGAGGGAGAAGAGCACCCAGTGGTTTATCTCAGTCATAGACTCCAACCCAGGGAGGAATGCTATGCAGCTGTAGAAAAGGAATGTCTAGCCATAGCATGGGTACTGCAGAAACTTCAGCCTTATCTTTATGGAAGGAAATTCACAGTTATGACAGATCACAACCCCCTAACATGGTTAAACAGAGCCAACCAGCAAAATGCAAAGTTGTTAAGATGGAGCCTGGGGTTGCAAGCATATCATATGTCAGTGTAGCACCACAGTGGTAGTAGCAATGCCAATGCAGATGGGCTCTCGAGACTGGGAATGGGGTAGGTATACTCAGATAGACCTGGCCCTCTCAAGCAGTGTTTCTCAAGGGTCACTTGAAAAACTAGCTTGAGTTCTCCTGGGGGGGGTATGTGAAGAGTGGGTAAAGATAGAATTTTACAGATAATTCTATAATTTGTAAATATTAATGTAAGGCACAGGCTTGTTGTCTTAAATGGAAAAACTGCTGTTAGATGTGGAACTGCAAAAAATGTCACAACAGTGCTCTCTCTTGGCCAAGTAAAAGCATGTTTTGACCCTTTGATCTAAAGTCGGCTCCAGCCTGTCTAGATGAAGACATTCTTTCTATTATTTTAACCAAGAGTTAAATTGCTAGATTTAAACATGCAAATGTATTTTTATTTCTCTGCTTCCTGACCAGCTGCAAGATAACAAAAGGAGATGTTAAAATGTAAATGCAGTTTCTGTTAGCCTGGGAACCCAGGGAAGTGTGAAGAATGATATAATGTGTAGCCTGGGAATCCCAGGAAAGTGTGAAGAATGATGTAATGTGAATCAGAACTGTAATTTCAATTTAAACAGAGAGAACGAGAGAGGATTAAGCATTTTTGTCTTGACCATCCAACTTATCAGTACTCTGCCTGTTTTCTTATGTAAGTTATGTTAGACTGTAATTTCAATTTAAACAGAGAGAACCAGAGAGGATTAAGCATTTTTGTCTTGACCATCCAACTCATCAGCACTCTGCCTGTTTTCTTATTTAAGTTATGTTAGACTTGTGTTTTCTCTTAGAAATAGCTAGAAACTAGAAAGATTAGACTAAGTGTTTTTCTGTGATGTCAAAACTATACTACTGAATTATTTTAAGTATTTCTCTGTGATCTCTGAACTTTTGAATAGCACTATGTAGTAAGAATTATTGTCTTGTGTTTTTATTATTTATTATTAAATATTATAAAACCTTTCAACTGTGGCTGTTTTGTGTAGAGATTATTTAAGCTCTATAGTACATTGCATATTTATAGTGATTACTGTACCAAGTCACTCTAATAAGACTTGACTGCTTAGTTATGCTACCAATTGAATAATATTATTGCACAGTAATAATTGAACACCCTTTTAAGAGCCTTTGAGTAGCTGATAAATATTAGCTGGGTGGTGGCAAGTGGTACTACCATATAGTCTGGGTAATAGGGGTGCAGCTGGAGAACTTGTGCCAACCTTTCCCAGGAGTGTCTGTGTGGTTGTATAAACTCTTATGTCAAAGTGTGTGTGTGTGTCAGATACTTGGGCAGGGACACAAAGCAATGGTTTGACAGAGAGGGTGCTGGAGGTTTTAGCTTGCCCAGCTAGGCTGAGATCTGGACCCTATAGCTGTGCCAGTGGGGAGTCTAATTGGGGACCTGGAAAGCAAGGGAGCAACTAGCTGACTGTGATCTCTGTGTGCTCTTAAGGGATATTGTGCTCTTCATATATGAGACACCATCTCTGGAGTTAGTGGTGATGACTGAGGCTCCTTGATTGCTGGGCCAGGACATGGGTGTTACAAGTATTCTTTGAATTTCACCTTTGCTTGACTTAACAGTAACTCAATGGCATTTGCATTCATTCGCAGAACTCACATTTTACATAAAGAAAAATATAGCAATTCCTAATGAAGCACACACATTTATGTTTCTCTTTCTACCAGAGGAATCAACTCACAGTGTGTCTGCCTCTGCAGGCAGCAATGTGAGAACCAAAACAGTGCAGTCTATTATGTTTAGAGCAAACATTCTACACATTCTTCACCAGAATTTTATTTAGTAGTCACTAGAGGATCTGCTTTATATCCAGGGGCTCTTTATTTACAATAGATTACCTAAAATGAAAATTAAGTGTGTGTGTGTGTGTGTGTGTGTCTATATATATATATATATATATATATATATATATATATATATATATATATATATGTTTATATATATATATATATATATATATATATATATATATATATATATATGGGTTCCGTTCAGAAGCTCGAAATACTGAAATCTCATAATCTGAAATAGTTACTTCATTTGCTCTGCAACCTGTGGGTATCGGATCCAATCTCAGATCCAAGCCAGCAGCTTTCCAAGCTACAAGATCCGAGCTCCTAGCTCCTCCCCTACCCATAATCCCCTGCTATGTGCTACAGTACCCCAGATCGTTTTTTGCCGTGGCTGAAGCAGCTACTTTTGAAGAGCTCCTTGGCTTTTTGGTGAGATTGAACCTTTTTCTTTTTTCTGTAAAAAAAAAAAAATCTTTTTCTTGTGTGCGAGTGTTTAGTTTTTTCTGGGTTAGTTAGCGAAAGTGTAGTTAGTTAGATACCTTTGTTCCCCCTTTCTAACTATTTTTTCTGTTAGTTCCCGCCTTTCACCCCCCCCTTTAGTGTTTGGGTGTGTTTTGGTGTTAGTGGTGTTATGGCTGAAGGGCCTAAGGCGGTGTTCTCAAAATGTATTGAGTGTGGTCATAAGCTTTCGCCGGCGGATGGCCACACTCAGTGCGTTTTATGCTTGGGGGCGGCCCACTTGTCATCGGCCTGCACAATCTGTGCGGCCTTTAATCCCCGAGCTATTAGGGACAGGAAGAACAAGCTGATCCTGGCGGGCTTGTTGCCTAAGGAATCAGCTTCTTCTTCCTCAACCTCTCAGGCACAGGCTGTCTCCACAGCCCTCATGCCTTCTGGGCCCCCGACTCAACCTGGGACTCAACCTCCCTCTTTGGGTTTGAGTTCGGGGGATTCAGGTACCTCCACTACGGTGGAGAAAAGACACAAGGACAAAGGACATAAGTCCCACAAAAGGCGGGCTGAGACTCAACACTCAGCCACACCATCTAAGCTGGCTAGGTCTCCCTCGAGGGGCTACGGATCCTGCCCCTCTTGGCTCCTTTCACCTCGTTTTTCTCCAGAGCTGGAGGAGAAGGATTGGTCTCCCTCGAGGTCATCGAGGTGACCCTCCCGGCCCACCTTGATGACTTCTTCAAGATCAACCAGAAGCCTCACTGAAGCAGATATGGATCGGATGATGCACCAATTCATCCAGACCCAAATGCAGATGGGGGTGCTCTTGCCTCCCCCCCTCTGGGGGGGAGCGCAGCCCCCATATTTACTCCTATTACTCCTTCTCCGACCTGTTTTCGGGTCTCGGAGTTATTGGATCTGGGCTCTTTCAGAACCAGGGATTCATCGGCGCCGATAGCTTCGGTCACTTCGACGCCGACTGTGCCTTCGAGTCTGTCTGATCCGAGCTCTCGGGGCCGAGGGCTGAGCATCAGATCCGGGGGAGCTGGTGTGTCTTCGGCTCAGTTGGGTTTGGAGCACACCTCTCTCTCGGCTCCGGCTGCATCAGCTCCGACCCTGATCCCTACCTCGAAGCCAAGGAGATTGCTCTTGGAGCCTGGCGAGAGTAGCTCTCCTTCAGCTTTTGAGGTTGTGGAGAGGGTACTGTTGAGGACCTCCAGGTCCCCGGTTCGGGCGTTGGATCCTCCCGTACCCCCGTTGCATGTGGGTCTATCCTCCATCATCCGACCATTGGGACAGCCTGCTCAAGCCCTCCAGTTGGTTCCCTTAGAGGAACAGGACCCCGTTGATGAGCCCTCTTCGGACAGTCCCACTGTGGAGGTCCCTTGAAAACATTGGTGGAAGAGGAGGCACCTGGACTCCCCCGAGTCCGTCACAACCGACACGGATTTAGATGAAGGGGAAGGTTCCCCAAGGTCACCCCCCGAGGATGTCTCCTTCGGAGACATCATGGAAATGTTGCGTATTAGAAGGGGGTGGTCTGCTCAAAAACCTTCCGCAGATGAATCCGTTTTCCTGGATGCATTTGAGGCAGGCCCTTCTATCTCCTGGGTGTCTCCCCCGGCTGACCCCCTGGTAGACCTCATTACTACAAGGGCGTGGAAGGAGCCCGACACTGTGGAGCCTATCCCGAAGCAACCCGACAAGATCCTTAGCCCCCCAGTGGATAGATTGTCTTGGGCCAAGAGAACCCCAGTGGATGCCATGCTGGTGGCGGCTGCCACCAAGAGAGAACTCGTGCTGGAGAGTTCTTCGGTTCACCCACCAGATAAGGAATCTTGGGCACTGGACCGCATTGGGAAGCAGATGTTTAGTTCAGCGACCTTTTCTGTAAGGGCGCTTAACTATATGGCACATACCATTAGGCTGCAACGAGACTTAATTAAGGAATACGCTGCAGCCTCCCCGGAGTCCATGTCAGTCGAGGACAAAAAGGTTTTCTCAACTCGTATGGCCACTCTAAAATCCATCTCTAACACGTCCATGTGTCTACTCTCCCATACAACTGAGGGAGCCGCTAGGGCCAGCAGAGCCAGGGTCATCTTGCGACGTCACTCCTGGCTCCGTCTTTATGATTTCGCAGATCCCTTCAAGGCATCCTTCGCGAATGCACCCTTTGACGGATCTTCGCTCTTTGGCAAGACCGTTCGCGAGATGCTGGTCCAAAGCGAGAAGGATGGGAAGATGCTGTCTGCCATCGGGGTCCGCTTCTCTAATCCCCAACAATCCTTTTCTAGGAATCAGAGGGGACAAAAGAAGCTGTGGTTCCGTAATTCCCAGCAATCCCATCCGGCTTCGGACCCCTCATCCTCTAGAGGCAGAGGAGGACAAGGAGGACGCCGGTCCAGAGGCAGAGGGGGACCGCGTAACTTCGGGTCCAGGGAACCCTTCCCGGATAGACCCGCACAGCAGCCCTGAGGGCTTACCCGGCTGTCCCTCTCTGGATGCAGTCGGGAGGCAGTTGTCAGAGCACCTGTCAAACTGGGAGTCCATTATGACAGATCGATGGGTGCTCCGCATCATATCCAGAGGTTATACCATCCCCTTCATAAACCACCCTCCCTCGACCAGACACCTCCCTGAAGTTCCACCCGATTGAAGGGAGGCAGCAGCTTCAGAAATCCTGAAGTTGCTAGAAAAAAGAGCCATTCAGCCCATGCCCCCAGACCAGTCCGGATCGGGTTATTACTCCAGGTTCTTTTCAGTGCCAAAAAAGACGGGGGACCTAAGACCCATTCTAGACCTCTCCGCTTTGAACCTGTTCATTCCCAAAGAAAAATTCCGGATGGTCACCCTCCAATCTATTCTCCCCCTTCTGTGGCAGAATGACTGGATGTGCTCGATAGACCTCAAGGATGCGTACTACCACATCTTGATGGACAGACGATCCAGAAGGTTTCTCCGCTTCCGGCTGGGAGCCAGTCATTACCAGTTCAGGGTTCTCCCGTTTGGCCTCACCTCAGCCCCCAGGGTGTTCACCAAGGTCATGGCAGTGGTTGCAGCCCACCTGAGACTTCAGGGCTTTCAGGTCTTCCCGTACCTAGACGACTGGCTCCTTACCGCCACCAACAGGCATCGGCTCTGCCTGGCAAGAGATTATGCTCTGATCCTTGCCCAGAGCTTAGGCATCTCTGTAAACCTCCAGAAATCCTCTCTTTGCCCTGTACAGGTCCTGGAGTTCATAGGGGCCAAGTTAGATACCCGCATTTCTCGAGCTATGCTAACTGCGGACAGGATAAACAGCTTGTTGTGTCAGGTGCTAATTCTTCTTCAAAGCCCAGCCCCAGAGGTGGAATTAGTTCTGAGGGCACTAGGATCTATGGCAGCAGCGATCAGTCTCGCCCTTCACGCGCGTCTGCGAATGAGGATTCTGCAGTGGACCCTTCAAGTTCAGTGGTCCCTGCTACTCCATCCATTGAATACTCTGATTCCCCTAAGCAGAGTTTGCAGGCACTCCCTTCTTTGGTGGCTCCACGACCCAGAGCTGAAGGAAGGGAGGCCTTTTGTTGTCCCTCCCCCCCAAGCCACACTGACCACGGACGCTTCTCGCCTCGGGTGGGGGGGCATTGTTCGGGCAGAACCGTCCAAGGCACGTAGACTCCCCTGGAGACCGCTTTGCATATCAATGTCCTAGAGATGAGGGCGGTGCTTCTAGGGTTGCAAGCTCTCCACAACCTTCTACCTCTGGGGACTATTGCAATCCAGACAGACAACATGTCAGTGGTCTGGTACATAAACAAGCAAGGAGGAGCCAGGTCCTACCCACTTTGCCAGGAGGCTATGAGAGTGTGGGAATGGGCGATATCCACCAACCGCTTTCTGGTAGCAACGCACATTCCGGGTTGGTCCAACATTTTGGCGGACAAACTGAGCAGAGTGATTCTCACTCCGTACGAGTGGTCTCTCAATCCATCAGTTGCGAAGCAAATCTTCTGCAAATGGGGTTGGCCTTGCTGTGATCTTTTTGCTTCTCCCTTAAACACAAAATGCAGCGAGTACTTCGCAATACTTCCCCCCAAAGGGGAGAATCCCAGAGACATTCTAGTCCATGCTTGGCCGTCCGGTCTACTATATGCCTATCCACCACTTCCGCTCATGACCAAGTTCATACAGAAAGCCCGTCAGTTGGGGAGCAAAGTTATCCTCATAGCCCCATTCAGGCCTCGCCAGATCTGGTTCCCGTACCTGCGGTCTCGCAGTGTATCTCCGCCATGGATACTGGATCCCATTCCAGACCTAATTTCACATCCGGTGGGATTACAACCCCCGAACCTGGTGAACCTCAAGCTTGTGGCTTGGTTGCTCCAGTTCCACTGATGGCTAGGACTCACGGTATCTCATCTCCTGTTAAGGCCATTCTAGTCACAGCACATAAGCCAACTACTAGGAAAATTTACTACAGCAAATGGAAACGTTTCTCTGTCTGGGATAAAGATAGAGGCCTGGATCCATTTACATTTCCTATTCCTACTATTCTAGACTTCCTGTCTCTGATATTCCGACAAGGAGCAAGTGCTTCAACAGTTAAGGTACAATTGGCAGCCATCTCCCATTTCCATGTGGGAGACAGACTAGGATCTTTGGCTTCTACAAAATTATGTAAAACCTTCTTATGGGGCGTTTTCCTCTTGAAGCCTCTGGTGAAAGTAGTGGTGCCTCCATGGGATTTGGCCTTAGTCTTACAAGCCTTGACAGGCCCACCCTTTGAACCCACGGCTTTGGTTCCATTAAAGTTCTTGTCCTGGAAAACAGCCTTTTTGGTGGCCATTATTTCAGCCAAAAGGGTGTCAGAACTTCAAGCCTTATGTATGAAGCATCCTTAACTCATTTTTCATAAGGATAGAGTGTTCCTCAGGACTAATCCATCATTCTTACCTAAGGTGGCTTCGGAGTCAAATATCAATCAATCAATAAACTTACCCGTGTTCTTCCCAAACTTTCAGAATAAAGGAGAATACACATTGCATAAATTGGATGTGCACAGACAACTCTGTTTCTACCTGCACAGGACTAAGGATTTTCGCAAGTCAGACCAGTTGTTTGTGTCATTTGCTAAATCAGCCATGGGTAAGGCCATTTCAAAAGTGACTGTAGCAAATTGGATTTGTCAATGCATAGTCCACGGGTACTTATCTGCAGGCAAACCGGTTCCTACGGGAATTCACGCTCACTCTACGAGGGCTGTGGCCACCTCTGCAGCCTTCTGGTCTAGGATCCCCTTGGATGACATATGCTCTGCAGCTACCTGGTCCTCTTCACATACGTTTATTTCTCATTATAAGTTGGATATGGTATCGAGAGGTAGGGCTTCCTTTGGCTCTGCAGTGCTTCGGAATATCCTTCCATAGGCCGCCCAGGGTTTCTCCCTAGGTAGCTGGGGACTCTGTCCCACAGGTTGCAGAGCAAATGAAGTAACTACTTCAGATAAAGAAGTTATGTACTCACCATAACGTTCCATCTGAGTAGGTACTTAATTTGTCAGCAACCGACCCCCCCTGCCATCCCCCGAACCTTTCGGGATTCCTGATAACCAAAGAGATCTTGTTCTGCTTTAGGACAGTTTATCTGGTGTTGCTTCCTCTATCGAAGGTAGGAGTTGTGTAAGAGGCAAAAAAATTCGATCTGAGGTAATGTAGCACATAGCAGGGGATTATGGGTAGGGGGAGGAGCTAGGAGCTCGGATCTTGTAGCTTGGAAAGCTGCCGGCTCGGATCCGAGATTGGATCCGATACCCACAGGTTGCAGACAAATGAAGTACCTACTCAGATGGAACATTATGGTGAGGACATAACTTCATTTTTCAGTATTTTGAGCCCGAGAAGTCGAATCCACATAATAACGAAAGTTTAGAAGCACGAAATTTAAAACCTCGAACTTTGAATTTCACACTTCTAAAGTTCCACTATGGTCATGTATTCAGGTAAGTGTGTATGTGTGTGTGTGTGTGTGTGTGTGTGTGTGTGTGTGTGTGTGTGTGTGTGTGTGTGTGTGCATGTTAAGGGGTTTGGGTAGGGGCTGTGCTGTGTGTCAGTGTGTTTTGTTGCTGTGATGTTTGTGTGCGAAGAGAAAGTAGCTTGGGTGATGGTGTTTTCTGTGTGTTTGTATGTAGTGTGACCTCGGAGTGAGAATATTTAGGTAGGGGGGTGGGGGGGTGCAGCCCCCCCACATGGGTGGTGCAGATAGTGCCTGTAGTAGAGTGATTGTGTGTGTTTGTGTGGTGGATGGTGTGTGTGTGTGTGTGTGTGTGTGTGTGTGTGTGTGTGTGTGTGTAGTAAAACCGTGAAATTCAAAACTTCCAGTATTCAAGGTTTTGAATTTCGCAGTTTTTAATTGTCATTGTTTTGTGGATTCCACTTCTTGGGCTCGAGATACTGAAATTCGAGATTTCAGTATTTCGAGCTTCTGAAGTGAATTCATATATATATATATATTTGTACTAAGCAATGTTTACTCAAAAGTCTCATAAAATAAAGTAAAATATATTTACAAGATAGCTGCACACTGACCAAAAGCTTAATTTCAGTTCTCCCAGTGTGAAAAAAGAAACTGATAGATAAGGGAGAGTAACTCTGCCAGTTTTAGTACAATTCAGTTACTGGCCAGTAAGTACACTGTTTGGATGACTGCAAAGAAGAACCTTAAAAATCCTAAAAGGAAATCACCTAAAAAGGGGAACAGAAAACACTGACTGGGGAGAATCCTGCAGCTGTTCTGCAAAAAGAAGTTAGTTCAAGCTCCAGCTTTGGTACAAGAGGTGGCTTCCAATAATTTAGAGGATAAATAAATCACATGTGCTCAGAACTGATTAAACTAAATGAAACACTGAAGGAGTATAACTATTCAAATAACAAAAGGCTGGAAAAAAAGGAAGAAGCTTTAAACAGCTATTCAGATAAACTGATAAAACTTAAAAAAATCAGAGGTTGAAATAAAGAAAAGCCTGTCTGTGTATGATGTTGCTCAAAATGAGCTGTTTCAACTATTGATTTTATGAAAGCACATACAAGTAAATGGACTAGTATTCTACAGCAGGATTTATTAACCGAAAGGGCACATCACGTGTATGTTCCAAACCTGGCAACGAGAAAGCAGTCAAGACCTGTATTAGTAAAGATGCAATCATCACCACAAAAAGTATCAAGCCAAGAATAAAACTTATAACCAAATAGAACTTGGTAGAAGACTGGTCTTTTGTCAAAGATACAATCATACCTGCAGAAAACAATGATCATAGTGTGGCAGAAGGACAAAATATTAAAATTGTAGACAGCAGAGTAAATTTATCCCAGAAATCAGGGAATGTCAAGAGGTAGGTGTAAGGTTCAAGCTGATGTATTCGTCTATCTTCAGAATATTTTTTCCTTGAGGATCAAAGTCATCTTTGATGCAGAACAGGCTAAGGAGAAAATAAAAACGTCAGTCCAATAAAAAGTGATCCATCAAACAGAGGGACACTCTGTTTCTCATTCTTTTTTTAAATACATTTATTCAATTATCACCTAAGACATAGGCAGACACATTAAAAGAAAACAAACCATTTTAACATTTTCCATTTAAATAACATTATATATCACACATATTTTCTGTGTTGCTATCATCAAGCCAGCACTACAAAAATGCTGAATTCCTGCCTTCCCTTAAACTTCACTCCTCCTCCTGAATTTTATTATTCATGTATTGTTCAGACAATTTTCATTTACCTCTATGTAATTTGCTCTTTTCCTTTTCTAAAGTTCCATCTTCCAGTTCTTTTATCTTTTTCATGATGTTCAATAACTCAAATACAGTTGGTGTAGACTTTGATTTCCATTTTCTAGTAACTGATTTTTGGCAGCAATCAGAATTAAACTTAGGTCAATGAAATAAAAATAAGACACTGGTGCTTTCCTTTTCCCATTAAAAAGAGATGAATTTAAGGAATGGGTCATGGAAAATATTTGATAGTTAACTAGGGAAAACAGATATATCTTCAGAAGTTATAGCTACTGAATGGGATAAAATGAAAATGGAGTTTAAAAATAGGATCAAAATAAAAGAGAAAGAGATATGGTTAAGAAGTGTCAAGAATTATTTATAAGGCCTGCAAATTTAAAGTATTGCAGCATATGCAGAATCTCACAGAACAAGAAGAGGAGTAAATGCAGAGTGATAAAGAGAAAATAATGGAGTATCTGGATAATATGCATGTGTTTAGAAAGATTGCAGTTAAGCAACTATTTTTTGATAACTCCAAAGCACAAAAACTTTTAGCAGAACAACGTAGGCAACATAACAATGAATGAGTTGTCACCAAACCTAGGGAACCTATAATAAGAAAAAAAACAGTGATCC
The DNA here is from genome assembly GCF_019279795.1 of Protopterus annectens. Classification (NCBI taxonomy): domain Eukaryota; kingdom Metazoa; phylum Chordata; order Ceratodontiformes; family Protopteridae; genus Protopterus; species Protopterus annectens. The sequence continues at coordinate 594,518,018 of NC_056727.1, read as the reverse complement.
TATAGAAGTTTTAGAGAAGTTACATAACATTTTTGAAAATTTATATGAAGCATAGAAATGTGGAAATCAAAAAAAGTACAAATGGAAATATTTATGGAAGGCTTAATTATGCCAAGGGCGGAGGCAAATTTGGCTCAACAATTAACAGTTAAGACAGGATATGATGGGATAAAAGCAGTAATGTATAATCAATCTTCAGGAAAATTTCCAGCAGCAGATGGTATTCCTGTGGAAATTTGGAAATTAGGAGGAATGAAAGTGATAAAGATCGGAATTTTAATTATTTTAAAAGGAGGGGAAGCGTCAACATCTTCGAAGCAAGCTGTAGTGGCTGTGTTACCTAAAGATGGTGAAGACCCTTCAAACACAGCATTATATAGACCCTTTTCAATTTTAAACCATGATTGTAAAGTGTTTATATCTAATCTAGCTAAAAGAATAGCAAAGGTATTGCCAAAATTGACAGATATGCATCAGTGTGCTTTTTGGAGGGGAGGCAAACATTTCATTAACAGAACAATGATGATCCAGAGGGAAGCAGAATGTAAGACAATACATCTGTTGTTGGTGGATCTTGATGCAGAAAAAAGCATTTGACAGAGTAAGCTGGGATTTAATGAGTAGGGCATTAGAACCACTTGTGTTCCATGATACAGTAACAATGTTACTTAAGAGGCTATATGAAGTATCAGAGCCAAGAATTAAAGTGGGAGGATTCCTCTCAGATAAGCTTTGTTTGAACAGAGGAACCAGGTAGGGGTGTCCTCTTTGTCAGTTGTTTTATATGTATAGCCATTGGCAAAGTAAATAAGGGACTCAGAAATGCAAGGATATAATTGGCATGGTAATCAAGAAAAGTTGGCTTTATTTGCAAATGATAATATTTTGTACATGATAAATCCAGAAAAGGACATCTCAGTGTTGTGGAACATTTTGAGACAGTTTCAAGACTTTTTGGGATATAAAATTGGTAAAGATAAAACAAAGGATAAAGCCGTAAAGTATGTATCCACACATGAATTTGTTCAGCAATACCTGTATTTATGGGGACATGATAAGATAAAGTATTTAGAAGTATGGATTAAAAAGGCTTCTGCTCTGGCATCTAAAGATATGTGGGAAGAAACTAAAAAAATTCAATTCAAAAACTGGGACACTGGAAACTCTTATTTATGGATATGGATAGTAAGATACAAGCAGTGAAAATGTTTTTAGTCCCTTCAGTCTTGCATATGGGTCAGGCATACTTTTATCAACCAAGGAGAAGTTATGGACAATAATTTATAAAGAATTGTAGAAATTTATCTAGGAGGGAAAGAGGGCAAGAGTTAAGTAGGATAAGTTGATCCTTCTGAAAGAACAAGGTGATTTAGTTTTACCTGATTTTCAGGGATATTTTAGAGCTATGCAGTTAAGGCTTATATACATAACACAAACAGAAGGTTATAAATCAAAGTGGAAAGGGGTGATGATGAAGCAAGGGGAAGTTCAAGAAATAGACAGAGAGTGGGATTTTGCATGCAGATCCTTAAAGAGAATAGTAACAACCATGCAAAATATTATATTCATAAAGTAGCAGCAAGTATCCTAAAAACTAAGCTTGAAAAATTATACGGTGCTACTTACTGTGACTGGATTTCAAGTCTTCTTAAGACACTCAGTCTTGCTGGCTGGATTTTGCTGAAATCAAAGTCTGGTTATATTTGCATTCACAGTCTGTCGCATACATAAACTTGCAGAATATACACTGATGAGAAAATATACTTTGCAGCATCAACTTAGAGCAGTAACAAATAACTTTTTATAATAAACCAAATGGACTAATGTTGCAGCTTAAAGTACTGTTCCACTTTACTTCTCATATAGTACAGATTATGTGAGAGATATAACATTTACCTCGAGACAAATCTGTCTCTACCAATATCCCCAACATAACTGGATTCATACAGATCTTTATATACAATTTTAGTCATGCACATGCATATACATTTCCTCTTGGTATTCTATTTTGGAGAATTGCTCATCCTGTAGAAACAATACTAATTGTTGCAGATGCTGATGCAAATGCTGACTTAATAATATTATTTTTAAGCTTCCTTGTTTAACAATGTCTTGTCACATTTTTGCTGAATTTATAAGAAGCCAGCTTTTCTGACAGTGTGAACATGCTGTATTCTATTTGGATCTTTGTATAAGAACATCTGTTCTTGTGCCAATGCTGATAACAGTGTCATAAACATGTCCTGTTGTCCGTTCTTTTTATATGCAGAAAAACATGGTTTTCACAGTGTTCTTTAAAAGCAGATTTTGCATTTTTGCTCTTGCATACATCCTGTTTGTAAGGAAATAATGTCCATTCAGCAGATTCCTTATTTTCCAAGTATGGATGCTGATCACATATTACTAAACTCTGTTTCTGCATTTAAGCAAGCTTTATTTTATACCTTATTTATGTTACATATTTGTAACAAAATTACTTTTAAACTTAAAACCCTGTTGAGCATAATCTTACAATTCCTTCTTTTTATTTTAATGTACTCAAAACACTTTATACTGATATGTATTTTTTGATTACATTATATAGAAAACACATTAAGAAACAAAACCTTTAGTCTTCTTTTGATACAACAAATCAAAATGCAATTTTACATAGTTATTACAATGATATTAAGTATTACTACCAAAACTGAATGTATTTAACAACTTTTTCTTTTACAGACTATTCTGTGAAAATATTTTATCAGTTATGAGCTGTGTCTGCTTTAATTTTATTTTTTAACTTGATTAATTTATTCTTTTGCAATCACAGAATTTCATTTATGATTTAGAACTGCTTCATTTACTCTTTGCAACTGTTGAATTAACTATAAGAGACAAGAACCATGTGTTACTGCAAGCATTTATACACTGCTGAAAATATACAGTTTCAATGTCATTTCGACCATAACATTGTGTTTATGTCTCTGAACTGCCCATTAACACCTTGGTAAAATACTGAACTGGGCTTAGATAAATATTTGAAAGCAATTATTTTAGTATATTTACACTAAAGAATGTTATGTACATATTAGTCCATTAGCTGTATGAGTACAATATTTTAATATAATTTTCCTCTAACTGGCGTAAAACCAGTGATATTACAACTTGACAAATTACTTTTGAACTTATTACAATGTATCCTGTACAGTACGTATTTACACAGACTGTTTGCTATTTATGCATTTCAGTCTAGTAGGTTTTTCACACATATTCATTACTAGACATTAATTTCGTTTGTACTGAATTAGTCTGCATTTGTACATACAAAGATTATCATTTGTACTGAATTCTTCGGCATTTGTACATACAAAGACTGTAAAGTACATTGAGTCTAATCTTACAAATTTAATAACATTAATATTAAACAAAATCTTGGAAAATGTTTGTCTCTTTAGAAATATTTAGTGGAATTAGCATCAAAGGCATATGTCCTGTTATTTTAAACTACATACTCAACAATTAAAAATATTCATGCTTTTTTATACCAACATTGTTTTGCCAAAAACATATTACATATCTTTACTTTCTCTTGTATAGCTGTAATAAAGCAATTTTAAGCCATCTCTTGTTTTTTAAACCATCTCTTGTATAGCTTTACAGTTTAACAGGTTGTAAATACAATTTAATACTAAACAATACAATAATAACTATTATGATAGCTATTAACAACTTGTAAAATATCTTATCCTGTCAGGTTTAATCCAGTTTACCAGTATTTTTAATACACTAATACTTGTTTTTCCCTCCCCCTAAAAGAGTATTGTCAAGAAGGAATGAGATATTTCTTCCTGTAGCTTTAATTTAGACCCTTGTGCAGCACTGCTTATACAGTCAGTGTAAAACTGAGAAAGTGCCCTTCCCCCTGTAGTATACTGCAGTATTGTTTATTTGCTTTAGAATGTACACCAGCCCAATACTTTGGCCACACATCTGTTCCACTAGGCTACCAAACTATAGACCCCTGTCTGATTTGATCATTTTTATAAAGCTTTTTCTGTTTATTACCACTAGTAGGCATTTACACCTTTCTGCAAAATTGATTTGAACTGTATGTATACTATAGCCCATTTGCTGGCTGTACTTGACGCAACTGAGGTTTTTTTTCTTTTAACATTTACTTGCAAACAGATTATCAGTTACATCTATGCACAATTATGACATTTTATTACAATTACCAAATAGTGTTGCATGTAAACATTTTAACAATTATTTTTTAATAACAATGATGCTTTAGAAAAACTCAAGCTACTTGTCTGGCAATCAGTCTTGTTGCTTATCTTATCTTTCCAACATTTCCTGTGACCATTCAGTCTAGGAAGGTCTGAGCTCACAAACTATATTCTATAAACTACAGTTAATTCTTTTGGCATTTTTCCTTTAATCTGATTGCGATTTGCATAACTCTGCATTTATACTACATTACAATTAGCTTACATGGATTTCAGTATTTTTTATTTATTTATTTAACTGTCCTGTCATTAATTTTACAAAAACTGTTTGACTAATACCATCTGTGATTTTATTTCCTTTTAAAATTCAGAACGTTAACTGTTTGGTGTAGTGTTACTATACAAATATAAAAAATTGTAAAAAACAAAATAGATATTAGCTTAAATAACACATGTTAATATTTACATTATTTATGTTTGCTGTTGTCTGCCTGTTATTCTTGTGTATTGTGACAGATGTATTTTAGATGAAAAGAAAATACATGCATGACTTCTTGTATCTTTATATCTTTATACAAGCATGTCAGTGACCTTAAATCTCCACTCTTATTAACTGTTTTTATTTAATTGTATGCACTAGAACTGTTTTGTGTAACTATTTTTATTTAATTTTTATACACTAAAACTGTTGTGTACCTTTTGACTATGCTATTAGCTTAGCAGTTATATACTGTACTACTGATAAATGTCTTGCTTTAACTGAATAAAAGTAAAACATTTGAGAATGATTTGTCCAGACATCAGATCCTATCATCCTACCATGTATGTTTAACCATTTCAAAACATAAACATATTATAAAATATATTTATTTTGCACAGATTAGCTGTGTATGCAGGAAGTTTCCAGTCTCTGCCAGTTCAGCTAATTTATTTCCTTTATCCTGCAACTGCTGTTGAATAGTTTCCTGCAGTGCTGCATGGTCTTTCTGATATTGTTCAGTAACCTGTTCTGCTGAATCTAAAACTCCTATGCACTTTTGAAAAAATGTATGTATAACTTATCTAAGCTTCCTGAACTCATTGTGTCTGTCTCTTAGAAGTTTATTACATTCTTTTGTAACAAAATGTACTAGAGGTTCTGTCAGTAACTGGTTTGACTGTTGTTGCAACTCTGAAATAAGCCTTTTACATATGGTGACAGAACATAACTGTCCAACATCTGAATATAATAGAAACACTTTACCCTTAGTTAATTCTTTATCATGAACAGATCTGTCTTCACAGTCTATTTTTTTAGCAATATGACGCAATACTTGTTTATGGCATAATACACAAAATGCAGTTTTTGTTGAAGCACACAATAAACATTTGTCATATTCCAGATGGTTTTCTTTGAGATACCAGTCAAATGTTGTAATACATTTACATAATGCCTTACTATCAACCTGCCCTAATAAGGTTTTACATTTACTAATGTGCTGTGTATACTAACATTGCAAGTTACTAAAGCTTGGTTTACTCCTGCATGAATTATAAATAATATTCATACTGTCTAATAACATCCAAACTGTCTAATAATATACAGACTGTCTAATAGCATCCACACTAAATATGTGACAGAAAAAAAGTCATGCCAGTTAGCAAGAAAACAGGTGATCAGGCTATTGTTGCTGATGGCTGGAAATCTTTCAGAATCACTTGAGAAGCTGGTGAAGTACAACAAGCAGCGGACTGCTGTACAAGTAGATATCCACCTTTTCTTGGAGAATAAATGGCACTGTGACTTTCTTGAACTAGTCTCACTCTGGATTTTGATGTCTAAAAAAACTTTAATACTGCAAGCTGCATAAACTGGAATACTTCTGTTTAGGATTTACACATACATACAAATGTTAGTTACTGCAATTTGACTGAAGTGACCCTCTGCAGGGCTTACCATCACTCCCCCTGTGTTTGAATGCAGAGTTTAGGTTCAAATGCAGGCTAGCTGGACATTGAAAAATTATATGGTGCTGCTTACTGTGACTGGATTTCAAGTCTTCATAAGACACTCAGTCTTGCTGGCTGGATTTTGCTGAAATCAAAGTCTGGTTATATTTGCATTCACAGTCTGTTGCATACAGAAACTTGCAGAATATACACTGATGAGAGAAGAAACTTTGCAGCATCAACTTAGAGCAGTAACAAATAACTTTTTATAATAAACCAAATGGACTAATGTTGCAGCTTAAAGTACTGTTCCACTTTACTTCTCATATAGTACAGATTATGTGAGAGATATAACATTTACCTCGAGACAAATGTGTCTCTACCAATACCCCCCAACATAACTGGATTCATACAGATCTTTATATACAATTTTAGTCATGCACATACATATACATTTCCTCTTGGTATTCTATTTTGGAGAATTGCTCATCCTGTAGAAACAATACTAATTGTTGCAGATGCTGACGCAAATGCTGACTTAATAATATTATTTTAGGCTTCCTTGTTTAACAATGTCTTGTCACATTTTTGCTGAATTTTTAAGAAGCCAGCTTTTCTGACAGTGTGAACATCCTGTATTCTATTTGGATCTTTGTATGAGAACATCTGTTCTTGTACCAATGCTGATAACAGTGTCATAAACATGTCCTGTTGTCCATTCTTTTTATATGCAGAAAAACATGTTTTTCACAGTGTTCTTTAAAAGCAGATTTTACATTTCTGCTCTTGCATACATCCTGTTTGCAAGGAAATAATGTCCATTCAGCAGATTCCTTATTTTCCAAGCCACAGTCATTTAGTATGGATGCTGATCACATATTACTAAACTCTGTTTCTGCATTTAAGCAAGCTTTATTTTATACCTTATTTATGTTATATATTTGTAACAAAATTACTTTCAACCTTAAAACCCTGTTGAGCATAATCTTACAAAGCTAATATGAGAATGGAGAAATACTAGTTTGCCAGTAGGGATGACTGCAAGTAGGGGTATAGAAAATAGGCAAGGGGAATGGAATGTACTGGAGAAACCTGGCAAAGGAACCAAAATATTGGGAGCAAATAACTCAAGCAGGAAATGCTGAGACCAAGAAGACATCTGGACTGCAGTCTAGAGACTGTCTTCCCTTCCAGGGCTTGATCTCAGACTACAGGCAAAGAGAAAGGAGTAGGAGATTTTAAGTGAAAGACATGCTCTGTTAGAGTTTTTAGTGCAATTTAGAACAGAATCAGCTGTTAAAAATAGATAATTAGTAGGGCATATACAATCGCTGCATGATAGCTACAAGAATCAGAGGAGGTTAGAAAAGATTGGGAAGAGAGACTGGAAAATGAGTGTACAAGAAAACAATGGGAAGACATATGTATGGCTCCCAAGTATGCAACCAAGTCCAGAAGGTTTAGGATCTTTGCTTGGAAGTGCTTGCATAGGTATTTTTATACCCCAAGCAGACTTCAAAGAATTTTTCCTCAGGTATTTAGCAAATGTTGGAGGTGTGATGGAGAAGACAGAGGTAACTGGGAATTATATATTTTGGGAGTGTAATGAGTTGGCAGATTTTAAAAAATTCCTACAGAATACTCTGTCAGAAATGTTGGATTTTTTGAATATAGGATCTGAATTGCATAGACATAGAAAGGTCTTATTAAGTTTAATCCTGGTGGCTGCCAAAAAAGCAAATACTAGAAAATGGAAATCAAAGTCTAAACTAATTATATCCAAAGTACTGAATATTGTAACATAGATAAAATAACTGGAAGTAGGATCTTTAGAAAAAGGCGCAGATTACATAGAAAAAAAGTGGAAATTGTAGGAAGAATACATGGAGAATAATGTTTTGGAGGAAGAATGGTGTCTAAGAAAAGACAGGAACTGAGTAATTTATGTAATGCTGGATTAGATTGATGATAACTGTACAAAATAATACATGTAATATATAATGTTTGTAAGTGTGAACATGTTAATATGGTTTGTTTTCTTTTGTATAAATGTATGTTTGCCTATATCTTAAGTGAAATTTAATATAGATGTTAAAAAAATGAAATAAAATAAAATAATGACTAATCTTTAATAGTTTTTCTTCTGGTTTTAAATTCTGAGATTAAAGTCTATGATACTTGGCCAGTGTCCCTCTAGGTCCCAACCTGTCTCTCTCGAAAGCAGTCCCTGAGAGGTCAATGTCCCTAATACTCATTCTCATTGTCTTCAGGCCCAAGCTTGAGTGTTTCTCCACAGTATTCTCTCTTTATTCCAGAGAGATCCACATATCTCCTTCTCTCACATTCTGTCCATCTCTCTCTATATTCACCCTTTTTATAAGCAGGGGATGCGGCCACCTTAGTTCAGGATAGGTGTGAATCTTTCTTCCAGCCTGCTTCAAAACTGCAGCTCTATATGCCCCACAATGGTCACTAGGGGGTAATATTTCTTATTTATTATTATTTATTTATTTGATATTATTACTTATTTATTTATTTATTTGCTTTTGTTTACCGGGATAGTCCACTGGGACAACAGAACCCATTTTCAGTGCAAGCACAGGGAGAAAAGCTCCACAATACAAAAAATAACAATTTAAGTTACAGAGAAGTCAAAAATTACAATGAGTTTGTAAATACATTACAATCAATGACGCAGAAATACTAAATACAAGTTTTAAAACATTACAAAAAAAATTTGTAAAGATAAAATCTAATTTGTTCTTGTTTTTCCCTTCTAGGAATCCCCTAAGTCAAAACTAAAGCTTGGAACTTCCCCTCTGATCAGACCACTGAAAATTGCTCTGCCTCTTACAAGGATGGTCATCCATTACTTGAATTTATTTTTCTGTATGTAACCCTGTAAAATAATTACTTAATCTGTGCAGCTTGGGCTGAAGCACATTACCAATCCTCCTGCTGCCCTCTTTCCCCGTAACCTTACGTGTTCCCATTCTTGCGATTTTATTCTGCCTCCCATCTCCAATAACCATACACTGCCCACCACATTTTCCTGGCTAAGCGTTTAGACTTAATTTAGGGTTTTGACTAATGAAGTCGGTGAGCTCAGGAAGCTTATCGGACAGCTCACTCAACTTGTGGGGCTTTTGACCCCAGTCAGCCAATCTTTGGCCTCAGTATTGACGTCTGTATTGGAACCAGGAAACCAGGAAGTGCATCGGAGTGTTGAGGCGCGAGAGAGACGGGCTGTTGGTGAGGAAAATGATTCCAGAGATGTAGAAAGACGAAATGGAGCAGGATCCAGCAGTCTGGATGGTTTCCCTCGGATTTTGCTTGAAGAAACTGACCACGGACAATCTGAGCAGCCTAACAATGTTAGAAAAATGGGTGAAGGAGTTCGTTTTGGCCCTGGTGGTAGTTTAAACTCTACAGGTACAAAAAGACATTTCAGTGACTTATTCAATGTTGTTTATGATTTTGCTAGCAAAAACAACACTAATGATAAACTACAAGGAACTTTTTCTCAAAAGCTTGATGACCTGGACTATTTTTTATACAAATGCAAAATGTTAGAAATGGATAACACTTATTTAAAGTATTGTTTAGAACAGAAAATTGTGCCCAAAGGGCTTAGGGTATGCAAATACCCTAACAAGGTTGTGGAAGGTACAGAGTTTTATTTTGAACTAATAGAGGCTTTTGATAATTGTGGTTTTGATATAATGAGGGCTATCATTAAAAACAATGAGGTAGAAATAAAGAAGTTGCAAGAAACTGTAGAATGTATAAACAAGGACATTACTCACGATTTACTATTTACAGTGGCTAAGAGAGAAGCAAATATCATAAACTATTAAATAATTTAGAAAGTAAATGTTTGGAGGTTAAAAACAGAAAATTAAACAAGATTGAGAGAGATTTAAATGAATACAAAACAAAGAAACAATACCCGAAGCCTAAGAATTGGGTGAGAAATGTTAGAAATTATGACATTAATCACTACAGAGAACCTAACAATGACATTTCTGACAATGAATTGCCTTTAGAGAATGATTATGATGCTGCATTTCCACCTTTAAGGCGGTCTGAGAGACTTATGCACAGGAACCTGTTACTTACAATTCAAAACTACAAAACCAGAAACTGGGGAGCTCAGGAAAGGAGACGACCAGTCTGGGAATAATTACAAACTGTGGTTTTAAATACAGTTATAATGATTTTAATATTTTCAATTACACAGATGTAGCAATTAACAGTAGTCATTTTGAACTATTGACAAAAGGTTTTGGTTTTATACCTAGAGAGAAACAAATATTTTTAAACTTTTAATTGATATTAAATTATTTATTAGGAAGAAAAACTTAGAATTATATTTTAAAGGAAATGGTGTCAACATGAACAATGTAGAATTATGACGTAAGAGCACCTTTAATCCCCAACACACCCTCAGCTAAGAAACTTTGAATTGAGCTTGGAACACGAGCTTAGGAAAATTCTGAGTTGTCACAAAGTGCAGTCTAATTTAACAGACCCAGAGTTGAAAACTTTGAAATCATTAAGTGAGAACAAGAATATAAGAATTATGAAGCCCGATAAGGGGTTGTGCTTATGGATGCCATTAATTATGAGAGCAAAATGTTTGACATATTAAATGACAATACCAAATACACCAGAATATCCTTGAATGAAATTAATATTGCCTACAATTTATGTTATTTTAAATGACTTATTAATGGATGGAGTTATTGACATGAGTACTTTTAAATATTTGCATGTAGACAAACCGAGAATACCCTCCATATTTGGGATACCAAAGGTGCATAAAGATGAAAGTGACCCACCTTTGAGAGTGATAGTGTCAGCCGAAGGTTCGGTCACTGCACCTTTGGCCAAGTACATTGACCAGAAGATAAAAAGCTTGTTTGTGACAACAATGTTATTTTAAAAGATTCGTGGCATTTCTTAGGAAAACTAAATGAATCACTTGCAAATGAAACAAAAGGTTTTGGTACCTTGGATGTGATTGACTTATTTACAAGTATACCCCATGATGTAGGCCTTGAATGGTTCAAGAAATGCTACTTGAATCCAAACTACTAGGGCACAATGAGTTCAGAACTGTTTTGTTATTAATGGAGATTGTCCTAAAGAATAATTTTATATTCTTTCAGGGCAGTATTTTCGACAAACTAAAGGTGTGGCGATGGCACACTGTGCTCCCACTTATGCTAACACTATAATGTCCTTCTGGGAGAATAAGTTTGTACTGAATTCAGAATATAGTAGTTTATGGAAGTTGTATGGTAGATTTCTGACGACTTGTGTTTCTTATGGGCAGGCACTCAAGATGAATTTGGTAGCTTTGTGGAATACCTAAATGGTACCACAGAATTTTTAAAATTCACTCACAAATTCACTACTGATGAATTGAAATACCTTGATGTTAACATATCTAAAACTGAGTATGGCTTTGAGTCTAGAATTTATAGAAAGAGACCTTTTCTAATTCTTATCTGCACTACTCAAGTTCGCACCCCACACCAGAAAAGGAGTGTTATAAAAGGGTTTAGTAAGCTTGTGTAGAATGACTTCTGATGATGCATGTTATGGTAACGAATGTAAAACCTGAGAAACATGTTCCTGAATAGAGGCTACCGGAAGAGCTCATTGATAGAGTTTCCAAAGAAGTCAGTGATGGGAGGAAGTGTATTGGGTAAAATTGAAGATGTTGCAACTCAACAAGTCACAAACAAGAAAGTAGATGGGTTAAATAATGAATTCGTATCAGGTATCATTACCACATATGATGGACAAGCTGGTGTGATCAAAAGAATTTTTGACAAAGAGTGGATTAACTTTTCTAAAGTTTCTGACTTAAATCACATTTTCCAGGGTGAAATAAAACATATTTATAGGAAAGGGAACACCCTGAAGGATATTTTTGAAAGAGGTAGTAAAGGGAATTCAAGGTTAGCAGGTACAAACAAAAAGCTGGTGTATTTAAATGTGGTGCTTGTAATTATTGTTCTTATTTGATTACTGGGGATACCATTACTTTACCTGCCAGAAATAACAAAATTTTAACTTTAAAAACTTTTATGAATTGCAACACAAAAGGGATTATTTATGTTGGGTTATGTAAAAATGTAATGCTTTTACATTGGCAAGAGTGAAAGAAAGGTTAAGCAGAGAATTTATGAGCACACCTATGATATTAGATAAAATGTGAAACAAATTCTCTGTACAAGCACACAAAACTTGTCCTGAAGCTGAATTTCAGTTTTTATATTAGAGGTTGTGCCAAAGGACCCCAGGGCGGTATGTGGGAGACTTTAGTTGAATACAGGGAATTATACTGGCAAGTGGTGTTGGAGGCCAGTAAATTCCCTGGTTTAAATGACATGATCTCACTTGCCCTGTATTAAAAATGAGATCAGCAAAATTGTGACATTAATGTGTAATAATCCTCCTTGTCAGTAGAGGGCAGTAACTCAATGCATTTCTATGTACAATGATTGTTTTTACTGGCTGTTTTTTAAAAGTTGGATGAGTATATAAAAGCAGTTAACTGAATGTATTAGTGTAATCTGATGAAGTTGTGGATGGTGATTTGATTCAGCGTTATTTTGTGAACTGTCTTAATAAATTTGTGTGCCTACCTAGCAGTGGTTCAGGGTGCTTTGTTTCTGCTTACTGGTTTGTTCTGCATCCTCCTTTTTTGGTTACTAATTTAGGGTTTTCTCTTACTCATACAGTGTAGCTTGTCTTACTAAAAGTTTTTATCTCTCTGCCTGGAAATCTTCAAAGTCATCTGTGCCTGCTCCATTCACCCTCACTTCGCTCGGGCTCATTCCACTTCCCTAACCTGCTCCCATTCCCACCCACTCCAAGGGTCCATTCCCTTTATACTTAACCCCCCATTTCCACTCCCCCACTCTTTCTCCAAAAAGCTGCTAACTCTCTTGCTCTCCCCATCTCCATACTTATCAACCATTCCATTACTGAATCTAAAGTACCCACAATTTGGAAACAATTCTACACCGTACCCATCCACAAGGGAGGTAACTCCTCAGAACTTGCCAATATCAGGCCTATTGCAAACCTATCCCCTCTTTCTAAAATTCTAGAAAAATGTGTACACAAACAAATCCTTCAATTCCTTTTACAAGAGAGCCTACTTACCCCCACACAACATGGCTTTTGCCCTAAATAGCACCTCCACTGTCCTTATTTATTTTGTAAATACCATATCTCAAGCAAGGACCAAAACAAACTTGTCTCCTGCCTATTTCTCAATCTCTCAAAGGCATTTGACACAGTCTCCCACCCCCTCCTCCTGAACAAACTCTCTGAACTAAACCTATCCACCTCCACTATTTCCTGGTTTGCTAGTCACCTCAATGACCAATTTCAATCTCTTAAATGGCTTTCTGCCACTTCTCCTGCTCTACCTGTCAAAATGGGTGTACCTCAAGGATCAATCCTTGGCCCATTACTGTTTAATATCTTTACCAATCTATTGTCCATATATTGCCCACTGTCATTATTCATGCAATACACTGATGACTCCACAGTTATCACCATAGCTGATTCCCTCTCTGACTTAAATATAAGGTTACAGAAATCCTTCTTATCCATCAAAAACTGTCTCACCAAGAACCATCTAATTCTAAATCCAAAAAAGATTAAACTCCCGCTTTTCATTCCCAATACTATGAACCATTTAAATCTTCCTTCTCAATCTCATCCCTCAATAACACTCCTATCACTGTGGAATAACACATTAAACTATTGGGGGTCATCATCAGCGACCATCTTAAATTTGATCTGCATTTTCTCAACATCATAAAGAAAATCCATCAAAAACTAGCACTCCTTTACAGTAACAAAAAATTCTTATCCAATAAAGCCAAATACTCCTTATCCCATGCCAATCTACGGCTCACAAATCCTCACTAATCTTCAAACTACTCTCTTAAGAAAACTATAATCCACTTACAGTAAAGTTGCTAGATTTGCTGCTGATCATTCCTACACTTGCACCACTGTCTTGTTCTCAAAAGGATAAAAAGGCTAGAATTTCCCCACCATCTGCTTCTCTCTCAGCTTCAAATGATTCATTCTATTTTGTATCTACCCTCCCTCTGTTCGAACATTGTCTCAGTTGTCTCACTCTACTCCCCACCAAGGTCCTTAAGAAGTGCTGAACAAAACCTTCTTCAAATATACAAGCCTAAAACTAGACTAAGACAAAACCTTTACAGCTACTCCCCAGCCCAATCTTGGTATAAACTTCCTTTGGATGCCAGAAATATTAATAACCCACAGGGTTTCAAAACTGCTACTATAAACTATCTAAACAATACATGGAGCTGTCACTGTAACTATCCTCCTTGACTGACCACCCCTTGTTCTTCATGCCCTCTCACCTAACTCGCTTTCTGTCTTCTATCCCTACTCATAAGTTGTACATTGACTTAGTCCCATCTAATGTCAAGTTTAGCATTGCACCGATGTAACTTGGTACTTACTCTCTCAACTGTCCTTGCAAATTCTTGATGTTAGAATGTATTTAGTCTCTGGGTTTAACTCATTACATCTGAGTGACAACTCTAGGTGCATCTGCAGTTACCTCCTACTGATTCCTCTAGGCTTTAAATATTGCTTGTTCATATATGCATCAATAATTACAAAACCATGCTATGTACAAGGTATTAAAAGATTTCATCTTAAACTTATATAATGGCAAACTCAACCACATTAATATTTGACCTCTGTCTTTTGCAGGTAAAGAGATATTAACTGTTGTTTTTATTAAATTAAATGATATACATATAATTTTTCACATTTTTCTAAATATCTCAACAACCAAGTAACACAGACATAACTCCTTAGCCTCATATGAAAGCTCTCAGCTAGATGAATAAAATGCTGCTCACAGCGTGTGTGTGCAACTTGAGTGGTTGCTGAGATAATGTAAGTTGTTTACAAAATATTAAAATTGTAATTAAACTGTGACTTATAAAATTTGGTTTAAGACCTAGTACCTAAAGAATACTACCACTATAAAAATAGTTTGTGCTGAAGAGTTTGCCATTTATACTTCTTTCATAATCCCTATGGTTCCAGAGATATGAACATTTGTTTGAAATGTGAGGACATCATTTGATTCTGTCAAAAGGCTTAGGCTCCGCCCATTGGAAGTTACAGTGCAAACTTCCTGAGCTCCATTGGACTGAATGAGTTAATCATGTGCTCATATTATGTTAATGCATTTTTATAATTTACTGTAGCTGAGTTTTGTTTCTACATGCATTGTGTAACTGTGGAGCTTTTCTCCCCGGGCCTCCGTATTATTATATGGAACCCTATCAGAAGGATGAAAGCTCACAGGAGTGATCATTAAAAGACCAAACCAGGAACATCGAAAATCTGGAAGGTTGAAAACAAATATATCTGAGTCAGACCTCTTGTTAATTATATATACAAACTCCAAGATCACACTACAGTGGGGAAAGAAGCAAAACTCCTGTCCCCACTGTACTGCCATCCTGCACAATCAAGGTCTTTGCTGCTCGACCTTCCGGGTTCTCTGTACTTGTTCTTGAGAGCTTTCATCCTTCTGATAGGGAACCATATATTTAGAATATATAATATATATAAATACACACACACACACATACACACACACACATATATATATATATATATATATATATTATATACATACATACATGCACACACATTTATTTATTCTTTGTTGACCAGGTTAATCCCAGTAGACTAGTTGCATCCTTTCAGGGGACACCCAAGATGGTGTTTTTACTACTGGGGAAATTTGGCCAGGGCACTAGAGATCTTCCCCTTCTCTTTTCAATAAGTGCCATGAGATTTTTTTGTAACCAACTGAGCTACCAACAACTCAAGCAGTTGCAACCTCAGTTTAGCATCTCATCTGAAGGGTGACACACTCAGGAGTACAGCAGCTCCAGCCTTTGCTGCACTATAGGGTCAGCAATTAATCTACCTGATGTGGGAATAGAACCCACAGTCTTCTGCGCCAAATGTGAATGTGCTACCTGTTGTGGCACTGACACTGCTGTTGACAGAGTACATATGCAAACAAAGTGAAACATATATGAAACACAGAGTGGTGTGAAGGAGCCAAGCTTTTAATGAACCCAACAAAAACAGCTTCTATAAGTGCTTTTGTCCAATTATAGTGGGCTTGTTCAGGCAGAAAGCTTCTTTCTATTATATTCAGATTTCTTTAGACAAGAATCTTCATTAATACAGCATATATCTGTTCACTTCACAGTGTTGAACTTTTAGTTTATCTACAGACAGAAGTGTTTGGAAATTTCATCATAAGCAGTCATTATTGAGTGCTGGAAAGTGAAAGAAAGAAGATTGATTGCATGTGGGTAAGCTAAATGTGGATTTGGTATTTTAATGCTGAAACCTCTGACTATGTCAAAGGTTTTGGCATTGTTGTGGGAATGTGTGTGCAAGTATTTGCAGGTTAGGGCTAGAGTGATGGCTAGGGAAGGAAATAAATATAGTGTTGTACATAAGCTTATGTTTTTCAATAAATCAACATATACATACACATATATATGTTTTTCTGTACATGTATATAAATGCAGCGCAGTCTGCAAGTTCATAACAATACAGAGAGATTTACTATGATAAAACAAAACAATAGTGTAGACTCTTCTCAATTCAATAGATAAAGCAAAAGAAATAACACAAAGTTCCTCTTCTATTACTCTGCCATACAAAAGGGACATGTTCACTTATATTAAGTCTGTAAGTGTTTACCAATAGTTATCCTCTTTCTGAATTACCTTGGCAGGAAAGATATTCTAGATTTCATTGTGTCTTCCACAAGGTGCCCACCTTCTACAGACTTTCACCCAACACTGCTGCTCAAGCCCAGGACCCCCCTTCAAAAGATAACAGCTTTTCTAAAATAAGAGTGTCATATCCCTCCTTCTTATAAACCTGTTTACTGGATAATTGGTTTTATTAACAAAATCCTTTTAGAATTTTTTTTTGCATATACTCCATATATCTGATTGTCTTAAAGCAATGTTTCTAGTTATGTAATTTTTTTAAATAAATAGCTCTCTTTCAATAGTTACAGCATCAGTTCTATTTACAGCAACACTGTATACATTATTTATATCATTGCCAGGATGCCAGTGAGAGCACAAAGCACCCTCATGGCTGACTGGATGATGGATCCCCACCTTCAATGTAATGTTTGATTGAGGGGAGGTTCAATAGTCAGTAGGCTCAGGGACAGTAACTATTAGAAAAATTACATATTTACCAAAATGAAGAGTACAGACTGGCCTTATTCCACATTTAAAAGACTTAAAAATAATAAAAACTGAAAGATTTTTAAATCCACTAAGAACCTAAAGCCCTATATGACCCATGCTAAAAAGAAATATTATTTTTTTCTATAAAACCCTAACTGTATGGAGCATATATTATTCTGTTAAGCACTGGGTCAGCTCTTTCACTGTGTATTATCTATTAGTTCTTTCTAGGTAGTATATTTTTTTCTTTTGAAAGATATGGTAAAACTCAGACACTCTGTCTAGAGCCCAAGGTAAGAGACATTTCCTTTATTTCTGCTGATGCATATATATCCAGGATGTGCTCTGCTCATTCTAGTTCATTTTCTCTAATAAGCTAGATATTTTAGAGTAGTAGATTTAAAATTAACAATTTTATTTTTTTGCTATCTACAGATGTTTTAGTTCATTTAAAACTATTTGCCATAAGTTATTCATGCATATTCATAACTTATTTATTTGTTTGCATTCACTGACCGGGAAAGTCTAATTGGGCATGCAGTCCCTTTTTACTGAATGCCCGAGGAGAAATACTCCAAAAAATGCAAAGAAGATTAAGTTATATAAAAAGTTTCAAAGTAAATATTGTATACGGTATGCAATGTGAATATACATGGTGTGAAGGATGACACTGATGTGCCAGAAATACTGTATAATTTAAGGAAAGAAAAAAATGCAGGAGAATTATTATACAATTTAAAGACAGAACCATGCCTGTCAATCTGTAATGGTTAACATCATAACTGATTTTAAAGTATAGATATTTAAATATCTTCCATGATTTGTATGTGATTTGCAAAGGTCAGCATCTTTTGCTTTGTAGTATACAAACAGTACTTAGTCATAGTAGAGTACAGAAGAGTCAGAGTGTCTGAGGTTGGAAAGATAGTTGAAAAAAAGAAAGGGTGGTTACAGGGAGTTTTGGGTGTGCAAGAGCTGACAGTGGGTGAATGGAGATTTGTGAGAGAGTTGGAGAGTGGAGGTAAAGTAGAAGGATGGTGATATACGTAACTGTGAATGAACGTGAGTAGGTATTGATGAGCATTAATGGAACCAGATAAAGGCATTTGTAGGGTAATTATGGAGGACTGGTACATGGAGAGAGCCAGAGACTGAGTAGATGAGATTTTAGATGAAGTTTAAATGGTTTTGGTGTTGTTTTAGTTTTAGAGTGTGAGGAATGAAATTGCAAGTTTTGGAAGTGCAATTTGGAAAAAAAAACTGTCTCACCAACGCCAACTTTGGGTTTTGCAACAAGGACAAGCAGCTTATCAGTAAATCATAAGGGTCTATTGTAGTGTTGCAAAAATGTTGAGAGAGATGGAGAGTTGTCAGACTTGTACTAGAGATTATGAATAGTCTCTATTTGGGAGCAAGTCAGGTAAAGGGTAATTCAAGTCAATTCAATTCTTTCAGTGTTAGGCAGTCGTGAGATCTGTGTGTATGGTTAGTTGCAAACGTTGTTACTTTGTGATAGTATTGTTCAAGCTTTGTTAGCTGGTGAAATATAACTCACAGAAAACTGGAGCACAGTAAAGGAGCTTTGAGGGTAGTGTGTGGACGCTGAGTGTTTTCTGGCTTGGTCAGTGGCGAAATGTTTAACTCTGTATAGAGAGCCCAATTTGTGATGAGGTTTTCTTTGCTATATGTTGGATGTGATAGTCACATTTTAGGCTACCATCAGTGCAGATACTAAACCATTTGGTATGAGTGGTGATTTTAATTTTGATATTGTTTGAGGAATTTATGTCAAAGAAGGATTTTTATGCTGAGATGAGTTTTGGGGTGAATAGGATAAGTTTACTTTTTGGGGGTTTGAGAGAAAGTTGAGATTCTGTTAGCCAGTCTTCAGTGAAGAAGAAGGATTCTTGAGTGAGTTTCTGTAAGCTGGCAAGATTTTAGGTATTACATAAAAGGGCAGAGTTGTCTGTGTATTGGACTACTATAGCTGATTTTGAGGCCTGTGAGAGATTATTAATAAAGATATTGAAAAGTAGGTAGAGTAGAAGGATGGTGATGTTGCCTTAGTGGCTCCTATAGAAATTGGAAGAAAAAGAGAGCATTATCTGTACCGTTTTAAGGCTTGGGCTCTGTTTGCAAGATAGATGTGGTATCAGGTGATGAAGGGTTCAGCAAGACCAGGTTCTAAGAGTCTATGAAGAAGAAGAATGGGATGGGATAATGTATCAAAAGCTTTTGAAAGTCTGAGAAAGAGTGCTGATTTTAGCTTGCTTTCATTTCTGTGGACATTAACAGTGCTAGTGAAGTGAAGGAGTACAGCTATTGTACTGTGATGAAGACAAAAGCCATGTTGGCAGGTGGAGAGGAGGTCATAGTGGGTGAGGTGTTGGGTCAGTTGTGATTGAATGCATTTTTCAAGGATTTTAGATAAAGAGGACAAGATAGTAATAAGATTAAAATTTCTAAGTTCTATACTGTTGACTCCTTTGTGTAGAGGTAGGTTGTAACATTTTTCCATATCAAATGAACATATGATTCAGAGAGAGAAGAAAGGCAGGGAGAGGTTTATGGGTATGGACACCGGGAAGATAATAGCTTTGCCAAATATTTTTGGATATTCAGTGGGAAGATTGTCTGGTGTGAGGGTAGTGAGTTTTCGTTTTGATAGAATTTTTTTTATAGTAGAGGTGGGGACTGAGTGAAGTGAGAAGGAGTTTGGGGGGGTCTATATTAGAACACTGAAGTTTCAAAACTTCGAATGTTCTAATATCAAACCCTATTCAGCGAAAGCTGAAAACATCGAACATACAGAAGAGCAAATTTTTTCCCTTCCAAAACACATACACACAACACAAGCACACCAAACAAACAGCAATCCACACACATGCACCTAAAATCTTACACCTAACCCTACACTAAGCTATACACACACCACTAACTATCCACTTACCTTAACCCAAACCCTAACTCTAAGGTCCGTCACTATCGCACAATCACCTCACCCATGCCCTAACCCTAACTAACCTACCCCACCCTAACCCTCACGTCGACACAATCACACTCTTACCTGACCTGCGCCCTAACCCTAACTCACCTAACCTGCCCTAACCCTCACGTCCTTACAGTTGCACACATACCTAACCCGCGCCCTAACCCTAACTTATCTAACCCGCCCTAACCCTCACGTCCACACAATCGCACAAATACCTAACCCACACCCTAACCCTAACTACCCTAACCCGCACTCAATCGCACACTTACCTGAACCTGACCCATAACTTTCCACCACAGCGCTGAAAATACTGAAGCAACAGAAACGGACAAGTGAATTCTTTCCCTAGGAAAAATTTGTTTTCCTGTTGCTTCGATATTTTCAGCTTTTGCTGAATAGGGTTCGATATTAGAACACTGGAAGTTTTGAAACTTCGATGTTCTAATATAGACCCAAGTTTGAGTTAGAGGTATTGCTGCTGCTGATCTAATCAGTTGGAGGTGCTTGTTGTTTGATTATTTATTTATTTATTTATTTATTTATTTATTTATTTATTCAACATTTGTTTGCCAGGATTGTCCGACTGGACAACAAGTGTCCATTTTCAGTGGAGTCCTGGGGAGAAAAACTCCGTAAGTTTACAGAGAGAAGAAAAATTTACAAAAGAGACATTACAGAGTAGTAGCATACAGATTGTAGACTTTACAGCTGTTAGTATACAATAAGAGGATATTCCCCCTTTTGGTTGAAAATAGAAGTGTACAAAATATACAATGAGAGTAGATAAGAACCTGGTAGTGCATTGCAGGATATTTCACAACTGAATAAGAGTATATAAATGTTTAAGTTTTCCATATATACATTCAAGAAAATATACATTGTGATGTATACATTACAAATATACATATATACAATATGTATATACATATATATATATATATATATATATATATATATATATATATATATATATATATATATATATATATATATATATATATGTCTGTGTAGATACACATATCTATATACAAATATACATTAGTGATGTAACTGAATTTATAAAGTGGTTATTAAAGGGAGTGAGAATTTTGTTTGTTTTGCTGGATGCTATTGGTTCTGGTTGGGTGGCATGACCAAGTTTGAGGTCTTGATTTATGGAAGTCCAGAATGCCTTTGGGGTTAGGAGGTTTTTGGTCTGCAGGTTAGTATAGTAATTTCTTTTGTTTATTTTTATGTGAGTCTTTTTTGATTTCTAAGATGGTGATATAATTGTAGATTACTTTGGGTCTTGTTTGTGATCCAGGATTTCTAGGCTTTGTCTCTATGTTCATTAGCAGTTTTGTAGATTTTGTTAGCCACGGGACTGGTGCAGATTTTACTTGTTTTGCTCTGAGGGTGTGATAGGTTGTTTAAGATACTGAGGTAGTTTTTTGTAAAATGTGTAACAACATCATCATCTAGGGGGAGATCCTTCAGTTTATGCTACTTACAGAGTTTTAGTTTGTGGATAAATGTATTTTTTTCATAGTAAGAGAGATTGCATACATCATTAAGGTGGTGAGGTTTGGGGTGGTGGAGTGAAGGTATTTGATGACAAATATAGCAAGATGATCACTTTTTGTGTTGGAGAGGCAGCCATGGGTGGATATATTATTAGAGGAAGAAATGAGCACCCGGTCAAGTATGAAACCTTTGATTGTATTTTTTATATAGTGCATGGGAGAGGTAATTAGTTGACTGAAGTCATAGAGCTTTATAGTATTTATGGGGGAGTTGCTATTAATGGAGAACCAGTCTGCATTGAAATTACCTGATATTATCTTTTCTTGTGGGATAAAGTGGCTCAGGGTAGGCATTCTTCAGTGGTACTGACATTATCCAAGGAGATGTAGATGACTATAATGGATAGGGTTTTTTCAGGGTTTAGTCTAAGTTGAACTGAGATGACATCAGCATCACTAAAGGTCAGAAGGATGAGAGGGGAGAGACTAAGCTGGAGGGAATTTTTATATATAATGGCAACACCACCTCTTTTTTTGTAGCCTATCTGTTCTCAGTATATTATATGTGGGTGGAAGTATTTCTTCATCTTTGATGTGTGGCTTTGTCCAAGTTTCTGTAACACATACTATTAAAAGCCAACGTTTAAAATGTTGTGGTTTGGTATGTATTTACGGAACTGAAGCACTTCTTCAGATAGGTAAGTAGATCTTGCCTGTTTTCATCAGTGACTCGCTGTGGTCAAGCTGCTTATCTACCTGTTTCAGGCTGCTGCCACAGTGTAACTGGAATTCAGACTTGAAAAGGATAGTAGGCTGAAAGGACAAGATGAGTCACAGTCTTGCTTGTTCATATATGCATCACTAATTCCAAAATCATGCTACGTACAAGGTTTTAAAAGATTTCATTTTAAGCATATACAATGGCAAACTGAACCACATTAATATTTGACCTCTGTCTATTGCAGGTAAAGCTATATTAACTGTTGTTTCTATTATATTCATTTATACAGATATAATTTTCACATGTTTCTAAATATCTCAACAACCAAGTAACACAGACAGAACTCCTTAGCCTCATATGAAAGCTCTCAGCTAGACGAATAAAATTCTGCTGACAGTGCATGTGTAACATAAGTGGTTGCTGAGATATTGTAAATTGTTTACAAAATATTAAAAACGTAATAGCTACTGTGTTTACTGTGACTCATAAAATTTGGTTAGTACCTAAAGAATACTATCACTATAAAAATAGTTTGTGCTGAAGAGTTTGCCATTTATACTTCTTTCATAATCCCTGTGGTTCCAGAAACATGAACATTTGTTTGAAATGTGAGGACATAATTTGATTCTGTCGATAGGCTTAGGCTCCGCCCACTGGAAGTTACAGTCCAAATTTCCTGAACTCCATTGGAGTGAATGAGTTAATTGTGTGCTCATATTATATTAATGCATTTTTATAATTCACTGTACCTGAGTTTTATTTCTACATGCATTATGTAACTGTGGAGCTTTTGTCAGCAGGCCTCCATTGAAAATGGGCTTCGGCTCAGTCAGACTAACCCAGTCAACAAATGTCAAATAAATAAACATATATATATATATATATATATATATATATATATATATATATATAGTGAGAGAGATAGATATTATATGGAGCTGTATCAGAAGGATGAAAGCTCACAAAAGTGAACATCAAAAGACCAAACCAGGAACATCGAAAATCTGGAAGGTTGAAAAAAAATACATCTTGAGTTTTTACCCCCCACACACCTCCTGTTAATTATATATACAAACTCCAGCATCGCACTACAGTGGGGAAAGGAGCAAAACTCTAGTCCCCACTGTACTGCCATCCTGCACAATCAAGGTCTTTGCTGTTCGACCTTCCGGGTTTTCATTGTTCTCTGTTCATTTTTTTGACATTTGTTCTTGAGAGCTTTTATCCTTCTGATAGGGAACCAAATATTTAGAATATATAATATATATATGCACACACATTTATTCTTTTTTGACCAGGTTATTCCCAGTAGGCTAGTTGAATCTTTTCAAGGGACATCCAAGGTGGTATTTATATACTACTGGACAGAAATTTGGCCAGGGCATTCCAAATCTATCCCTTCTCTTTTCAAGATCTTTTATAACCAACTAAGCTACCATCAACTCAAGCAGCTGGGGTCACAGTTTAGCATCTCAGCTGAAGGGCAACACACTCAGGAGTGTAGCAGCTGCAGCATAGGGTCAGCATTTAATCTACCTGATGTGGGAATAGAACCCACAATCTTCTTCACCAAATGTGAATGTGCTACCTGTTGTGCCACTGACACTGCTGTTAATAGAGTACATATGCGAACAAAGTGAAACATATATGAAACAGAGTGGTGTGAAGGAGCAAAGCTTTAAATGAACCCAACAAAAGCAACTTCTGTAAGTGCTTTTGTCCAATTATAATGGGCTTGTTCAGGCTGAAAGCTTCTTTCTATTATATTCAGATTTCTTTAGATGAGAATCTTCATTAATGCAGCATATATATGTTCACTTCACAGTGTTGAATTTTTAGTTTATCTACAGACAGAAGTGTTTGGAAATTTCATCATAAGCAGTCATTATCGAGTGCTGGAGATTTTGAAAGAAAGAAGATTGATTGCATGTGGGCAAGCTAAATGTGGGTTTGGTATTTTAATTCTGAAACCTTTGACTATGTCAAACGTTTTGGCATTGTTGTGGGAATGTGTGTGCAAGTGCTTGCAGGTTAGGGCTAGATTGATGGCTAGGGAAGGGAATAAATATAGTGTACATAAGCTTATGTTTTTTCAATAAATCAACATTTACACACACACACACACACACACACACACACACACACACACACACACACACACACACACACACACATATATATATATATATATATATATATGTGTGTGTGTGTGTGTGTGTGTGTGTGTGTGTATCTGATCCAGTGAATTTACGTTTCATCAAACCTTAAATTCGTGACCTCACGCAAAAGTGCATTTTTTCAAAAATGCACTTTCGTGTAAAAACAAAAATAAAACCTAAACCAAAAAAAAAAAAACACACTAAACACACTTATGCAGGGGGCAAGCCCCCCTGCACCCCACCCCCCTACTTTAATATTCTCACTCCGAGATCACACTACAGTGGGGAAAAGGGAATATTCTCTTATCCCCACTATACCATGCTCTCAGCAATAGTTTGCTTAGTTGTACATCAGCAGTAAATGTTGATGTACAACTAACGTTACATGTAAACTGCATGTTTTTATTTATTTTCTGTTTTTTTTTTTTTTTTATTTTATTTCTGTTTTTACACGAAAGTGCATTTTCGAAAAAATGCACTTTGGCGTAAGTGAGGTCGCAAATTTACATTTCGATGAAGCATAAATTTGCTGGATCAAATGGGATCCATATATGTATATATATATATATATATATATATATATATATATATATATATGTGTGTGTAATTTCTGTGTACATGTATATAACTGCAGCACAGTCTTCAAGTTCATAAAATAAGCAGAGATTTACTAAGATAAGACAAAACAATAGTGTAGACTCTTCTCAATTCAACAGTATTCCCAATACTTTCTTGTTCCCCTTAAACATAACCCAGTTGTTCCTGATAATCTTTTTTACTTCTTCAGATGTTTACCCATAGGTAAGAACCATAGCCTGGGTGAAATCCTTCAAATCTTTAGGATCTCTTTCCATGACTTCCTCACCCATCCCTAATAATAGAATATATCTACTATTCCATTCACTCATGACCTGGTTTCTAATTTCTTCCAAAAACTCCGATGGATACCCCCTATACTTCCTTGTTCCCCTTAAACATAACCCAGTTGTTCTTGATAATCTTTTTTACTTCTTCAGATGTTTACCCATAGGTAAGAACCATAGCCTGGGTGAAATCCTTCAAATCTTTAGGATCTCTTTCCATGACTTCCTCACCCATCCCTAATAATGGAATATATCTACTATTCCATTCACTCATGACCTGGTTTCTAATTTCTTCCAAAAACTCCGATGGATACCCCCTATTCAGGAACATATCCATCACCAATCTGTTTTCCTCTTCTACGTATTCCATCTTGGAACACATCCTTACCACCCTCACCATCTGTCCTTTAACAATATTTCGTTTAATATATGGGGGGTGGTTACTTGAGTATTCCAAATAATCATTGGAAAACGTGGGTTTTCTGAAGATTCTGGATTGAAATTTATTAGTTTCAGAATCCTTGGAAAGTTGAACATCTAAAAAGGAAATCTCATTTGAATTGCCATTACCTGTAAATTTAAAATAATCACACACTTGGTTAAGGCATTCCATAAAAGACTGGAACGACTCTACATTTTTCCATAGAATAAAAAGGTTGTCCAAAAACCTAAAATATAAATTCCAATTGTTGTTATATATCGAATTTAAAACATATCTTTTCTCCCACTGGTACATAACTAAATTAGCAAAAATGGGTGCGCAACTACTACCCATGGCCACCCCATTGATTTGTCTATAAAATTCTCCTTGGAATGTAAAAAAATTGTTCTTTAAAATAATCTCCATGAGTTCTATTATAAAATTAATGGCACTCCCCCTTAAATTAGTATGACCCACTAAGATTTCACAAAAAAATTCCATCCCTATCCCGTGTGGGATAGAGGTAAAAAGATCAACTACATCTATTGAAGAAAAATACATTTCATTACTGTAACATTTGTCTTTCACTTTTCTCAAGAAATCCCAGGAATCGATTAAAATGTGTGGAATTAGTGTTAAGGCCTGTCTCACCATCCGATCAATATAAATACCTATAGTGTAGGTGACACTATTGTGGATGGATATAATGAGCCTATAGGGAGGGTCCTTTATATCCTTGTGTGTTTTTGGGATACCAAATACTATAGGTATAACAGGATGTTCAACATTAAGGAAGTTGTATTCTTCCTCATTAATGACCCCTTGAAATAAGGAGTCTTCCAACATAAATTTAATTTTCCTAAAACAGATGTTGATTTCATTCCTAGAAATTATTTCATACTTGGACCCATCATTCAACATACCAGTTATTTTATTGTTATAGTCTTCTACACTGGTAATGACCATACCTCCACCCTTGTCAGGTTTCATAAACCGAGTCTCGGAATTGTCACGTAATTCAAACATTAGTTTTCTTTCTTTAAAAGAAAAATTGTGTTTCCTGTTTTTACTGGTCTGTAATAATTTGTATATTTCTTGAGTGCAAATGTTTTCAAAGGAATTTAAAATGTGTATTAAAGGGGGGTTATAGCAACTTCTCTTATAAATAATTGGTGTCACCCTGGCAACCTGGTCAGACCTTCCTTGGTTTAGAATTTTCAGATTTAATTTCCTTATAAAAATCTTGAGATCCAGTAAGGTTTTACTACAATCCTCCTTAGTGGAGGGAACAAATTTCATACCCTTCATAAATAAATAAAATAATTCTTTGTTGAGAGGGAACTGTGCATAATTATAAATTTTGAACCCCTTGTAGGAATAAACAATACCATCACTGCTAAAAATATCCTCATCTGTGCTTGAATTATCATGAATTACATAATCTAATTGTAACTGTTCTTCCTTCTGAAAGACGGATTCCTGTACCTCTGTTTGGCCCCCTCCCCCCTGGCTTCTAAAAAATCTTTCCCTTGTCTTGTTTGATTTCTATTATAGATCCTTTTGGATCTTCTAAGTGGGGGGTATTCATTATCATATTCATTGTCTATATTATTACTTCTGTAAGCCCCTTGGTTCCCCTGGGGATTTTCAGTATGACTGTAAGTACTATCTCCAGAATTAACTCCTTCCATATATGCTTTAGGAAAAGGGTAGGCTAAACCTTTATTGTACTCAAATTCATCTCTCATAAGTTTCTTCTTTTTCCTACTGATGTTGTTATTCACCTCATTTTCAAGCCTATCAAAAATAACATTATAGCGATAGGAATATTGATTATAACAAACATCATTAAGAATTACATTATTAACATCATCAATGTCTTCAAAAAGTCCATTAATCTTTTTGTTATTAATTTTTAAGATGAATTCTATTAATTCTATTCCATGTCGATCGAACATTTGTACCAGTTCATCACATTCAGGTTCTCCCTTTTTTACCCCATTTGGGAACCTGTAAGTGTGCAGCCCTTTTGGGACACGTCTCTTTGCAATACATTCCTTTAAGTATGTGTTATCACATTGTAATGCATGTACTTTGTGCATTTTAGTCTCAAGGCACACTAACCTGCTGTCCATACTGTTCGTGTTAGTTGGATTGTTATTGCCAAAAAAGACGTGTTCTTTCTTGCTCCAATCTTTAAGTTGATCGTGTGCAATAAAAGTTCCACTGGGTTCTACTCGGTTTCCCAAGCCTTCCAACCGATTAACCATGCTCTCCAAACGCGTTGATCCTGTATTGATGGCTTCCATACTCCTACCGCCAACAGGAAGAGATGTGTTCACTACCGGTGGTGTTACCTCTCATACTGAAAATCCCCAGGGGAACAAGTCATACTGAAAATCCCCAGGGGAACCAAGGGGCTTACAGAAGTAATAATATAGACAATGAATATGATAATGAATACCCCCCACTTAGAAGATCCGAAAGGATCTATAATAGAAATCAAACAAGACAAGGGAAAGATTTTTTAGAAGCCAGGGGGGAGGGGGCCAAACAGAGGTACAGGAATCCGTCTTTCAGAAGGAAGAACAGTTACAATTAGATTATGTAATTCATAATAATTCAAGCACAGATGAGGATATTTTTAGCAGTGATGGTATTGTTTATTCCTACAAGGGGTTCAAAATTTATAATTATGCACAGTTCCCGCTCAACAAAGAATTATTTTATTTATTTATGAAGGGTATGAAATTTGTTCCCTCCACTAAGGAGGATTGTAGTAAAACCTTACTGGATCTCAAGATTTTTATAAGGAAATTAAATCTGAAAATTCTAAACCAAGGAAGGTCTGACCAGGTTGCCAGGGTGACACCAATTATTTATAAGAGAAGTTGCTATAACCCCCCTTTAATACCCATTTTAAATTCCTTTGAAAACATTTGCACTCAAGAAATATACAAATTATTACAGACCAGTAAAAACAGGAAACACAATCTTTCTTTTAAAGAAAGAAAATTAATGTTTGAATTACGCGGATTCGAGACTCGGTTTATGAAACCTGACAAGGGTGGAGGTATGGTCATTACCAGTGTAGAAGAATATAACAATAAAATAACTGGTATGTTGAATGATGGGTCCAAGTACGAAATAATTTCTAGAAATGAAATCAACATCTGTTTTAGGAAAATTAAATTTATGTTGGAAGACTCCTTATTTCAAGGGGTCATTAATGAGGAAGAATACAACTTCCTTAATGTTGAACATCCTGTTATACCTATAGTATTTGGTATCCCAAAAACACACAAGGATATAAAGGACCCTCCCTATAGGCTCATTATATCCACCCACAATAGTGTCACCTACACTATAGGTATTTATATTGATCGGATGGTGAGACAGGCCTTAACACGAATTCCACACATTTTAATCGATTCCTGGGATTTCTTGAGAAAAGTGAAAGATGAATGTTATAGTAATGAAATGTATTTTTCTTCAATAGATGTAGTTGATCTTTTTACCTCTATCCCACACGGGATAGGGTTGGAATTTTTTTGTGAAATCTTAGTGGGTCATACTAATTTAAGGGGGAGTGCCATTAATTTTATAATAGAACTCATGGAGATTGTTTTAAAGAACAATTTTTTTACATTCCAAGGAGAATTTTATAGACAAATCAATGGGGTGGCCATGGGTAGTAGTTGCTCACCCATTTTTGCTAATTTAGTTATGTACCAGTGGGAGAAAAGATATGTTTTAAATTCGATATATAACAACAATTGGAATTTATATTTTAGGTTTTTGGACAACCTTTTTATTCTATGGAAAAATGTAGAGTCGTTCCAGTCTTTTATGGAATACCTTAACCAAGTGTGTGATTATTTTAAATTTACAGGTAATGGCAATTCAAATGAGATTTCCTTTTTAGATGTTCAACTTTCCAAGGATTCTGAAACTAATAAATTTCAATCCAGAATCTTCAGAAAACCCACGTTTTCCAATGATTATTTGAATACTCAAGTAACCACCCCATATATTAAGCGAAATATTGTTAAAGGACAGATGGTGAGGGTGGTAAAGATGTGTTCCAAGATGGAATACGTAGAAGAGGAAAACAGATTGGTAATGGATATGTTCCTGAATAGGGGGTATCCATCGGAGTTTTTGGAAGAAATTAGAAACCAGGTCATGAGTGAATGGAATAGTAGATATATTCCATTATTAGGGATGGGTGAGGAAGTCATGGAAAGAGATCCTAAAGATTTGAAGGATTTCACCCAGGCTATGGTTCTTACCTATGGGTAAACATCTGAAGAAGTAAAAAAGATTATCAAGAACAACCGGGTTATGTTTAAGGGGAACAAGGAAGTATTGGGAATACTGGGTAATGAACCTTTATTTACATATAAAGTAAATAAAAATTTAAAGAATATTCTGGAATATAGTTACCAAGGAAAGAAAAGAAAGGAAGGGACACATAAATGTGGGGCTTGTGAACAATGTAAATACATTTTGGAGACCCCCAAAGTGAGATTGGGCCCCTTCAGGATTGAGATCAACTTGGTATCTGGCTCTTGTACCACAACAGGTTTAGTTTATTTAGTCCTCTGTATGGTTTGCCAATGTTTCTACATTGGAAAAACAGAAAGAGGGTTGAACTGTAGGATTTACGAACACTGTTATAGTGTTACTAAAATGGACGAGAAAAATGCCCTATATAAACATATTAAAAATAATCCTACTCATGGTTTTAAGTTTGGTATCCTGGAAATAGTTAGCAAGGATCCCAAAGGGGGGGATTGGACCAATAAGTTGCTTAGGGTAGAAACTAGGTGGCAACTCATGGTCAATGCAAGTGAATTCCCAGGTATTAATGATGCTATTAGTATCAAACCTGAATTGAGATACAGAGCTAATAAAATAAAATAAAATACAATAATTTAAAGAATAATATTTTATTGAATTTTACCCCTTATAGTTTTTTAAGCATCACATTCTCATCTTTTATATGTGTTTTTATGTTTCTTCATGGGTTATCAAATGATTTTTTAAATATTTAAATAACTATATACATAAATTAATAACACTGTGTTTTTTAGAATTTAATGAGTTCATTAATTGATTAATTAATTGATCTAAGGTATAAAAGCTGAGTGATTTCAGTAAACCATTGTTCTGAGGAAGTCTATTTGATGAAAGCGCTTGACCGTTTGTTATTTTATACAATAAAGTGTGTGAATAGTGTTCAATGATCGTAGCACCTTTCTTGTCTGATTCACGTGAGTGTACGGGGACTAGTTATCGGCTTGGAAGTGGATTTCTTGGTTGCTGGTTGTTTTGCTGCTTCCCCACCTGTGGTTATTTCTCTGTGATTAAAAAAATGACATATTTCCCAAAATGAAGAGTACAGACTGGTCTTATTCCACATTTAAAAGACTTAAAAATAATAAAACCTGAAAGATTTTTAAATCCACTAAGAACCTAAAGCCCTATATGACCCATGCTAAAAAGAAATACTATTTTTTTCTATAAAACCCTAACTGTATGGAGCATATATTATTCTGTTAAGCACTGGGTCAGCTCTTTCACTGTGTATTATCTATTAGTTCTTTCTAGGTAGTATATTTTTTTCTTTTGAAAGATATGGTAAATCTCAGCCACTCTGTCTAGAGCCCAAGGTAAGAGACATTTCCTTTATTTCTGCTGATGCATATATATCCAGGATGTGCTCTGCTCATTCTAGTTCATTTTCTCTAATAAGCTAGATATTTTAGAGTAGTAGATTTAAAATTAACAATTTTATTTTTTTGCTATCTACAGATGTTTTAGTTCATTTACAACTATTTGCCGTAAGTTATTCATGCATATTCATAACTTATTTATTTATTTGCATTCGTTGACCGGGAAAATCTAATTGGGCATGCAATCCCTTTTTACTGAATGCCCGAGGAGAAATACTCCAAAAAATACAAAGAAGATTAAGTTATATAAAAAGTTTTAAAGTAAACATTCTATATGGTATGCAATGTGAATCTACATGGTGTGAAGGATGACATTGATGAGTAATAAATACTATATAATTTAAGGACAGAAAAATGCAGGACAATTATTATACAATTTAAAGACAGAACCATGCTTGACAATCTGTAATGGTTAACATCATAACTGATTTTTAAAGTATAGATATTTAAATATCTTCCATGATTTGTATGTGATTTGCAAAAGTCAGCATCTTTTGCTTTGTAGTATACAAACAGTACTTAGTCATAGTAGAGTACAGAAGAGTCAGAGTGTCTGAGGTTGGAAAGACAGTTGAAGAAAAGAAAGGGTGGTTACAGGGAGTTTTAGGTGTGCAAGAGCTGACAGTGGGTGAATGGAGATTTGTGAGAGTGTTGGGGAGTGGAGGTAGAGTAGAAAGATGGTGATATACGTAACTGTGAATGAAAGTGAGTAGGTATTAGTGGTAAGAGGTGGAGAAAGCTGATGAGCATTAATGGAAACAGATAAAGGCATGTGTAGGGTAATTATGGAGGACTGGTACATAGAGAGAGCCAGAGACTGAGTAAATGAGATTTTAGACGAAGTTTAAATGGTTTTGGTGTATTTTTGGTTTTAGAGTGTGGGGGATGAAATTCCAAGTTTTGGAAGTGCAATTTGGAGAATAAAAAACTGTCTCTCCAGCTGCAAATTTGGGTTTTGTAACAAGGACAAGCAGCTTATCAGTAAATCATAGGGGTCTATTGGGTCTGTAGTGTTGCAAAAATGTTGAGAGAGATGGAGAGTTGTCAGACTTGTACTAGAGATTATGAATAGTCTCTATTTGGGAGCAAGTCAGGTAGAGGGTAATTCAAGTCAATTCAATTCTTTTAGTGTTAGGCAGTCATGGGATCTGTGTGTATGGTTAGTTGCAAACTTTGTTACTTTGTGATAGTATTGTTCAAGCTTTGTTAGCTGGTGAAATATAAGTCACAGAAAACTGGAGCACAGTAAAGGAGCTTTGAGGGTAGTGTGTGAACGCTGAGTGTTTTCTGGCTTGGTCAGTGGCGAAATGTTTAACTCTGTATAGAGAGCCCAATTTGTGATGAGGTTTTCTTTGCTATATGTTGGATGTGATAGTCACATTTTATGCTATCATCAGTGTAGATGCTAAACAATTTGGTATGAGTGGTGATTTTAATTTTGATATTGTTTGAGGAATTGATGTCAAAGAAGGATTTTTATGCTGAGATGAGTTTTGGGGTGAATAGGATAAGTTTACTTTTTGGGGGTTTGAGAGGAAAGTTGAGATTCTGTTAGCCAGTCTTCAGTGAAGAAGAAGGATTCTTGAGTGAGTTTCTGTAAGCTGGCAAGATTTTAGGTATTACATAAAAGGGCAGAGTTGTCTGTGTATTGGACTACTATAGCTGATTTTGAGGCCTGTGAGAGATTATTAATAAAGATATTGAAAAGTAGGTAGAGTAGAAGGATGGTGATGTAGCCTTAGTGGCTCCTATAGAAATTGGAAGAAAAAGAGAGAATTATCTGTACCGTTTTAAGGCTTGGACTCTGTTTGCAAGATAGCTGTGGTATCAGGTGATGAAGGGTTCAGCAAGACCAGGTTCTAAGAGTCTATGAAGAAGAAGAATGGGATGGGATACTGTATCAAAAGCTTTTGAAAGTCTGAGAAAGAGTGCTGATATTAGCTTGCTTTCATTTCTGTGGACATTAACAGTGCTAGTGAAGTGAAGGAGTACAGCTATTGTACTGTGATGCAGACAAAAGCCATGTTGGCAGGTGGAGAGGAGGTCATAGTGGGTGAGGTGTTGGGTCAGTTGCGACTGAATGCATTTTTTAAGAATTTTAGATAAAGGGGACAAGATAGTAATAAGATGAAAACTTCCAAGTTCTGTACTGTTGACTCCTTTGTGTAGAGGTAGGTTGTAACATTTTTCTATAGCAAAGGAACATACAATTCAGAGAGAGAAGACAGAGAGAGAGGTTTATGGGTATGGACACCAGGAAGACAATAACTTTGCCAAATATTTTTGTATATTCAGTGGGAAAATTGTCTGGTGTGAGGGTTGTGAGTTTTAGTTTTGATAGAATTTTTTTATAGAAGAGGTGGGGAGTGGGGACTGATTGAGGTGAGAAGGAGTTTGGGTTAGTGGTGTTGCTGTTGATGTGCTTGCTGTTTGATTAGTGATGTAACTAAATTTATAAAGTGGTTATTAAAGGGAGTGGGAATGTTGTTTGTTTTGCTGGATGCTATTGGCTCTGGTTGGGTGGCATGACCAGGTTTGAGGACTTGGTTTATGGAAGTCCAGAATGCCTTTGTGGTTTGGAGGTTTTTGGTCTGCAGGTTAGCATAGTAATTTATTTTGTGTATTTTTATGTAAGTCTTTTTTTTATTTCTAAGATGGTGATTAATTGTAGATTACTTTGGGTCTTGTTTGTGATCCAGGATTTCCAGGCTTTGTCTTTATGTTCATTAGCAGTTTTGTAGATTTTATTAGCCACGGGACTGGTGCAGATTTTACTTGTTTTGCTCCGAGGGTGTGATAGGTTGTTTAAGACACTGAGGTAGTTTTTTGTAAAATGTGTAACAGCATCATCATCTAGGGGGAGATCCTTTAGTTTATGCCACTTACAGAGTTTTAGTTTGTGGATAAATGTATTTTTTTCATAGTAAGAGAGATTGCATACATCATTAAGGTGGTGAGGTTTGGGTGGTGGAGTGAAGGGGTTTGATGACATATATAGCAAGATGATCATTTTTTGTGTTAGAGAGGCAGCCATGGGTGGATATATTGTTAGATGAAGAACTGAGCACCCAGTTAAGTATGGAACCTTTGTCTGTATTTTTTATATAGTGCATAGTGCATGGGAGAGGTGATTAGTTGACTAAAGCTGTAGAGCTTTATAGTATTTATGGGGGATTCACTATTAATGGAGAACCAGTCTACATTGAAATCACCTGATATTATCTTTTCTTGTGGGATAAAGTGGCTCAGGGTAGGCATTCTTGAGGTACTGACATTATCCAAGGAGATGTAGATGCCTATAATGGATAGAGATTTTTCAGGGTTTAGTCTAAGTTGAACTGAGATGGTATCAGCATTATTAAAGGTCAAAAGGATGAGAGGGGAGAGACTAAGCTGGAGGGAATTTTTATATATAATGGCTACACTACCTCTTTTTTGTAGCCTATCTGTTCTCAGTATATTATAGGTAGGTGGAAGTATCTCTTCATCTTTGATGTGTGGCTTTGTCCAAGTTTCTGTAACACATACTATTAAAAGCCAACATTTAAAAAGTTGTGGTTTGGTATATATTTACGGAACTGACACACTTCCTCAGACAGGTTTGTAGATCTTGCCTGTTTTCATCAATGACTCTCTGTGGTCAAGCTGCTTATCTACCTGTTTCAGGCTGCTGCCATAGGATAACTGGAATTCAGACTTGAAAAGGATATTAGGCTGAAAGGACAAGATGAGTCACAGTCTAAGGAGAGAAGAGATGATGCAGACACGCAATTAAGATATTAATAGAGAATACAGGCAATTAGAATAGCAAGGCTTCATATTGTTGTAAAGAGTTCAGCATGTTGTACTGTAGCAATGAAGACTGCAGCTCCTCTGAATCAACGTTGACTGTGATGTCATTAACAATAAAAGCTGTCCTTCAGGGAGTGACAGGTATAGGGTGCTATGTGCATGCAAACAATGTGAAAAATGATATGTAACAAAGGAATACACTATCAAGAGATAGTAAATAAAATCCTAAGAGTAGAGGCTAGTAAGAATCTAGAAGACTAAGTTGAAGTTTGATCAATACTTTCCAAAAATGTGTTTTTTGTTCACTAGTAAACATATAATTCTGTAGGCAACACATGTACATCAACCTCATACTGTTGTTATGGCATATGTTTTTCATTTGTTGCAAAGCATCTAAAAGTAAGAAAGAGAATCTAAGATAAACTATGGAAAAGCATTTATCTCATTCCTAACCTTCGTCAGCAAATAATTACAATTCATACATTGAGATTGCTAAGCATTCATTTGAGAAATAATGCTAAGCAGTAAGTGAAAAATTCACATAAAAAATATAAATAAGTGGAATTAAATATATCTAAGCAAACAGGATAAGTATACTAAGCTCACCTTAAATATGTACATATGATAGTAAAGTGACAAGAATGTTAGTAAGGAATAAAGGAATGTTAGCGGGTGTGGCAATGCTACAGCAAAGTAAAAGCAAATGGAAACCACCAACAGTGATGTTGTTTGTCAGCAGAGATGAAATCAAAACTATAAATATCTGTATGCATTGCAAAACTCAACAATCAATGGTTTTTCTAGTAGACTTTCAGTCACAGCACTGGCTTTTATTGCACAAGAAAATAAACTGGAATAAGTTAATGAGCAAGGTATAGTATCATAATCTAAAGAGTGGAACACATGCTTCTTCTAGCCGCTGACATGCTACAAGCGAATATCTGCTGTGCTTAAAGCTTGTGTAATGCAGTAAAAATATACACTCAAGTTTGGAAAAAAGTGAAAATATGCACATAAAAAGATTGACAAATGTCCTTGAACTCATTTTAATATTAATGGATCTTTCTTTATAATTCCTAAAATAATAATAGTAATTATTATTATTATTACTGCTGAGGCTTATATATTTAGTGGTTTCTTTTCATGTTTTGAAACAAGTGCAGGATTTGTGCTGGTTTCTTGTATGTGACCATGTGCACTTCTGGGGTGTTTCCATGCAATCACCTTGGCACCACTAAGCAGTACACTTTAATTTTCCTACATACTCTATTTAAATATATACTACTGTGGTATTCTTTTTCTAGTAAAACTAAGGAAGAAGGAATGTTATGCAATTTCTGGGAGCAGGGGCTTTTTGCAGGAGTTTGTTCACAAAGCTGCTAGCTGTCCACAGATTTCTGGGCAATTAGGAAAGTTATGAAAAACCACTGTTAGAGAAAGCAAATATAATCCAAAAACAACGACAATGGATCCAGTATCAGTAGTTTATTGCACACAAGTTGCAGTCCCTAGCGCCTCGGCCTTCGCCTTCCAGGGGAATACAATCAACTAACATTCAGACATCTTTTATATATCCACCAATAAAATAATTCAATTATACAATTATCAATAATATAATTATACAATTAATTATAAAAAAACTTTCCAGTTGCATTCTAAATTCATACCTCTAGGTGTCATAGTATCATATTTCAGTATAAAAACTGTTTCTTTATACAATAATATAGATTTTACTTTTTCTTCACATATATTCATACTTAAACTTTCTAAAACTGTAGCTAACAAATCTTTAGAATCACTGTTATGAAACTCTTTAAAATGTACAGCAACAGGACTATCCATTCTTTCATGTTTTATGTCTCTCAAATGTTCCTGAAGCCGAGTTTTAAAAGCCCTTTTACTTTCCCCTACATAAAACATATTACAAGGGCATTTTAATGCATATATAA
The DNA here is from genome assembly GCF_019279795.1 of Protopterus annectens. NCBI lineage: Eukaryota > Metazoa > Chordata > Ceratodontiformes > Protopteridae > Protopterus > Protopterus annectens. The sequence continues at coordinate 594,480,417 of NC_056727.1, read as the reverse complement.
TTCTTTCAGTATTACATGAAAATTGTCCCTTAGGATAAAATCTCTTATTATTAATACAATCAAATGTTCTATCAACATGTTTACAAGAAATACATTTGTTACATGGATATGTACCACATAAGTTAACATCTATATGTGCATTTAAATACATCTGTGGAGTAGAAAAAGTTGCATGAACTAACATATCCTTCAGATTTCTCCCCCTCTTATAGGAGAAAGTTACTTTTTTTGGAAAGATTGATGCTAAATTCTTATATTTAAACAATGAAGTCCAATAATATTTTATCATATCACTAATTTCTGAAGATAACAAGTCATAGGTTATCACCATATATATTTTTGTTAATTCATCTTTACATGTATCTACAAATATTTTATTGTCATACCTTTGTTGTATTCTATTTCTTACTTCATTGGTTTCCTTCATTTTCTTTAATAATAACTCTATTTCTTGAGCATCATACCCTCTTTTAATATACAAGCATGCTATTTTTTCTAATTCCTTATTAATTTCATCATTACCATTATTCAGCCTCTTAATTCTCATAAATTCACCATATGGCAATGCACTTATTAAATGAGGTGGATGACAACTACTTCCATCCAACAAATGTAATTCATTTTCAAATTTCCGATAAATTTTAGTTATAATATTTCCATTTGGTCCACCCTCTAAAGTTATATCCAGAAAGTTCACTTTGTTACCAACTTGGAAACTATCAAATTTCAGACCAAATTCATTTTTTTGTATATCATTCATAAATTCATGGGCCTCTTGTTCTCCGCCCTTACAAATAAAAATTAAATCGTCTATATAACGATAATAACTAACAACATTCTTTATATAAAACTCTGTCCTATATAAAAATTCTATTTCAAAGAGATTCATCATAATATTAGCATACATGGGCGCAAACCCCGCCCCCATAGCAGTACCCTTTAGTTGGTGAAATAATTGACCATCAAAACTGAAGTAATTATTCTTCAGACAAAATTCTATAAGTTCTACAATATATGCTGTCAAAGGGCTATCTCCTAATAGTTTCCCAACAGCTCTCAATCCATATCTATGTTCTATACTTGTATATAAACTTTTAACGTCTGCTGTAAACCAGTACATATCCCTTGTCCATCTTAAGGGTAATATTTTTGTTAAAAAATCAAAGCTGTCTTTTATATATGAAGGCTGTTTAATCACAAAAGGATATAAAAAACTGTGCAGAAACAGACCCATATTGCGTGTAAAATAATTACATGCCGAAACAATAGGGCGGCCTGGAGGTTGATACAAATCTTTATGTATTTTTGGAAGGCAGTAAAATTTTGCTACCTCACATCCTTTTGACGAAAATTTCCTAGTTATATCATCTTTAACAAAATACCCTAACCTATATCCTTTATTACATAAATCTTCAAATCTTTTTACAGCTTCCTCATAATGTATCATGTCACATTTCTCATATGTCGTTGTATCATTCAGGTGTTCCCAACACATCTTAGCATATTGTGTATGATGCATCAACACAATTTTATTTCCTTTGTCAGCAGGTTTCACTATTATTTGTTTATTGGCTGCTAGTTCTTTAATTGCTTGCCATTGCTTTTTAGTCATATTATATTTAATATTATTTCGTTTCACATTAAACTCATTATAAATAGTCTCAGATGCAAAATCAATCATAGCTGAAGACTCGGCTTCAGGAACATTTGAGAGACATAAAACATGAAAGAATGGATAGTCCTGTTGCTGTACATTTTAAAGAGTTTCATAACAGTGATTCTAAAGATTTGTTAGCTACAGTTTTAGAAAGTTTAAGTATGAATATATGTGAAGAAAAAGTAAAATCTATATTATTGTATAAAGAAACAGTTTTTATACTGAAATATGATACTATGACACCTAGAGGTATGAATTTAGAATGCAACTGGAAAGTTTTTTTATAATTAATTGTATAATTATATTATTGATAATTGTATAATTGAATTATTTTATTGGTGGATATATAAAAGATGTCTGAATGTTAGTTGATTGTATTCCCCTGGAAGGCGAAGGCCGAGGCGCTAGGGACTGCAACTTGTGTGCAATAAACTACTGATACTGGATCCATTGTCGTTGTTTTTTGAATTAGGAAAGTTATCTAGGTTTTGACATGCCTATGCAATTTATGATAACATTGGGAAGGTGTACATGGAAAAGAGATGGCAAATGTTCCTGCATAGTGAATTGGTTGGTAATTTGGATACAAACAACACACACATAAATGTTAAAGTTAATATGAATATTCTATAAGTAAATGTAAGGAAGAGGGTCTATGATGTTCAGCTCTGAAGATCAGTTATCAGTCTTTCTTTTCCCACCAATAAAATATGTTTCCCTTTATATAGCAATGCCTTAGTATTTCAAGGATAGCTCTTTTGAGCTATGTTATCCCATACTTGTTTCATAAATACGTTCAGTTTGATGGTCACCCTTTGAGGTCATGCAAGTTGAATGTGTATGTGTCATGGCTGACTCTATAGGCATTCTTTGGGACTCACAAGGAAGTGCAAGAATTAAGTGGGAAATTGTTTACAGGGCTTGCAGTGTTAGGTAAGAATGGCTGCCTCTATGTGGAATTGGGCATTCACAGGCAAAGCTTCCTTTACTGCTTAGTATGTTTTCCAAATGTTTGTGACTGAGTAATCATAAATTACTTGGTAGTCCTTGCAAGGAGTGAACTTTTTCTCTCTGTGACATGGTGAACAGGTACTGCAATAGATGGACAGAAGTTTCATTCAAGAATCTAACTCAGCATTATACTGACCCACAAAATGTCAAAAATGTGGCAGCAAACAGGAAGCTGTTGAGAAAACTAGCAGGTAGGGTTTCACCTTTTTGACACAGAGCTGATTAATCCTATCAGTTTTTATTCTGTTGCAGTATGCAAATGGGACATTGTCATGTTATTCAGTGATTGAAGGGAAAGGAAAGGAAAGGAAGGGAAAGGGAAAGGAAAGGAAAGGAAAGGAAAGGAAAGGAAAGGGAAAGGAAAGGAAAGGAAAGGGAAAGGAAAGGAAAGGAAAAGAAAGGAAAGGAAAGGAAAGGAAAGGAAAGGAAAGGAAAGGAAAGGGAAAGGAAAGGAAAGGAAAGGAAAGGAAAGGAAAAGAAAGGGAAAGGAAAGGAAAGGAAAGGGAAAGAAAAGGAAAGGAAAAGAAAGGGAAAGGAAAGGAAAGGAAAGGGAAAGGAAAGGAAAGGAAAGGAAGGGAAAGGAAAGGAAAGGAAAAGAAAGGGAAAGGAAAGAAAAGGAAAGGAAAGGAAAGGAAAGGAAAGGAAGAAAAATATAAGATACTTGAGATTTACCAATAGTATTTCCTGTAAGTGGTATAGGTCTTTGGAATTCATTCAGCTGATAACTGTCAGCATTTTGAATAAATTACTGTATCTAATAAAGCACTGATTTTTAGTAGCATAATAGCAAGACAAAATAGGATAGGTATTGCACAATTTATTTTGTAAGCATTGATAGCGTTTAGCCAGCAATAAGGAAATGTTACCAACTGACATTTTGAAAGTACTGCTTTTGATGAACACTGATGCGTTCCAACTCTTAAAAGAGTTTTGTTTATGTGAGTTTGACTGAGTAAAACGTTACTGGCTTTTTCAGTAGATGGTTCTACTGGCAGCATTTTGTTGAGTCAGGGAGATCAGTGATGTACATGAAATGAATTAAAATGATTTATAAAATTAGCAAAGTATAGACAATGAGAAACACAATGTGTCTACAGTACTATACTATATTAAAATCCTGAGCAGAACTAGATTATTTGCTTTGGTATAGATATATTTAGAAAAGATTTTCATTTAATTTTCTTTATATTGCCATTAACGGAGGTGGGGGGGATACAAAAAAAAACACACACACACACACAGGGAAACTACTTGGTACTATTCATAAACATTATGTGCCATGGTGTAGGAGTGGTATTTCAAAATGGTGTACCAAAGCTTTTGGGATTCATTGACAAAGGTACATAAAGGAGTAAAGCATTATGTACAATCTTACTTCATTGTATACCCATAGTATTCCATATACAAAGCACACATGCAAATTAACCCTCACAGAACCACAGTTAGGTCATCTGGCCCTGGGCAGTTCCACAGAGTAGCACCTTGTCAACCCAAAGCTGAATGTCAAAAAGAATGTAAGAATGATGGGCTGAGGACCAAAAAAAAGATATATAGATAATGAGACATATGTTGCTCTGGATGAAGGAATTAATGGACTCTGTTCCCTTACTGCATTTAATTCTAGATTCACAGATATGTCTTTGAAGAGTGATAGGGTCCAGCACTGCCTACTAAATAATATTTATGGACTATACATTTATGAGCTATTCTTTTCCTTTTTATTATCATTTTGACCCATCTTACTAGTTCATTAATAAATAGTTATGTCATTACTACTCCAGCCATTCACGGGGGAAACTATTTTCAGTATTTTATTGAGATCAAAATCAATAACAGTCACTGATGTTTTTATCTGTTTTCACAAGTATGATAATGCTCTTAGCTTTGTTAAATATACCCCCTTCAGATATGATATTTGTTGCAATAAGATGTAACAACATCCACGGTTAGAAATGGGAATGGACCATTAGTAATACAAAATTGTTTCTTTTCTAATTAGCTTGTAGGAATGCCATTATTTAGGTTTCTCTTATGGATGATTCTATCATCTTGCATAATATGCTTGTGAGGCTAATTGATTTATAATTAGATACATGAGTCTATGGAAAGGCCCCCATTGCAGATTAGGAGTACATTAACCTGATTTCAGATTACAGTGATGTAGTCTGTTTTTTATGAAAAGCAAATGCAAGTACAAGGGTATACTAGCCTATTTTTAGTGGATTAAAATTATTAAATAATTAGTGAATAAAAAGAAATGTTGCCTACTGTAGTGATTTAGTTCTTCCTTCATTAACATTTATGATTTAACTGAAATTAATACATGGATTTGTAAGAATTTAAATGTATGTGAGTATATTAATTATAAATGTTTTTATTCATTATCTGTTTGGACTTTTTCTTAGCTTATCCTATATTATACCTATTTAGGAATAATACTGAATTTCTCTTTTTTTCCTTATTTATTTATTTATTGCGTTTGTTAACAGGGAAAGTCCAATCGGCCTAGGAAGAGCCCATTTTCAGTGGAGGCCCGGGGAGAAAAGCTCCACATTAATTACATACAAAAGTAAAAAGATATTAATACATAGGACATTTTGAGCAGAACTATCATTTTATTAATTACATACAAGTGATCCTTGATTACATGCAAGAGTGAAACATGATACATGGAGTGAGGTATTTTGAGCAGTACTATCACATGAAAAGAAAGTAATAGCAGAAATGGCAATAATGTTTACAGCCAGGTAAGGATGCCATGTATTCTACAATAACACGAGTATAAATATGTCTGTAGAGTTCTTAGCTGAGCTCAGGGTAGAAAGGAGGTGACAGAAAGGCTTTAGGAGGAAGAGTACAGTCAAGGTGGCAGCTAGGAGTCAGAATGGTACAGAGAAGAGAAGGGGAATGTTGTAGAAGGTTGGTAAAGGTTAAGGCTCCAGAGTGGGAAGTCAGGTGTTGGGGGTTATTATTTGGGGTACAGGAGCATAGCCAGTGAGAGGAGAGATGAAATTTGAGGGATCTTTTAAAGAAGGCAGGATTACTGATTGTCCTAAGTGAAGGAGGAAGATTATTCCATAACTTGGAGACAGCATGAGAATACAGCATTTGGCCAGCTGAGAGTTCGGGTTTCTCGACAGACAATAACATTTTGTTTTCAGACCTGAGGTGACAATTGGAGTGATACGTGGTCAGAATGGATGAGAGGGAAGGGCAGGTTTCAGGTTGGTAGATTATCTTCTGGGCTGTAGTTACCTGTAGATAAGTAAGATGGTGGGGGGATTCTAGCCAATGTTGTTGATGCAGAGGGGAACAGTGGTGGGTAGAAAATTTTGCATTTGTAAAAATTTAGCGACTTTGTTGTAGCAAGAGTCTAGTTTAATTATTAAGGAGGACTGTAGATCGGTAAGGATGGGGGTGCCATATAGAAGAGTTGGAAGCAGGAAGCATGAGGCCAAGTCCTTTTTAGCAGAGATGCTAAGGAAATAGTTGTGCCTGTAAAGGGCACCTAGCTTTTGATGGTTTTTCTGATGTTGCTGTAGATGTGAAGGTCAAAAGTTAATTTGTCATCAATGATGACACCTAGCAATTTGGTACTAGGGACAACTTCAATGATAATGTTGTGGGAACAAACAGTAAAAAGAGACTTGTTCACAGGGCTAGACTTTGTGGGGGTAAATTATAAGAGTTTTGTTTTATTGGGGTTAAGGATGAGGTGGTTCTGGGACATCCAGTGTTCAGTAGAGGTAAATGCTTCTTGTTCGTAAATTCAAGTATTTTCTTATTTTAATTACTATGCCAATGCAATTAATAATTTGTTTAAGTGATAAAATGTATCTGCATTACAGTTATTATTTCGTATTGTTTGAAATATTCTTATAGGTTCCTAGATGGTGAACAAGCTCAAGCCTATTGGCCACAGCAGAGCATGATGCCCCAGATCCATTGTTTCAATTTATGGGTGTCTATGTAGTCATCCAGTTCCTTCTTGAAAATATGGATTCTATGGATGGACTGAGTTCAACTGAGAGAGAGAGAGAGAGAGAAGATATTTCCATAGGCAAGGAAGTCTTCAAGATATGAAGTTGTCATATTTCATGTTATGGTTAATATTATTTTTTTTATTTAAGCTAATGCTTTTGCGATCATGTTACCAGAGAGGTATTCCTAAGCAATGGGTTTCAAAAACAAGGGGTCCTTTAATGTTGGTATGTCAGGCATAGGTCTCCTCTAAGTTGACAATAAGAAGAAAGAGTTGATGTAGTCTTCAGCTATAAGAAAAACCTTGATGCCCTTTGATTCTCTTTGTGATAAATCTTTGTACCGTATCCAACTGTACCAGATGGTACATGAGTAGGTTACAGAAATGGCACAATCCCAGGGCACTTCTATGGGCTAGGCTTGTAACGTCTCCAGGGTCATTAGCCTAGTACACACCTATGAACCTATGAGTGCAATATTCTATAATTGGTCAGATAAGATCAGTATACAGGTGGAAAATTACCTTCCTATCTTGGCTGTTTACCACATGGAGGATCAAGTGAGCAATTTCATATGCTTTATGGATGGCAGCAGCTATATGGATAGCAAATGAAATGTCATTGTCTACACGGACCCCATGGTCTTTTATTATTTTGCTAAATTTTTGTTGTTGCCCATCAATAGCATATAAAGCAAGGGAGTGGTGCCAAATGCCAGAATTCTATATTTTTTAAACATTGAGGGCAATATCATTTCGCTTGCACTATGTCTAATTTTAGGTGACATTTGAAGGGGGTGGGTGTCAGTGGGGCTAATGACAATGTTTCCAGTTTTGCAGTCATCTGTATGTTTGGTGAGACATAAAAATTTAGTCAGTTTTGACATCACAAAAAGATGCCAAACAAGCACTGGTCTTGTGGTAAAGTCCTGATGGACTTCACTGTTTACAGGAGATAGTGAAGCTAGAAGTCTGTATTCTTACCACTGTGTACAACTAAAGAGACAGTTGTTGATTTAAATTATTATAACCTAGCCTTAAATGACAACTTCACTGTATACTTGCTTCTTCTCTCTCACACCCCATTTTTTCCCCCCTACTCTTCGTTCCTCATTGCTCAAATGTTAACTACTTCAGTGTCACTAAATGAACCCCTTATTTTAAGGAGCTCACTATTTACCCATCTTGGGTTGCATTGTTTCTCTGAAACTGTTGCTTTATACATATCTTGCATATTCTTCTTAAGATACAGCCTAAGCTACCTACTTAAATTTCAAGCCTACTGTATATAGCATTGTTTTCACTTATATATGATCAAAATTTACCTGTATTTGCTACTGAAACTGTTGTACCTGTACTTGCTACTTAAACTGTTGACTAATTGTGATTGCATTGAGATGTATTTTGTTCTTTAAACTGTTGACTTTTGTGCTTACATTTGAATGTATTTGTTTTCATGTTGCGCTTTTCTACCCGGTCTTCAACTGTAAAAGGACTTGTTTCCAGTCGGACCTTCCTGGTTAACAGATGTAAAATAAAAAAATGTTTTATTTTATTTTTTTTAACATTTGTTTACCAGGAAAGTCTGACTTGGAACCAAGCCAATTTTCAGCAGAGGCCCGGGGAGAAACACTTCAGATGCATGTCTTTGTAACGTGGGAGGAAACAGGAGCACCCGGAGGAAATCCGCACAAATGCAGGGAGGACATGCAGACTCCACACAGAAGGACCCCAGCCAAGAATCAAACCAGAGAACGTCTTGCTATGAGGCAACACTGTGCTGTCCAAATAAATAATAAATGCATTATGAATTAATTTACATTTTTATGCAAGATTCCATTATGAGGTATAATGTCAAGCACTTTAGCCAGATCAAGATAAACAGATAAACCTTTCTCCAGGGCAGTAGTTACATGATAAAATCAATTTACAAGGTTAAGCATACTAGCTCTTCCACTGACAAAATCATACTAAGTTAGGTCATGGACAAGTATCCTGGACCTGTATCTGTCTGAATAAGTTACATGTTGAATTTATCATATTGCACAATATGTTTGTGAGGCTGATTGATCTGTAATTATTTGGGGCTGTGGAAAGGCCACCATTGTGGATCAGGACTGCATTAACATGATTTCAGATAACAGGGATGTAGTCAGCTTTTTATGAAAAATAAATTCAAGTACAGGGGTATACTAGCCTTTTTTTTGAATGAACAAATTAGGCTCTTTGGTATCTCATCTTATTTCACAAAACTGACATTTCCAGATTTTACTGAGGGCAGAGGTGACCATTTCAAATACAATGTCAGGTGGGATTGTATTGCAAGGAAGAAGAATAGATAGGGTTCCCCTTTGTTGCCTGAAATGTGTTCCAAATCTGTATGTTTTTGTATTAGCTTTACCTACTGCTCTGTACTATTAGTACTGTTTTATTCTAATAAATATTCTTGCTTCTTCCTTCCAAATGTTGGATGTGATTGAGGAAGGTATTGTCTCCCAGCCTGATGGCAAGATTTACCTCAAATAAAACTTTTCTTTTTTGACCATTTTAATGAGATCTTGTTTTGGGTAGATTTGATCTTAGCCTTGCTTCATTGTATTGAGTAACACTTGAATCTTTTGTACACCCTTTTCCTTTTTATATAAAAATTTGCTAATTTTGTAGCTCTACCATTTAGGCTTACTGCAGAATTTTCCAGTATACTTATACCTCGCAGGCATGAATTTCTCCATGCAGTTGCTTAAAGTTTTGTAGAAGGCCATTACAGGTTTACCAGTAAGATACAGAGGGGGACCAATATAATGTCCTGGTTAATTTATGCAGAGTGATTAATCAGGTAACCATAATATCTATTTGAAACTTCCTTGGAGATTGTGTCATTTTTATTACATTTAATTTGAAGTATAAGAGAAACGTCATGGCATTGTGGTCAATGTAACAAGGGAGTGGCACAAAATTTAGCATAGCACATCTGACTGTAAATGTTCGTCAGGATGATATCCAGCATGCACTCAACTCATGTTGGATGTTTTATCAGTGTTTTCAGATTAATGTTTATGAAGTCAAGTAGGTTTTTTTTTTCTTATTGGATGAGACAGGTTTCCTCAGTCAATGAAGGGATCATTTAGGGCAATAAGTAGAAAAATCGTTTCCATTATGAGAAGATTTATAAGTTTATAAAGGAAGTGGTTGTACTCTTGAGGAAACAGGATGTGGTGCTGTAACATGCTGAAAAAAATAACTCTGTTTTGTATATTCTGATCTGGGTATGAAGTAATCCATTCCTACAATTTTCTAAAATGCTGCATTTGAAAAATTGACGTATAAAAATGGTTACAACACCTCCTTGTTAGTAGGCTGAAACTTGTAGAAAGAGTTGTAATGCATTAGCTGTGGAGAGCTAACACATATTTAAATCAAGTTTCTCTGATGGAATAAATCCCAGTACCTTCAAATGTAAAAACGCAAAGTACGCCTCAAGGCAGCAAATATTTCTGTTTAGGCTATGTGCATCGATAAGTCCCATCCTTATTATCCCGTACAGAGTTTAACTTTGATGTCCATTCATATGACCCTCCCTAAAAAGAAAAAAAATGAAATGGCTTTTATGTCCATACATACATACCTATATTTATTACTCATCAAGGCTGGATTAAGAGTGGACAAATGCAACATTTTCCCTGAGTTCTCTGTCTTAAGACCCCCTGTTCTGCACATTTATTAATAGCTTGATTGAACTACTTAGGTTTAACATTGCTTTATATTTCTGATAGTGCCTCTTCTTGCCCCTTTTTACACATAAAATTTAAAAGTCTATGCATCTTTATGTTTTACATAGGATCAAAGGAGGTTACTAGGCTATCGACCTGGAGGTCAGTTCAAGCCTAGCCATTTCATCCCAATATAATACCATAGCTACTCTAGTCAATACCCTGGATTGTATTTAGTAATGACTGCCCATGTCCAGGGTGGTTGTGAGCACTATTCCCTATAAGAATTTATGGTGCCCCATCCACTAGTCCAGGTTCTTTTTGAACAGTGTCATAGAGGTGCTCTGGTTCACATGAACTGGTAGCCTATTCCAAAGACACGGCAGTCACTGGGAGACAAATCTGTCCCTCCAGCACATCCTTTTCAAGTTGCAGGCCATATTTAGGTCCCTGGAACAGGTAGTTCTAGTCCCGTTGATTTACTGATGTGCAGCAAATTCATCAGGTTTGGGTCAGAGATTGCTCTGTAAGCCAGCATAAATCTCCCGTAAGAAGTCTATATGATAGAGTATAGTGACAGGGACTTTAATCAGTCTGTGTCAGGCATGTGATGGAGTCCCTTGATCTTCTTTGTTAGAAACCTCTAAGGTCTCTCCAATTGCTGCAGGTGCTTTGTACAATATATGCCAAAAAGGGCGTTATACTCAATTATGGGCCTGATTAATGACAAGTATAGAGGGAGTTATAACTTCTTTTGTTCTAGAGGCTATGCCTTTGCTAATCAAATGTGTTATGTAGAAAGCCTTCCTTACTACAGTAGACACATGGTGGTCAAAGTTAAGGTCATAGTCTACTTGTGATCTCAGGTCCCTTGCCACTTCATAGCTGCATAGGGTATTGTTGCTAATTTGATAGTGTGAATGGGGCATTGTTTTTACTGAAGGGAATGATGATGCATTTCTTTGCATTCAGTTTGAAAGACACTTCTGAAGTATACTGACATCATTTGGGGATTCAATAATTGCATAAAGTTTGCAGTCGTCTGCAAACTTGGTCAGCCATAGCCCCTTAGTTTTGGCCTAAAGTTCTGAGAAGTATATACCAAACAGTAGGAGGCCCAGCACTGACTCTTGTGACACCCAGCTGGTGACAGGTCTGCTGGTGGATGTGAGGTCACTCACTTTGATAGCGTGTGACGGGTTGATGATCCAGTTGGCAACCCATCTTACAACAAAGGAGTTTACATTCAGTTTGATAAGTTTATCAGTAATGCTTGAGTGTGGTATTGTGTCAAAGGCCTTGGCCAAGTCAAGGTATGCTGTGTGCACAGATTTGTTCTTGTCAATGGCCCTGGTCATATTTTCAAAGAAATCAACCAGGTTTAGAAAGCAGGATCTGCCCTTGACGAAGCCAAATTGGGTTGGATCCAGGGTTTGGAGGTTGCCTATGTCTTTATTTTTGAGGTCCATGATGATACATTCCATGGCCTTACTGATGAAGCTGGTCAGACTTATGAGTCTATAATTCCCCAGGTCTGTTAGTAAGACACCTTTGAGGAGGGGAATAACTGTTGCTGTTCTCCATTCCGCAGGAACATAGCCTGTGGTTAGGCTGTGATTGAATAGGGTACTTAATAGTGATGCTAGTTCATATCTTCAGATCACAAAACAAACGTGTGAGAACCAAAGAAGGTGGTGTTTCTATCTATATTAAAGATAAATTCATGTTTTAGTTTGCTTAGAAGACAGCCTGGAATGCCATCTGGTCCCATAGAGGTTGTGTTTTTTGCCTTAGTCAAGGCTTTACTTACATGCTCTTTGCATATGTAGGATGGGGGAGGTAGTTGTAGGCAAGGTTTGTGATAAGTCTGGAGGGGATAAGGGAGTGAAATTTTTGCAGAATCTGCCCGTCAGCAGGTTTGCTATCCCTGTGGGATCAGTGTGTGTGATACCATTAGTCACTAATTTAGCACATGCTTGGGTCCTACATTTTAGGCTGCATACATAGCTGTAGAAGGCCTTATGGTTATCTTTGGCTGTGATTGCTAAGTTTTTCTCAAAGTTACCCTTAAAGGATTTGACATGTTGCCTTATTTGCCTGTTGAGGTTGAGGAGGATGCTTTTCCATTGTTGGGGCCTTTCCTTAGTTTTCCTAGACAACAACTTTTTGCATTTGTTTTAAAGTTTGTTGATGCTGGATGTCCACCAGGGTGGCTTGGTTTTACTTGGGGATCTGGCTTTGATTCTATCTGGAATAGCAGAGTCTATACACTTATACAAGTGATTGTACAGGGCTTTAGTGTAAGTTTTGGTGTATTTACCACTTCCAGCTGGGGATGAGGCCTGGAAAGCATTTATACCTTCCTCTAGGAGGGTATAGTTTGCCTTGGTGAAGTTTTTTTTTATCTGACTTCACCCTTTGTGAATTCTAGTGTTAGTGCCAGTTCAAAGGTGACTGATTTGTGGTCAGATTTAACTAATGAGGGTCCAACAGTCATAGTGGTGCATCTGCTTGTCATGTAAGTGATGACCAAATCTAATATGTTTGTTCCTCTTGTTAGTATTTGAACAATTTATTCCAGGGCATTGGAGTTAACAAAGTCAAGGAACTTTTGTGCTAGTGAGTTATGACTACAGCAGATTTCCCAGTCGATGGTGGGATAATTGAAACCTCCCATGACCAGAGTGTTTGGCAATATGTGATTAACTCCAGTTTGGTCAAGTAAGCCTGGTGTGTATCATGACCAATGGAGGGGAATCTATAACTAGCTATGACTTGAATGGGGGTCTTACCCACAGTAATTTGAACTTGGAATAACTCCGTAGAGTTGTCCTGTCTAATTAGTTGGGAGGTGAATTTATCTTTAATATAGATAGAAACACCACCTTCTTTGGTTCTCACATGTTTGTTTTGTGATCTGAAGGTATGGAAGGCACTGTAGCCTTGCAAAGCCAAGGTATCTCTGAGGCCTTGAACCAGGTTTCTGTGACTGCAAAGACATCTACATCTTCCAGTGACAGGAGTGCTTCCAGGGTGTGCAGTTTTTGGTTTAAGCTTCTACCATTTAGCAGCATAACACTTATTTTGTTATGATTAGCAAATTTCATGTTGGCAATTTTGTTTTTTGAGACCTTGCCTAAAAAGGCACTATGGGGGAGGTGAGAGCCTTTGCCAGCAGACAAAAGCCAAGTGGTGCCAGGTGCAAACCATCTTTGGCAAAGCAGCGAGGTTTGTCGACCATGTCATTCCAGGCTGACCTTGGAATGACATTGTTAGTAACTCCCTTAATTAGCAGGATGATGCCTGGTTGATTCACAGGTAAGCACTAGGCTGGCTACCCTTGCAGGCCACTTTATGTCTAACCAATTACCCTTCAAAGGTAAGACTCAAATCCTGTATATTGTGTCTGTTAAGTAAACACCTTAACAATTATGCCAAACCTAGTACTTCCTCTTTGTAAGATAAACACCTTAACCACTATGCCCTAACAGGGTGGGACAGTGAGACCTATGATGTCCTCTCAAGTCTGGTAAAATTTACGTTTGTAGTGGAGGTATTCCAAGTGAGAGATTTGGACTAAGGCAACACAATCAACTGTTTATTTAAATGTGTAATTTACAAAAATTGTGGTATCAGGTTGATGCTTAGCCTTCAGTAATATTATACTGGAAGTTTTAACAGAAGTAAGCAAGGAAGGTGTAAAAGACACACTACTTTACACAACAGTTAACTTTTCTGGCCTGCTGGGACAGAGATGGAGATAGAAAATTCAGTTAAATGTTGAATAAATGAGACACTCTGTAAAATATGCTTATTAAACATAACATTGCATATAAAGAAGAAATGGTGTGTTAAAAGGAAGCACAGCTAATATTCATCTTCCAACATATGGTATTCCTAGATGTTTCAGACTGAAATCAGTTCCCTGCACTAATCTTGATTAATTAAGTAGGTTACCTATTCCAGAAACACCTACAGCCATCCGTAAACATAGCTATAATGGTGCTGATATTGGAGGTCATAGTTAAACTAGTAGTGAACACAAAGTAAACAGGACAACCAAAGATATACATTTGCCACAAATATGTATGTACAGAAAGGTTGGAGTAAACTAACTAAGCCAAATATAAATTTAAGCTTTTCCAGAAGACTGTCCTTAAGTGTCAGAGATGGTAGACATGGTTATGTATTATGGGAGTCTAGAGCCACAGTCCCTTGCCATGATAATTTTGTAACAGTGAGCATGTAACATCAGGCTAGCCCAACCATATGTAGGGTGAGTCTACCATGACTCAGAGTGCAAAAAACAAAGTAAAGATTTGGGATAAAAGTCAAATAGTAAATCACTACCAAGTGCAGTATTATAGCGGGGGGGGGGAGGCTAAGGGGGCATGTGCCCCAAGTGCAACCTTTCTGACCTATCTGATTGCCATTCCTGCACTCTTTCTGTACTGGTATTTCAGAAATGTAGTACAGAAAGCAACTTTTTTGTGCAGTTGCTGGTAGGAAAAGGGCATGCCTGGGAGGGGGTGTGTGCTTCGGACTGCTATGAGCAGTCTATTGGAGCATTTCCCATTTTTTGTTGTTGTTGCTCTTCCAATGAAGAGCTGGTAAGGGAGAAGGTGTGCCTGGGATGGTGCATGCTTCAGTCTGCCATGACCAGTCTATTGAGCTGTTTCCTGTTTTTTTTTTTTTTGCTCTTCACTATGAGGAAGGGGGTGGGGCACTAGTACAGGTACTAGCACAGAGTGCTGAGTGAGCATGCTACACCTCTTACTGAGTGCATCTTTGTACCCATGAGAGTGGCTTGAAAACCGCATTTGGATAGTGCTGTCCATTTGTTGTAAAATGTTTCTGCTTTTTAAATATACACACGTCATTTGAGTGTTTAGAAGTAAATAACAAATTTTACAGCTTTGCATTGATAAACTGAGATGAAATTTTAGCATATATGGCATTCCAGAAATGCTAGTGTTTAATACTGGATCTTGTTTCATTAGTGTGGAATTTGTAAACTTTGTAAACAGAAATGGAATTTGACATACATGTAACAACTGTACAATTTTATGCTTCATGCTTCATGTAATAGTGTGGCAAAGGGAGGATCAATATATTTTGCTGGAAGCCTCATTAAACTGCGATCCCATTTGCCTGAGATGGTAATAGCTCAGGTGGATGTAAAAAATCCCAAGGCATTTATTGAAAACAAGACTAAGGGCTTTTTACTTGCCAGCCCTGATGCACAACCTTCAACGAAGGTACGCCCATTCTCGCATGTCTCCACACAGAAGACGCTTTTTTGAGTGAATGGGCATACCTTCGTTGAAGGTTGTGTGTCAGGGCTGGCAACTCGGTATGTAAAAATCTACTGCCAATCATTAGCGGACCAGAGTTCCACTGTGGTGACCCCTAATCAGGAAAAGCCGAAAGATACAACAACATTATTTAATTTTCTGCATATACTTATTCATTTTACATAACACAAAGTGCAACAAAATAACTTTCTAGTCCAGAACATTCCAAATTTCATCCACCCATCCCCTGCTCCACAACCATTTCTTTATTCTTTTCACAGTCCCACATTTATTATACAGCAGTTCTTCTCATCATCTATTCCAGATTAGCCATGCAGTATTTATTAATTATTATTAATGCATTATCCATCATATCTTTTTCTTTCTTTCATAAACCATACAATATACCATATCCAAATTATGTTTTGAAAACATTCAAACTGATGTTCATTTTAAATATTTCCCATACTTCTTTAACTATCACTTTCCAGTAATGCACATTCAATACGTTTTTCCACCTTGCATATTTGACATAATTGTTCACTTACCTGTTTGTATTTCATTTGCCCCTTAATTGGTATTTTTTGTAACACTAATCTTCATAGGAAAACTGCCATTTTATTATCACTTTTAAATCTAACTTATCTTTCCTTTATTGTGCTTTTAATACACTTTTGCACCTATGATTTCACCTAATAAATTCCCTCTGTAATTTCCTTATACCATGCTTTCCTAACTTTTATTTACACATTCTACTCTAATCCACTAACTTTTTACTTTTTTCACTATTCACTTTTTTCTCTTTATTTTCATATATCTTTCTTTTCCCTACGCTCTCTGCCATCCCATTTTTTTATTTCTCCCACATCCTTTCCTACCATATATACATCCTTCTTTGCAAATGAATTGATGCTGAAGTACAATGGGATTCCTTAAACCTATCTCTCTATCTCCCTTTTTTACAATGCAGTACCCCTCTTTTAATGGGGGTCA
Organism: Protopterus annectens; assembly: GCF_019279795.1. NCBI lineage: Eukaryota > Metazoa > Chordata > Ceratodontiformes > Protopteridae > Protopterus > Protopterus annectens. The sequence goes on along the minus strand of NC_056727.1, from coordinate 594,463,773 downwards.
ACTATGAACCCCAATAACCGTAAAAAACAATTTCCAATAATTTTTGTTCTAGACAGCTTGGAAATGCATACACCCCTCCTATGTATTCCAGTTACCCTGACATATATGCATGTATTAAATACGCTTTTTTGCAAATTATGTTTGGAATGCTGACCACATAGTTGCGACTCCCCTTGTGTCTTCTAATATTTCCTTCCATTATCCTTCTACTACTTCTGTCATCTCAGGTTTAACCCCTGTTATTTTCTCTCATACTCTGAGAAATATATTCCTCTCCAATTCTTACATCATCACCACATCTCTTACTTTTACCTTTGTTCAAAACCAATCCTACTTAACTCTTTCTCAGTTATATAAATAACTTCTTAATCTACATTTTATTCATAGCAGTTATAACTAAATCATCATCATATGCCATAAATTCTGGAATTTTCACCCCATCTTTCATCTTACATTCTGCTATCTCAACTCTCTCTCTCTCTCTCTGCATCTAAATATGATCGCACTCATAACTAATGTAAATAAAACTCCACACATGGGACACCCTTGCTTCAGTCCCCACTTAATACACCCCCACACCAATTCATCCATTAATAATTACTTTATTACATTTTGATGCATTCCCTCACCTAGGAGGCACATGGCTGAGCTGCCCCTGTGCCCTCTGTAGCTGTAGAAAACGTAACATAAAAGGGAGAGTGAAAATAATTGACAGAGAAAGAGATGGAGACAAGAAACTGACTCACGTGTGCTTTGAAAACATTGCAACTTATTTATTGAAATGAAACTAAAAATTTATATTCATAAATTGCTATTAAGATAAGTAACACATTCTTTCTTCTTGAATGACTGCATTCTGAGAAAAATTGATTGATGGCACTTATAATTAATGCTTGTTATGTGATATGAATCACTAACATATTTACTACTTCATGGATTAACACAGCATTATATTACCTTTTCACTGACAGTTATGTTGTCACTACCAATGTAGGCATTATTGACAATGTATTTCCTTACAATTCAGTAGTTCATTGCAAAACACTGATATTCATTTCTTTGGATTTATTATACTGAGTGGACTGATGGTTTGACAGTGATCTATCAGACAGAAACTTGACACTGCAGTAACGAGTGGAGCTTTCACCTTTTAAGGGGATATATTTTAATATGACCTTTCATATATTTCACAAAAGCATTCTGCTCAAGTTTTGCAACTCTTCTCTGGAGATGGTTTCTGTTACATGTTATCTCCTCTTCAGCTGTGGGGATAGGTGAAAAAAATGAGAAAAAGAAAGTTGCTTACTCACTGCATTTGTATGTGCATTATGGGTGAAAGGAATGCATTAATTACAGCTTCTATCAGATTAATAAATAATCTTTTAACTGATCCCAAATCATTTCCACCCCTTACATGTTACATGTGCTAAGGCAGTCCACTATCTTTTCTTGAGGAATGCACCATGCTACTGTGTAAATGTGTGACTGGGCCTTAGTGAAGTATTTCTTGTAAAACTATATCAAAGCTGAGAAGGCATTCATCCAGAACAGCTATAATGGTGCGGACCTTTGTTTCATTAGGAACTATGGTGTGTTACTTTAATAAACTTTTATAGCCAGTATTGAAAATTGAAAAGATGATACATTCAGAGGTATCACAGAGTCTGCAGAGGGGTGGGGGTTGTGGTATCAATGTATTATCTGCTTCTTAAACTTTTGCTGCTATGGCAACTTCAGCAGATATTCAGTTTCTGGAAGGAAGGCCACATTCCTGCAAGGTTTACTAACTTTACAAACAATTTCAAGTAGCCAGTCTAACTTGCAATGAAATATTCACATCAGCGTTCAGCTGTGTGTATGTGACTCTATAATTGCCAGTAGCTCTATTTTATGGTAATTTATTACTTAATTCCATAGATTATTCAGAATGGCCTAAAGCGTTGCAGTTTGCAGTAGTAGAATTACACAGTGCAACCAATTTCTGCAAAACCCACCCTCGCTCCAGTTTGAGTTGGGTACCTTGGTCAATTCAGCCATTGCTGAACTCGAAGAAACTTATGGAAATCACCAAAAACATTGCCACTATGTCTATAGTTGGTATTCCAACATAATAACTTTCACTGTTCAATATAAATTTTATTATGATTTTTAAGAAGCTATTAATACAGAACAATTACTACCACCCTGCAAATAAGTTAACAAAATGTAACAAATGCAGAAAAAACACATTTCATAACAAATGTTTCATTTATGTCTCTATCATAGTAGCAACAATATATTTTCTGCAACAGACATGAAGCATTTATTTTTCTACTATCTTGAATAATGCATTAAAACTGATTTCTCATATATACATATTCCTGTAACACTTTTTATGGGAGGTCCCAAAGCCAGTTCTGGAAAAATAAATCAGGAAATGCTATAAATTAATGTTTTATATAATTTTCTTTAAACCTGTGGTAGCTGATAAATATCACACAGAACTATACACACCACACAAACGCACACACACACACACACACACACACACACACACATATATATATATATATATATATATATATATATATATATGTGTACACACACACACACACACACACACACACACACACACACACACAAACACACAGATATATACCTATATAGGTACTTTTCCATTATCAGGGCCACAGCTGTAATCAGCATTTAAAATTCATGCTAATCCGAAATCTGTTATTCTGTCAACTTTCGATGTTTGTAAGAGCAGTATTTTTGTGCCTTTGCCCCACCACCCCCAATTATATATGGCTTTGTTCTGTGTCTTACGGGTTGAGAGGTATGGAACACAGAAGGGCTTCCAAAACTGAAAGTGTCATACAAATGCGCAATGATACAGCCGCTTCTCTCAAAGGTTGCTCTTCCGCTAATGTCGCAAGTATCTGAAAGGAGGGTAAACGTAGTCACAGGGCAGGCAGCGGTTTAAACTGAGAATGTTGGAAGAATAAAAGGTGTTGTGTTAGCATTAATTTTCTGAAGAAAATAACGTCTGAAACTGCTATGTCTGTCATTATTTAGTGAATTCCATCTTCAACAATTTGCCAGAAACCCCCCAATTTTACGAGGCACAGACCAAAATATGAGGCATAAATCTGGCCAATTGAGAGGAATTGTTTGCTTTTTATTTTTACTTTACATGCATCAATTGGTTACTAATGAGTTTTCCTTTATTTACACTTGTCTATTTGATTTCCATCTCCCAGCTTGCAACCAAACGTCTTCTGTTTTTATGATCAGTTCAAATAAATATCACTTTTGCAAGTACGAAGCAACTCACATGGGTCTACCTGAAAACGCCAACATTTCTAAATGCCGACTACGAGAACACTGACACCGGAAGATTGACAATGGAGAAGACTGGCAGTTGAGAGTCCCGACAGGTTTAGGGGCAGGTTAAGTAAGTTAGGGTTAGGGTGCGGGTAAGGTAAGTGTGCGATAGTGACGGACTTGAGGGTTAGAGGTGGATTAAGTGAGTTAGGGTTAGGGTGCAGGTAAGGTAAGCGTACGATAGTGACAGAGTTAAGGGTTAGGGGCAGGTTAAGTGAGTTAGGGTTAGGGTGCAGGTAAGGTAAGTGTGCAATAGTGATGGACCTTAGGGTTAGGATTTGGGTTTGGGTTAAGGTTAGTGCATAGATAGTTGTGTATGGAAGGTTTAGTGTAGGTTTGTAAGGTTTTTGGTGTGCTTGTGTTGTGTGTGTGTTTTTCGGGAAAGGTATTTGTTTTGTTGATTGTCAGGATTGCGGTTTGTCAGGCATGTGAAGTTTTGTGTTTTTGAACTTTTTTTTTCGGTTTTGTCGTGTCAGTTATTTCGTTGTCGGTGTTTTGGCATGTCAGTGTTATCAGGTAGACCCACTCACATATATCATTTTCAATCATAACTGCCATTCTGTAAAAAAAAAAAAATGTTCCTTGCAGTTCCACAGTGAAAGGGATTGTCACACATTTGCAGTTAAGATATTTTCTATCAAGTTTCTGTAGTACCAATGTTAAAATTGTCGTTGCCCTGATAACGGAAAGTACCCATATATATGAATATATATATATGTATATGTAGATATTCTGGTTGCACACATATACAACATCCATAGCAGCCCCCTTGCATACACTCATAAAGGCTTACCAGACACACATTGGGAGCACAGGTGGGCATGGCCAGAGAACTGGCTGCATGCATCATGCCTACATGACAGCATATTCTCTCGATGTATGGGTACATCAACCATGCTGTGTTTAGGAGACATTGTGTATAATTCCTTCTAGATGTGAATTACAGTTTTTAAATCAGTAAAAGGAAAGCAGTACTCACCCAGCTGTTCATTTACACACAAAGCTACTGCAGAACTTCAAATCTGAATTTGAGAAATACAAAGCAGAGAATAACAAAGGAAGGAAAAAAAAGAGAAAACCAAATTACTGTTGCATATTTTTTTTTACTTCCCAGTTTCTCCAGAGTATTTTCTTTCTGTAACATAAGACTTGTAGCAGTTTCCTGAATCCTGTCTTCTCTTTGTGAATTTGAAAATACTTCCAGCTCTCTGGTTCCTATCAATCATTGTAATATGAAATAATTTCTCCACTACCTCTGACCAAGGTGAAGCCAGTTCATCACTCTTTTTTATGAAGCATTTTCTGTAAATCAACATTTTCCAGATCACCTTCCTAAGAACAATAAACCACCTCCACAGTATTTGTAAAATCCAAAAGTAAAGCAGCATTTTCAGAATCTCCATTTTCAGACTTTTCCATCTCCTTGCCTTGCATATCCTCCTGTAGATCTCTCTTCTCTTCTCCGCTTTAAAACTTCAGCTTGGCAAGCTAAGAACTTGGTTATATTCAACTGGACGTATAAGAGAATTTAAGTACCTTTTTATGCACTTTTACTTTTAAAAAATACAGTATTTAAATTGATTTAAACTGTGTATGAAGGAGTGTTGAAGGAATTTTTAACTGGTTATTCTGCTCTTCAGTAACTTGAACTAAAAGCTAGTGTTGGCTGAATTTTGTTATTTGCTAGTAATTACAGGTGTGGGGGTAGCCACAGTCAGTGATTTCCTGTCCTTGCATATTTAAACTGGTGCATGTGAAATAATTCCTGCTTTAAAACTTCAGCTTGGCAAGCTAAGAACTTGGTTATATTCAACTGGACGTATAAGAGAATTTAAGTACCTTTTATGCACTTTTACTTTTAAAAAATACAGTATTTAAATTGATTTAAACTGTGTATGAAGGAGTGTTGAAGGAATTTTTAACTGGTTATTCTGCTCTTCAGTAACTTGAACTAAAAGCTAGTGTTGGCTGAATTTTGTTATTTGCTAGTAATTACAGGTGTGGGGTAGCCACAGTCAGTGATTTCCTGTCCTTGCATATTTAAACTGGTGCATGTGAAATAATTCCTGCTTTAAAACTTCAGCTTGGCAAGCTAAGAACTTGGTTATATTCAACTGGACGTATAAGAGAATTTAAGTACCTTTTATGCACTTTTACTTTTAAAAATACAGTATTTAAATTGATTTAAACTGTGTATGAAGGAGTGTTGAAGGAATTTTTAACTGGTTATTCTGCTCTTCAGTAACTTGAACTAAAAGCTAGTGTTGGCTGAATTTTGTTATTTGCTAGTAATTACAGGTGTGGGGGTAGCCACAGTCAGTGATTTCCTGTCCTTGCATATTTAAACTGGTGCATGTGAAATAATTCCTGCTTTAAAACTTCAGCTTGGCAAGCTAAGAACTTGGTTATATTCAACTGGACGTATAAGAGAATTTAAGTACCTTTTTATGCACTTTTACTTTTAAAAATACAGTATTTAAATTGATTTAAACTGTGTATGAAGGAGTGTTGAAGGAATTTTTAACTGGTTATTCTGCTCTTCAGTAACTTGAACTAAAAGCTAGTGTTGGCTGAATTTTGTTATTTGCTAGTAATTACAGGTGTGGGGGTAGCCACAGTCAGTGATTTCCTGTCCTTGCATATTTAAACTGGTGCATGTGAAATAATTCCTGCTTTAAAACTTCAGCTTGGCAAGCTAAGAACTTGGTTATATTCAACTGGACGTATAAGAGAATTTAAGTACCTTTTATGCACTTTTACTTTTAAAAATACAGTATTTAAATTGATTTAAACTGTGTATGAAGGAGTGTTGAAGGAATTTTTAACTGGTTATTCTGCTCTTCAGTAACTTGAACTAAAAGCTAGTGTTGGCTGAATTTTGTTATTTGCTAGTAATTACAGGTGTGGGGGTAGCCACATTCAGTGATTTCCTGTCCTTGCATATTTAAACTGGTGCATGTGAAATAATTCCTGCTTTAAAACTTCAGCTTGGCAAGCTAAGAACTTGGTTATATTCAACTGGACGTATAAGAGAATTTAAGTACCTTTTATGCACTTTTACTTTTAAAAATACAGTATTTAAATTGATTTAAACTGTGTATGAAGGAGTGTTGAAGGAATTTTTAACTGGTTATTCTGCTCTTCAGTAACTTGAACTAAAAGCTAGTGTTGGCTGAATTTTGTTATTTGCTAGTAATTACAGGTGTGGGGGTAGCCACAGTCAGTGATTTCCTGTCCTTGCATATTTAAACTGGTGCATGTGAAATAATTCCTGCTTTAAAACTTCAGCTTGGCAAGCTAAGAACTTGGTTATATTCAACTGGACGTATAAGAGAATTTAAGTACCTTTTATGCACTTTTACTTTTAAAAATACAGTATTTAAATTGATTTAAACTGTGTATGAAGGAGTGTTGAAGGAATTTTTAACTGGTTATTCTGCTCTTCAGTAACTTGAACTAAAAGCTAGTGTTGGCTGAATTTTGTTATTTGCTAGTAATTACAGGTGTGGGGGTAGCCACATTCAGTGATTTCCTGTCCTTGCATATTTAAACTGGTGCATGTGAAATAATTCCTGCTTTAAAACTTCAGCTTGGCAAGCTAAGAACTTGGTTATATTCAACTGGACGTATAAGAGAATTTGAGTACCTTTTTATGCACTTTTACTTTTAAAAAATACAGTATTTAAATTGATTTAAACTGTGTATGAAGGAGTGTTGAAGGAATTTTTAACTGGTTATTCTGCTCTTCAGTAACTTGAACTAAAAGCTAGTGTTGGCTGAATTTTGTTATTTGCTAGTAATTACAGGTGTGGGGTAGCCACATTCAGTGATTTCCTGTCCTTGCATATTTAAACTGGTGCATGTGAAATAATTCCTGCTTTAAAACTTCAGCTTGGCAAGCTAAGAACTTGGTTATATTCAACTGGACGTATAAGAGAATTTAAGTACCTTTTATGCACTTTTACTTTTAAAAATACAGTATTTAAATTGATTTAAACTGTGTATGAAGGAGTGTTGAAGGAATTTTTAACTGGTTATTCTGCTCTTCAGTAACTTGAACTAAAAGCTAGTGTTGGCTGAATTTTGTTATTTGCTAGTAATTACAGGTGTGGGGTAGCCACATTCAGTGATTTCCTGTCCTTGCATATTTAAACTGGTGCATGTGAAATAATTCCTGCTTTAAAACTTCAGCTTGGCAAGCTAAGAACTTGGTTATATTCAACTGGACGTATAAGAGAATTTAAGTACCTTTTATGCACTTTTACTTTTAAAAATACAGTATTTAAATTGATTTAAACTGTGTATGAAGGAGTGTTGAAGGAATTTTTAACTGGTTATTCTGCTCTTCAGTAACTTGAACTAAAAGCTAGTGTTGGCTGAATTTTGTTATTTGCTAGTAATTACAGGTGTGGGGGTAGCCACATTCAGTGATTTCCTGTCCTTGCATATTTAAACTGGTGCATGTGAAATAATTCCTGCTTTAAAACTTCAGCTTGGCAAGCTAAGAACTTGGTTATATTCAACTGGACGTATAAGAGAATTTAAGTACCTTTTTATGCACTTTTACTTTTAAAAATACAGTATTTAAATTGATTTAAACTGTGTATGAAGGAGTGTTGAAGGAATTTTTAACTGGTTATTCTGCTCTTCAGTAACTTGAACTAAAAGCTAGTGTTGGCTGAATTTTGTTATTTGCTAGTAATTACAGGTGTGGGGGTAGCCACATTCAGTGATTTCCTGTCCTTGCATATTTAAACTGGTGCATGTGAAATAATTCCTGCTTTAAAACTTCAGCTTGGCAAGCTAAGAACTTGGTTATATTCAACTGGACGTATAAGAGAATTTAAGTACCTTTTATGCACTTTTACTTTTAAAAATACAGTATTTAAATTGATTTAAACTGTGTATGAAGGAGTGTTGAAGGAATTTTTAACTGGTTATTCTGCTCTTCAGTAACTTGAACTAAAAGCTAGTGTTGGCTGAATTTTGTTATTTGCTAGTAATTACAGGTGTGGGGGTAGCCACATTCAGTGATTTCCTGTCCTTGCATATTTAAACTGGTGCATGTGAAATAATTCCTGCTTTAAAACTTCAGCTTGGCAAGCTAAGAACTTGGTTATATTCAACTGGACGTATAAGAGAATTTAAGTACCTTTTTATGCACTTTTACTTTTAAAAATACAGTATTTAAATTGATTTAAACTGTGTATGAAGGAGTGTTGAAGGAATTTTTAACTGGTTATTCTGCTCTTCAGTAACTTGAACTAAAAGCTAGTGTTGGCTGAATTTTGTTATTTGCTAGTAATTACAGGTGTGGGGTAGCCACATTCAGTGATTTCCTGTCCTTGCATATTTAAACTGGTGCATGTGAAATAATTCCTGCTTTAAAACTTCAGCTTGGCAAGCTAAGAACTTGGTTATATTCAACTGGACGTATAAGAGAATTTAAGTACCTTTTATGCACTTTTACTTTTAAAAATACAGTATTTAAATTGATTTAAACTGTGTATGAAGGAGTGTTGAAGGAATTTTTAACTGGTTATTCTGCTCTTCAGTAACTTGAACTAAAAGCTAGTGTTGGCTGAATTTTGTTATTTGCTAGTAATTACAGGTGTGGGGGTAGCCACATTCAGTGATTTCCTGTCCTTGCATATTTAAACTGGTGCATGTGAAATAATTCCTGCTTTAAAACTTCAGCTTGGCAAGCTAAGAACTTGGTTATATTCAACTGGACGTATAAGAGAATTTAAGTACCTTTTTATGCACTTTTACTTTTAAAAATACAGTATTTAAATTGATTTAAACTGTGTATGAAGGAGTGTTGAAGGAATTTTTAACTGGTTATTCTGCTCTTCAGTAACTTGAACTAAAAGCTAGTGTTGGCTGAATTTTGTTATTTGCTAGTAATTACAGGTGTGGGGGTAGCCACATTCAGTGATTTCCTGTCCTTGCATATTTAAACTGGTGCATGTGAAATAATTCCTGCTTTAAAACTTCAGCTTGGCAAGCTAAGAACTTGGTTATATTCAACTGGACGTATAAGAGAATTTAAGTACCTTTTTATGCACTTTTACTTTTAAAAATACAGTATTTAAATTGATTTAAACTGTGTATGAAGGAGTGTTGAAGGAATTTTTAACTGGTTATTCTGCTCTTCAGTAACTTGAACTAAAAGCTAGTGTTGGCTGAATTTTGTTATTTGCTAGTAATTACAGGTGTGGGGGTAGCCACATTCAGTGATTTCCTGTCCTTGCATATTTAAACTGGTGCATGTGAAATAATTCCTGCTTTAAAACTTCAGCTTGGCAAGCTAAGAACTTGGTTATATTCAACTGGACGTATAAGAGAATTTAAGTACCTTTTTATGCACTTTTACTTTTAAAAATACAGTATTTAAATTGATTTAAACTGTGTATGAAGGAGTGTTGAAGGAATTTTTAACTGGTTATTCTGCTCTTCAGTAACTTGAACTAAAAGCTAGTGTTGGCTGAATTTTGTTATTTGCTAGTAATTACAGGTGTGGGGGTAGCCACATTCAGTGATTTCCTGTCCTTGCATATTTAAACTGGTGCATGTGAAATAATTCCTGCTTTAAAACTTCAGCTTGGCAAGCTAAGAACTTGGTTATATTCAACTGGACGTATAAGAGAATTTAAGTACCTTTTATGCACTTTTACTTTTAAAAATACAGTATTTAAATTGATTTAAACTGTGTATGAAGGAGTGTTGAAGGAATTTTTAACTGGTTATTCTGCTCTTCAGTAACTTGAACTAAAAGCTAGTGTTGGCTGAATTTTGTTATTTGCTAGTAATTACAGGTGTGGGGGTAGCCACATTCAGTGATTTCCTGTCCTTGCATATTTAAACTGGTGCATGTGAAATAATTCCTGCTTTAAAACTTCAGCTTGGCAAGCTAAGAACTTGGTTATATTCAACTGGACGTATAAGAGAATTTAAGTACCTTTTTATGCACTTTTACTTTTAAAAAATACAGTATTTAAATTGATTTAAACTGTGTATGAAGGAGTGTTGAAGGAATTTTTAACTGGTTATTCTGCTCTTCAGTAACTTGAACTAAAAGCTAGTGTTGGCTGAATTTTGTTATTTGCTAGTAATTACAGGTGTGGGGGTAGCCACATTCAGTGATTTCCTGTCCTTGCATATTTAAACTGGTGCATGTGAAATAATTCCTGCTTTAAAACTTCAGCTTGGCAAGCTAAGAACTTGGTTATATTCAACTGGACGTATAAGAGAATTTAAGTACCTTTTTATGCACTTTTACTTTTAAAAAGTACAGTATTTAAATTGATTTAAACTGTGTATGAAGGAGTGTTGAAGGAATTTTTAACTGGTTATTCTGCTCTTCAGTAACTTGAACTAAAAGCTAGTGTTGGCTGAATTTTGTTATTTGCTAGTAATTACAGGTGTGGGGGTAGCCACATTCAGTGATTTCCTGTCCTTGCATATTTAAACTGGTGCATGTGAAATAATTCCTGCTTTAAAACTTCAGCTTGGCAAGCTAAGAACTTGGTTATATTCAACTGGACGTATAAGAGAATTTAAGTACCTTTTATGCACTTTTACTTTTAAAAATACAGTATTTAAATTGATTTAAACTGTGTATGAAGGAGTGTTGAAGGAATTTTTAACTGGTTATTCTGCTCTTCAGTAACTTGAACTAAAAGCTAGTGTTGGCTGAATTTTGTTATTTGCTAGTAATTACAGGTGTGGGGGTAGCCACATTCAGTGATTTCCTGTCCTTGCATATTTAAACTGGTGCATGTGAAATAATTCCTGCTTTAAAACTTCAGCTTGGCAAGCTAAGAACTTGGTTATATTCAACTGGACGTATAAGAGAATTTAAGTACCTTTTATGCACTTTTACTTTTAAAAATACAGTATTTAAATTGATTTAAACTGTGTATGAAGGAGTGTTGAAGGAATTTTTAACTGGTTATTCTGCTCTTCAGTAACTTGAACTAAAAGCTAGTGTTGGCTGAATTTTGTTATTTGCTAGTAATTACAGGTGTGGGGGTAGCCACATTCAGTGATTTCCTGTCCTTGCATATTTAAACTGGTGCATGTGAAATAATTCCTGCTTTAAAACTTCAGCTTGGCAAGCTAAGAACTTGGTTATATTCAACTGGACGTATAAGAGAATTTAAGTACCTTTTATGCACTTTTACTTTTAAAAATACAGTATTTAAATTGATTTAAACTGTGTATGAAGGAGTGTTGAAGGAATTTTTAACTGGTTATTCTGCTCTTCAGTAACTTGAACTAAAAGCTAGTGTTGGCTGAATTTTGTTATTTGCTAGTAATTACAGGTGTGGGGGTAGCCACATTCAGTGATTTCCTGTCCTTGCATATTTAAACTGGTGCATGTGAAATAATTCCTGCTTTAAAACTTCAGCTTGGCAAGCTAAGAACTTGGTTATATTCAACTGGACGTATAAGAGAATTTAAGTACCTTTTATGCACTTTTACTTTTAAAAATACAGTATTTAAATTGATTTAAACTGTGTATGAAGGAGTGTTGAAGGAATTTTTAACTGGTTATTCTGCTCTTCAGTAACTTGAACTAAAAGCTAGTGTTGGCTGAATTTTGTTATTTGCTAGTAATTACAGGTGTGGGGGTAGCCACATTCAGTGATTTCCTGTCCTTGCATATTTAAACTGGTGCATGTGAAATAATTCCTGCTTTAAAACTTCAGCTTGGCAAGCTAAGAACTTGGTTATATTCAACTGGACGTATAAGAGTATTTAAGTACCTTTTATGCACTTTTACTTTTAAAAATACAGTATTTAAATTGATTTAAACTGTGTATGAAGGAGTGTTGAAGGAATTTTTAACTGGTTATTCTGCTCTTCAGTAACTTGAACTAAAAGCTAGTGTTGGCTGAATTTTGTTATTTGCTAGTAATTACAGGTGTGGGGGTAGCCACATTCAGTGATTTCCTGTCCTTGCATATTTAAACTGGTGCATGTGAAATAATTCCTGCTTTAAAACTTCAGCTTGGCAAGCTAAGAACTTGGTTATATTCAACTGGACGTATAAGAGAATTTAAGTACCTTTTATGCACTTTTACTTTTAAAAATACAGTATTTAAATTGATTTAAACTGTGTATGAAGGAGTGTTGAAGGAATTTTTAACTGGTTATTCTGCTCTTCAGTAACTTGAACTAAAAGCTAGTGTTGGCTGAATTTTGTTATTTGCTAGTAATTACAGGTGTGGGGGTAGCCACATTCAGTGATTTCCTGTCCTTGCATATTTAAACTGGTGCATGTGAAATAATTCCTGCTTTAAAACTTCAGCTTGGCAAGCTAAGAACTTGGTTATATTCAACTGGACGTATAAGAGAATTTAAGTACCTTTTTATGCACTTTTACTTTTAAAAATACAGTATTTAAATTGATTTAAACTGTGTATGAAGGAGTGTTGAAGGAATTTTTAACTGGTTATTCTGCTCTTCAGTAACTTGAACTAAAAGCTAGTGTTGGCTGAATTTTGTTATTTGCTAGTAATTACAGGTGTGGGGGTAGCCACATTCAGTGATTTCCTGTCCTTGCATATTTAAACTGGTGCATGTGAAATAATTCCTGCTTTAAAACTTCAGCTTGGCAAGCTAAGAACTTGGTTATATTCAACTGGACGTATAAGAGAATTTAAGTACCTTTTTATGCACTTTTACTTTTAAAAATACAGTATTTAAATTGATTTAAACTGTGTATGAAGGAGTGTTGAAGGAATTTTTAACTGGTTATTCTGCTCTTCAGTAACTTGAACTAAAAGCTAGTGTTGGCTGAATTTTGTTATTTGCTAGTAATTACAGGTGTGGGGTAGCCACATTCAGTGATTTCCTGTCCTTGCATATTTAAACTGGTGCATGTGAAATAATTCCTGCTTTAAAACTTCAGCTTGGCAAGCTAAGAACTTGGTTATATTCAACTGGACGTATAAGAGAATTTAAGTACCTTTTATGCACTTTTACTTTTAAAAATACAGTATTTAAATTGATTTAAACTGTGTATGAAGGAGTGTTGAAGGAATTTTTAACTGGTTATTCTGCTCTTCAGTAACTTGAACTAAAAGCTAGTGTTGGCTGAATTTTGTTATTTGCTAGTAATTACAGGTGTGGGGGTAGCCACATTCAGTGATTTCCTGTCCTTGCATATTTAAACTGGTGCATGTGAAATAATTCCTGCTTTAAAACTTCAGCTTGGCAAGCTAAGAACTTGGTTATATTCAACTGGACGTATAAGAGAATTTAAGTACCTTTTATGCACTTTTACTTTTAAAAATACAGTATTTAAATTGATTTAAACTGTGTATGAAGGAGTGTTGAAGGAATTTTTAACTGGTTATTCTGCTCTTCAGTAACTTGAACTAAAAGCTAGTGTTGGCTGAATTTTGTTATTTGCTAGTAATTACAGGTGTGGGGGTAGCCACATTCAGTGATTTCCTGTCCTTGCATATTTAAACTGGTGCATGTGAAATAATTCCTGCTTTAAAACTTCAGCTTGGCAAGCTAAGAACTTGGTTATATTCAACTGGACGTATAAGAGAATTTAAGTACCTTTTTATGCACTTTTACTTTTAAAAATACAGTATTTAAATTGATTTAAACTGTGTATGAAGGAGTGTTGAAGGAATTTTTAACTGGTTATTCTGCTCTTCAGTAACTTGAACTAAAAGCTAGTGTTGGCTGAATTTTGTTATTTGCTAGTAATTACAGGTGTGGGGGTAGCCACATTCAGTGATTTCCTGTCCTTGCATATTTAAACTGGTGCATGTGAAATAATTCCTGCTTTAAAACTTCAGCTTGGCAAGCTAAGAACTTGGTTATATTCAACTGGACGTATAAGAGAATTTAAGTACCTTTTTATGCACTTTTACTTTTAAAAATACAGTATTTAAATTGATTTAAACTGTGTATGAAGGAGTGTTGAAGGAATTTTTAACTGGTTATTCTGCTCTTCAGTAACTTGAACTAAAAGCTAGTGTTGGCTGAATTTTGTTATTTGCTAGTAATTACAGGTGTGGGGGTAGCCACATTCAGTGATTTCCTGTCCTTGCATATTTAAACTGGTGCATGTGAAATAATTCCTGCTTTAAAACTTCAGCTTGGCAAGCTAAGAACTTGGTTATATTCAACTGGACGTATAAGAGAATTTAAGTACCTTTTTATGCACTTTTACTTTTAAAAATACAGTATTTAAATTGATTTAAACTGTGTATGAAGGAGTGTTGAAGGAATTTTTAACTGGTTATTCTGCTCTTCAGTAACTTGAACTAAAAGCTAGTGTTGGCTGAATTTTGTTATTTGCTAGTAATTACAGGTGTGGGGGTAGCCACATTCAGTGATTTCCTGTCCTTGCATATTTAAACTGGTGCATGTGAAATAATTCCTGCTTTAAAACTTCAGCTTGGCAAGCTAAGAACTTGGTTATATTCAACTGGACGTATAAGAGAATTTAAGTACCTTTTATGCACTTTTACTTTTAAAAATACAGTATTTAAATTGATTTAAACTGTGTATGAAGGAGTGTTGAAGGAATTTTTAACTGGTTATTCTGCTCTTCAGTAACTTGAACTAAAAGCTAGTGTTGGCTGAATTTTGTTATTTGCTAGTAATTACAGGTGTGGGGGTAGCCACATTCAGTGATTTCCTGTCCTTGCATATTTAAACTGGTGCATGTGAAATAATTCCTGCTTTAAAACTTCAGCTTGGCAAGCTAAGAACTTGGTTATATTCAACTGGACGTATAAGAGAATTTAAGTACCTTTTATGCACTTTTACTTTTAAAAATACAGTATTTAAATTGATTTAAACTGTGTATGAAGGAGTGTTGAAGGAATTTTTAACTGGTTATTCTGCTCTTCAGTAACTTGAACTAAAAGCTAGTGTTGGCTGAATTTTGTTATTTGCTAGTAATTACAGGTGTGGGGGTAGCCACATTCAGTGATTTCCTGTCCTTGCATATTTAAACTGGTGCATGTGAAATAATTCCTGCTTTAAAACTTCAGCTTGGCAAGCTAAGAACTTGGTTATATTCAACTGGACGTATAAGAGAATTTAAGTACCTTTTATGCACTTTTACTTTTAAAAATACAGTATTTAAATTGATTTAAACTGTGTATGAAGGAGTGTTGAAGGAATTTTTAACTGGTTATTCTGCTCTTCAGTAACTTGAACTAAAAGCTAGTGTTGGCTGAATTTTGTTATTTGCTAGTAATTACAGGTGTGGGGGTAGCCACATTCAGTGATTTCCTGTCCTTGCATATTTAAACTGGTGCATGTGAAATAATTCCTGCTTTAAAACTTCAGCTTGGCAAGCTAAGAACTTGGTTATATTCAACTGGACGTATAAGAGAATTTAAGTACCTTTTTATGCACTTTTACTTTTAAAAATACAGTATTTAAATTGATTTAAACTGTGTATGAAGGAGTGTTGAAGGAATTTTTAACTGGTTATTCTGCTCTTCAGTAACTTGAACTAAAAGCTAGTGTTGGCTGAATTTTGTTATTTGCTAGTAATTACAGGTGTGGGGGTAGCCACATTCAGTGATTTCCTGTCCTTGCATATTTAAACTGGTGCATGTGAAATAATTCCTGCTTTAAAACTTCAGCTTGGCAAGCTAAGAACTTGGTTATATTCAACTGGACGTATAAGAGAATTTAAGTACCTTTTATGCACTTTTACTTTTAAAAATACAGTATTTAAATTGATTTAAACTGTGTATGAAGGAGTGTTGAAGGAATTTTTAACTGGTTATTCTGCTCTTCAGTAACTTGAACTAAAAGCTAGTGTTGGCTGAATTTTGTTATTTGCTAGTAATTACAGGTGTGGGGGTAGCCACATTCAGTGATTTCCTGTCCTTGCATATTTAAACTGGTGCATGTGAAATAATTCCTGCTTTAAAACTTCAGCTTGGCAAGCTAAGAACTTGGTTATATTCAACTGGACGTATAAGAGAATTTAAGTACCTTTTTATGCACTTTTACTTTTAAAAATACAGTATTTAAATTGATTTAAACTGTGTATGAAGGAGTGTTGAAGGAATTTTTAACTGGTTATTCTGCTCTTCAGTAACTTGAACTAAAAGCTAGTGTTGGCTGAATTTTGTTATTTGCTAGTAATTACAGGTGTGGGGGTAGCCACATTCAGTGATTTCCTGTCCTTGCATATTTAAACTGGTGCATGTGAAATAATTCCTGCTTTAAAACTTCAGCTTGGCAAGCTAAGAACTTGGTTATATTCAACTGGACGTATAAGAGAATTTAAGTACCTTTTTATGCACTTTTACTTTTAAAAATACAGTATTTAAATTGATTTAAACTGTGTATGAAGGAGTGTTGAAGGAATTTTTAACTGGTTATTCTGCTCTTCAGTAACTTGAACTAAAAGCTAGTGTTGGCTGAATTTTGTTATTTGCTAGTAATTACAGGTGTGGGGGTAGCCACATTCAGTGATTTCCTGTCCTTGCATATTTAAACTGGTGCATGTGAAATAATTCCTGCTTTAAAACTTCAGCTTGGCAAGCTAAGAACTTGGTTATATTCAACTGGACGTATAAGAGAATTTAAGTACCTTTTATGCACTTTTACTTTTAAAAATACAGTATTTAAATTGATTTAAACTGTGTATGAAGGAGTGTTGAAGGAATTTTTAACTGGTTATTCTGCTCTTCAGTAACTTGAACTAAAAGCTAGTGTTGGCTGAATTTTGTTATTTGCTAGTAATTACAGGTGTGGGGGTAGCCACATTCAGTGATTTCCTGTCCTTGCATATTTAAACTGGTGCATGTGAAATAATTCCTGCTTTAAAACTTCAGCTTGGCAAGCTAAGAACTTGGTTATATTCAACTGGACGTATAAGAGAATTTAAGTACCTTTTTATGCACTTTTACTTTTAAAAATACAGTATTTAAATTGATTTAAACTGTGTATGAAGGAGTGTTGAAGGAATTTTTAACTGGTTATTCTGCTCTTCAGTAACTTGAACTAAAAGCTAGTGTTGGCTGAATTTTGTTATTTGCTAGTAATTACAGGTGTGGGGGTAGCCACATTCAGTGATTTCCTGTCCTTGCATATTTAAACTGGTGCATGTGAAATAATTCCTGCTTTAAAACTTCAGCTTGGCAAGCTAAGAACTTGGTTATATTCAACTGGACGTATAAGAGAATTTAAGTACCTTTTTATGCACTTTTACTTTTAAAAATACAGTATTTAAATTGATTTAAACTGTGTATGAAGGAGTGTTGAAGGAATTTTTAACTGGTTATTCTGCTCTTCAGTAACTTGAACTAAAAGCTAGTGTTGGCTGAATTTTGTTATTTGCTAGTAATTACAGGTGTGGGGTAGCCACATTCAGTGATTTCCTGTCCTTGCATATTTAAACTGGTGCATGTGAAATAATTCCTGCTTTAAAACTTCAGCTTGGCAAGCTAAGAACTTGGTTATATTCAACTGGACGTATAAGAGAATTTAAGTACCTTTTTATGCACTTTTACTTTTAAAAATACAGTATTTAAATTGATTTAAACTGTGTATGAAGGAGTGTTGAAGGAATTTTTAACTGGTTATTCTGCTCTTCAGTAACTTGAACTAAAAGCTAGTGTTGGCTGAATTTTGTTATTTGCTAGTAATTACAGGTGTGGGGGTAGCCACATTCAGTGATTTCCTGTCCTTGCATATTTAAACTGGTGCATGTGAAATAATTCCTGCTTTAAAACTTCAGCTTGGCAAGCTAAGAACTTGGTTATATTCAACTGGACGTATAAGAGAATTTAAGTACCTTTTATGCACTTTTACTTTTAAAAATACAGTATTTAAATTGATTTAAACTGTGTATGAAGGAGTGTTGAAGGAATTTTTAACTGGTTATTCTGCTCTTCAGTAACTTGAACTAAAAGCTAGTGTTGGCTGAATTTTGTTATTTGCTAGTAATTACAGGTGTGGGGGTAGCCACATTCAGTGATTTCCTGTCCTTGCATATTTAAACTGGTGCATGTGAAATAATTCCTGCTTTAAAACTTCAGCTTGGCAAGCTAAGAACTTGGTTATATTCAACTGGACGTATAAGAGAATTTAAGTACCTTTTATGCACTTTTACTTTTAAAAATACAGTATTTAAATTGATTTAAACTGTGTATGAAGGAGTGTTGAAGGAATTTTTAACTGGTTATTCTGCTCTTCAGTAACTTGAACTAAAAGCTAGTGTTGGCTGAATTTTGTTATTTGCTAGTAATTACAGGTGTGGGGTAGCCACATTCAGTGATTTCCTGTCCTTGCATATTTAAACTGGTGCATGTGAAATAATTCCTGCTTTAAAACTTCAGCTTGGCAAGCTAAGAACTTGGTTATATTCAACTGGACGTATAAGAGAATTTAAGTACCTTTTTATGCACTTTTACTTTTAAAAATACAGTATTTAAATTGATTTAAACTGTGTATGAAGGAGTGTTGAAGGAATTTTTAACTGGTTATTCTGCTCTTCAGTAACTTGAACTAAAAGCTAGTGTTGGCTGAATTTTGTTATTTGCTAGTAATTACAGGTGTGGGGGTAGCCACATTCAGTGATTTCCTGTCCTTGCATATTTAAACTGGTGCATGTGAAATAATTCCTGCTTTAAAACTTCAGCTTGGCAAGCTAAGAACTTGGTTATATTCAACTGGACGTATAAGAGAATTTAAGTACCTTTTATGCACTTTTACTTTTAAAAATACAGTATTTAAATTGATTTAAACTGTGTATGAAGGAGTGTTGAAGGAATTTTTAACTGGTTATTCTGCTCTTCAGTAACTTGAACTAAAAGCTAGTGTTGGCTGAATTTTGTTATTTGCTAGTAATTACAGGTGTGGGGGTAGCCACATTCAGTGATTTCCTGTCCTTGCATATTTAAACTGGTGCATGTGAAATAATTCCTGCTTTAAAACTTCAGCTTGGCAAGCTAAGAACTTGGTTATATTCAACTGGACGTATAAGAGAATTTAAGTACCTTTTATGCACTTTTACTTTTAAAAATACAGTATTTAAATTGATTTAAACTGTGTATGAAGGAGTGTTGAAGGAATTTTTAACTGGTTATTCTGCTCTTCAGTAACTTGAACTAAAAGCTAGTGTTGGCTGAATTTTGTTATTTGCTAGTAATTACAGGTGTGGGGGTAGCCACATTCAGTGATTTCCTGTCCTTGCATATTTAAACTGGTGCATGTGAAATAATTCCTGCTTTAAAACTTCAGCTTGGCAAGCTAAGAACTTGGTTATATTCAACTGGACGTATAAGAGAATTTAAGTACCTTTTTATGCACTTTTACTTTTAAAAATACAGTATTTAAATTGATTTAAACTGTGTATGAAGGAGTGTTGAAGGAATTTTTAACTGGTTATTCTGCTCTTCAGTAACTTGAACTAAAAGCTAGTGTTGGCTGAATTTTGTTATTTGCTAGTAATTACAGGTGTGGGGGTAGCCACATTCAGTGATTTCCTGTCCTTGCATATTTAAACTGGTGCATGTGAAATAATTCCTGCTTTAAAACTTCAGCTTGGCAAGCTAAGAACTTGGTTATATTCAACTGGACGTATAAGAGAATTTAAGTACCTTTTTATGCACTTTTACTTTTAAAAATACAGTATTTAAATTGATTTAAACTGTGTATGAAGGAGTGTTGAAGGAATTTTTAACTGGTTATTCTGCTCTTCAGTAACTTGAACTAAAAGCTAGTGTTGGCTGAATTTTGTTATTTGCTAGTAATTACAGGTGTGGGGTAGCCACATTCAGTGATTTCCTGTCCTTGCATATTTAAACTGGTGCATGTGAAATAATTCCTGCTTTAAAACTTCAGCTTGGCAAGCTAAGAACTTGGTTATATTCAACTGGACGTATAAGAGAATTTAAGTACCTTTTATGCACTTTTACTTTTAAAAATACAGTATTTAAATTGATTTAAACTGTGTATGAAGGAGTGTTGAAGGAATTTTTAACTGGTTATTCTGCTCTTCAGTAACTTGAACTAAAAGCTAGTGTTGGCTGAATTTTGTTATTTGCTAGTAATTACAGGTGTGGGGGTAGCCACATTCAGTGATTTCCTGTCCTTGCATATTTAAACTGGTGCATGTGAAATAATTCCTGCTTTAAAACTTCAGCTTGGCAAGCTAAGAACTTGGTTATATTCAACTGGACGTATAAGAGAATTTAAGTACCTTTTTATGCACTTTTACTTTTAAAAATACAGTATTTAAATTGATTTAAACTGTGTATGAAGGAGTGTTGAAGGAATTTTTAACTGGTTATTCTGCTCTTCAGTAACTTGAACTAAAAGCTAGTGTTGGCTGAATTTTGTTATTTGCTAGTAATTACAGGTGTGGGGGTAGCCACATTCAGTGATTTCCTGTCCTTGCATATTTAAACTGGTGCATGTGAAATAATTCCTGCTTTAAAACTTCAGCTTGGCAAGCTAAGAACTTGGTTATATTCAACTGGACGTATAAGAGAATTTAAGTACCTTTTATGCACTTTTACTTTTAAAAATACAGTATTTAATTTGATTTAAACTGTGTATGAAGGAGTGTTGAAGGAATTTTTAACTGGTTATTCTGCTCTTCAGTAACTTGAACTAAAAGCTAGTGTTGGCTGAATTTTGTTATTTGCTAGTAATTACAGGTGTGGGGTAGCCACATTCAGTGATTTCCTGTCCTTGCATATTTAAACTGGTGCATGTGAAATAATTCCTGCTTTAAAACTTCAGCTTGGCAAGCTAAGAACTTGGTTATATTCAACTGGACGTATAAGAGAATTTAAGTACCTTTTTATGCACTTTTACTTTTAAAAATACAGTATTTAAATTGATTTAAACTGTGTATGAAGGAGTGTTGAAGGAATTTTTAACTGGTTATTCTGCTCTTCAGTAACTTGAACTAAAAGCTAGTGTTGGCTGAATTTTGTTATTTGCTAGTAATTACAGGTGTGGGGTAGCCACATTCAGTGATTTCCTGTCCTTGCATATTTAAACTGGTGCATGTGAAATAATTCCTGCTTTAAAACTTCAGCTTGGCAAGCTAAGAACTTGGTTATATTCAACTGGACGTATAAGAGAATTTAAGTACCTTTTATGCACTTTTACTTTTAAAAATACAGTATTTAAATTGATTTAAACTGTGTATGAAGGAGTGTTGAAGGAATTTTTAACTGGTTATTCTGCTCTTCAGTTATTCCCACCCACCCGCCCTGTTTTTGTTTTGGTGTTAATCTTAGTGGCATTGAAACTGCCCGCCTCAGCCTGCCTCTGGGCCCATCTCATTTGCTCACTCAACTGAGTGCAGTGAGATCATATTCTGATTTCAGGCACTCCTACTGTGTACAAAGAGAGCATCTGGGAAATAGAAAAAAAAAAAAATTAAGCTTATTTCCTGCCTTTCTTGTTAAGTGGTACAGACTATTTGTAGGCTTCTGAGCCCCAAGCCCTTCTGTGTTTGAGGGAAGCCTTCTAGCTTGTTTTTTTTTTTCTTGTAACTAGCCAGTTTTCTAGTTTCAGCACTCAAATCTGTTTCTTTGATCTCAGCACTTGTTCAGAAAAAAAAAAAAAAAAAAAAAATTTCATCTGCTTTTACTGTACTTGTGTTTTTACCTACTTCTTTTTACTTTTGCATCATCTTAAAATACTCAATTGTATTTATTACTGCTTGGTGTAACTCATTCTAAGCCTTTTGGTTTAAACACTTGGGCTTCGGACCAGTTAGTTGTTTTGCACTGAGAGGTTTGTGGTCTGCACTGTTGTGGCAGAACAGGTAGCTTACATCCTTCTAGGTTGAGAACTGCTGATTGAGGGCTCAGTGTCTGTTATTCTAAAAGTGTATTAATTCTGGTTTAAGCACTTGGGCTTTCAAGCCAGTTATTTTACATTAAGAGGGTTCGTGGTCTGCACTCTTGTGGGAGGAGAGGCTGGACTCTGCCCTTCTGAGCTGGGAATTTCTGGTTAAAGGCTTATAGTGCATGCATATCTGAACTGTTTCTTACTGAAGTTGGTGCGCCTTGTTTGCTGTGGCATAGACTGGATTCGGGCCTGCTGGATCTAGCTTTGTTTGTGTAACTTGAGCACTAATCCAGACATTCTCTAAAGTATTCAATGGTATTTATTACTGCTTGGTTGTAACTTGATTAAAGTGTAGCTATCATTCAAGTCTTTTGGATTAAGCACTTGGGCTTCAGACCAGTTGTTTTACATTAGGAAGGTTTGTGGCAAGCACTGTGGTGGCAGGACAGGTAGCTTTCATCCTTCTAAGTTGGGAACTGCTGATTGAGAGCCCAGTGTCCAAGTGTATTAGTTCTGGTTTAGGCACTTGGGCTTCAGGCCAGTTATTTTACATTAAGAAGGTTCGTGGACTGCACTCTTGTGGGAGAAGAGGCTGGACTCTGCCCTTCTGAGCTGGGAATTTTCTGGTTAAAGGTTTATAGTGCCTGAATATTTGAACTGTATCTTACTGAAATTGGTTCACCTTGTTTGCTCTATCATAGACTAGATCCAGGCCTACTGAATCTAGCTTTGTTTATATACTTGTTGTTTGTTTGCTTGTTATTTCCCTGGAAGCTAATTCACCTAATACGCAACTTCTCAGCGCTTCTGTGGATCACTAGTGATATCTGCATTGCTTACTGTACTTATTTCCTTGTTTCACTTGAAAGAAAGTTACTGTTTGTCGGTTTTGCATTTAGTTACTTGTATCACATTGCACTCAAGTTACCTGGCACTTGCTCACTAAAGCAATTATATAAGTCAGCACTAAAAATTAAAAGCACTACACCCTCACTCCCCACTGGCCCTTGTTTTCAATTAAGGATTTCCCAATATTATTCTAGCATGTCCAAAGGTCAGTTGTCAATCTCCTCTCCGGTCCAGCTGGTGAATCTGGGAATCTTGAGGCAATGTTATAACTGCCTCATGTACACAGACAACCCTCTCCTCCTCCCACATAACACAAATACTTGCGAGAGATGCAGCTATTTAGCCAAACTGGAGGCTGAGCTCTCTCAACTCAGGACTGGCAAGACCAGACAGGAGGAGAAGGCAACTACACACACCACAAAACCAGCCTCACATAATGCTACCACTCCACTGAATCAAACACATAAACACACAAAGACATACTCGGAGGCTCTGAGTAAAAATTTACCTAAACAGCAGAGGCCTCCAAAGCAGACACCCAAACAACTGCTACCTCAAGACACCCCACAAGCAACACATAAACCACAAAAGCAGTGTGCAAAGCAGTCACAGCCCTTAAGGCCAAATACAACACCAAACATACTTGTCATAGGTGACTCCATAGTCAGACACACTGGCGTCCCACTCACCAGGCTGAACAAGGAGAGGGTCACAGTAAGCTGCCTATCGGGCGCTAGAATCCGCCACATAACACAAGCACTCGGGTCACTCCACAGCAAGTACAAATATGACACAGTCATTGTCCATGCTGGTGTGAGCGACCTGAGACGTACCTCCCTGGACTGCATGAAAAGAGACATAGAGGAGCTCTCTGATTATGTAGCCCAGGCAGGTATGACCCTAACCCTGAGCAGTATCCTTCCTTCACCAAGAATGATGCCACAATATAGAGACAAGATGATCAGCTTTAACAATTGGCTTAATGTCTGGTGTCATTCAAAGGGGATCCAGTGTCTGTCTGCCTGGGATGACATGCTTGACAAGCCACGCTGCTTCGCAAGGGACGGCTTGCACCTGTCACCCTGGGATTCGGATATTGGCTAAGGCTCTTGCCACCCCATAGTGCCTTTTTAGGCAAGGCTCAAATTCTAAACCTACCACCCTAGAAAACAAAAATGGGAAGAAATTGAGGGTAATGCTGCTCAATGCCAGAAGTCTAAATCTCAAAATGCACGCACTCGAGGCCCTTCTCAGTATGGAGAACATCGATGTCTGTGCTGTAACTGAAACCTGGTTCAAGGCTCCTGAGAGCACCCGGCACTATTAGGTTTTACCTCATATCATGCGTTCCGCCCCAAAACCCGGACCACTCCACAAAAGGAGGGGTGTATCCATATTCATAAAGGATACTCACACCTCCAGGTTGGTGGCAACGCATGAAGCTTGGAAACCATCCAGGTGCAACTAACAATAGGCAAAACTGCTCTACAAATTGTAGCATGCTACAGGCCACCCTCTCAAACTCAGGAACCCCACACAGCCTTCCTGAAGACACTGGAGGGTATAAATGTATCTCCAAACACCATCATATTGGGTGACTTCAACTACCGAATATAGACTGGGAACATTACTCAAGCCCTAACTTTCTAGCCCAACGGTTCCTGGAGTTCATAAATTCAAATGCCATGGAACAGCTAGTCACTGTTCCCACGAGAGGAGAAAATATACTAGATCTCATTGTCACAAACATGGGGACAAAATGCTCCACACCGAAGTATATCCCTCATTGGTGAGATCTGATCATAAACTAATCTCACTGGAAATCCACATCCCGCCCCACCCCAAACAAAAAGACCATAGTGAAGAACTTCTCTAAAGCAAACTTCACACTACTCAAGACTGGTGTGGTATCCTTCAAGGCCCCTGAGTCAGAGGAAACCACAACCCAAGCTGCGGAAGCCCTTACAAATGCCTTCTATGAACACCTCCAGGACTGCATGGATCAGGCAATCCCAAATAAAACCAAGACTCTTTCCACAAAGGGCAAACGTCCAGTCTGGTGGACCCCAGCCATTAACAAACTTTACAATAAGAGGAGAAAGCTATTACATGATAGAACAAAATCCATAAAAGGGAAGTCACCCCTGATCATTATTAGTAAAAATTACGAGCACTCATAAAATCAACTAAGGCCAATTTTGAGAGAAAAATTGCCATGGATTCAAAGGACAATCATAAGGCCTTTTTCAGCTATGTTAGGAACCTGGGTGGAAACTCACAGATATGCTCAGAATTAGTCCAAAATGATACAAAAATCACTGAACCCACAGACATTGCCAACATACTGGCAGACAGGTTCAGTGCAAACTTCACCCCTCTCCCCCTAAAGGAGAGATAACTATCCCAGCCGAGTGTAGCCTCCCGGACATCTCAAATGCGCAGGTGAAAGCTGCTCTCTCTAAAGCTAAAAACACAGCATCAATGGGACGGATGGTGTCCCCGGCTGTGTGCTACACGAGCTAAATGAGGAATTAAACCCGCACATAAGGCAGCTGTTTAATCTCAGCCTTACCACAGGATACGTGCCCAAGGAGTGGCGTGACGGCAACTGTGGTCCCACTCCACAAAGGTGGCGCCTCACGGACCCTGGTAATTACCGCCCCATAAGCTTAACAAGTCTAGTCTGCAAAGCTATGGAGAGGATCATAATGGAGCTCATAAACAAAGATATAGGGGACTTGCAGACATTGGACCCGACCCAGTTTGGCTTTGTCAAGGGAAGATCATGCCTTTTGAACTTGGTCGACTTCTTGAAATAGTCACCAAGGCCATTGATGAGGAAAGGCAGTCCATACAGCCTACCTTGACCTTGCAAAGGCTTTCGACACAATACCCCACTCGGGTATTGTAGAAAAACTTACCAGCTTAAATGTAAACCCATATGTCACAAGATGGGTTGCAAACTGGCTTAAGGACAGAACCCACAGGGTTAGAGTTGCTGGCGCTGTGTCAGACTCCAAGCCGGTCACAAGTGGTGTCCCACAGGGCTCGGTCCTTGGCCCCTATTGTTTGGCATCTACTTCTCAGAAGTACAGGCCAACATGGGAGGACTTTGGCTGACAAAGTTTGCAGATGACTGCAAACTGGGCGCCATAGTGGAAAGTGCATCGGACACTGATATCCTTCAGAAGGGACTCACGGAAACAGATAGCTGGTGCCAGAGCCATGGCCTGAAGTTAAACGCCAAAAATGTATAGTCATACCCTTCGGGAAAAACAAGGTAACCCCAAGCTACCATATAGGTGGCAATCCACTAAGCACAGAAGAGGTTATCAGGGACCTGGGGACCCAGGTTGACAGTGGCCTTTCTTTTGACACTCACATTGCTAAAGTGGTTAGAAAGACCTTCTACATTGCCCACCTGATCATGAAGGGATTCACATCCAGATCTAGTGAGGTCATTGTTCCCCTGTACTCTTCACTTATCAGACCAATGATCGAGTACAATGCCCCATTCGGGATGTATCTCACCCGACATCTGCAGCAATTGGAGAGACCCCAAAAGTTCCTCACCAAAAGGATAAAGGGACTCCAAAATCTGTCATATGCTGCCAGATTGAAGAAACTCCAGCTCTATTCAGTCGCATACCGTCTGCTCAGAGGTGACATGTGCCTGACATACAAGGCCATGTCCAACCCGGAATTAATGGACATGCTCCACCTCAAAAATCCAAATCCACCAAAACCACTAGAGCAAGCGACTTAAACCTTAGCACGGATATAAATAGGGCGTGCTGGAGGGATAGATTTATCACTCAGAGACTCCTATGCTGTGGAATAAAATCCCGGTCCATGTGAGGCAGAGCACCTCGCTGACTCTGTTCAAGAGAAATCTAGACCTGTGGATGGGAGATCGTAGGTTTACCCCGGGAATCATCTCTGGGTCACTGCTGGACAGAGGCACAACAAACTAATGGGCACAGTATTTTTTCATATAAGGGGTGGCGTAAGCCACAATAATTTGGGCTAGGCTTATAAATGCCTTAGGGCAGATAGCCTAGTATAAACCTATGAACCTATGAACCTATCTTCCCTCTTTTTCTGCAGCAGGCCTTTGGCCCCATCCACAGGAAAAAAGTGAAGGGGAAGTTCCCCAGTGGCCTGGCCGGATTTTTCTTAATCATTATTATACCACCTTGTGTCTCCCCTGAAAAGAGAACATTTGTCTAGTGGGACTAACCTAGTTAACAAAGAGTAAACAAACAAATAAACAAAATGAAAGGTGAGACAGCAGAAACAAGGCTACCATCCTCACATGACAACATTTTTTTTCAACACGGAATGATGATTTTGCCAAGCCCACAAACTGAATTGGACTGTCTACTGTCAGAACTGAAAGCAAAAATAAAGAGAAAGCAGTGGACTCAGAAATATCATTCAGTAGATAGACAAAGTTAAGAAGTTTTACTCCTGGAGATAAAGTGTATGTGAGGAATTGCAGTTATAGGTCATAAAAGGATCCCAGGCATAAGAGAAAATTGTTTGGGACCTACCATGTGAAAAGCTGTATTGATCAAAATCAGAACAAAATTCATATCTATAGAATCAGTCTGTGAACCTTAATAAAAAGAAAAAAAAAAACGATTTGCTGCGCAATTTCCAGAGATAGTCTAAAAGCCAACAACCCACAGCACTGTCAGTTGAGCTAAATGAAGAAAGAATCTCATGTCATGTCTAGACTGCATAGTCTTATGTAGATGCCAACTGCATTGTGGAAAGAGGGCGAATAGACTGAAAAACAAAATAACATTCACTTCAGCATGGCACTACCCATCATTGTCATTTTGGGGTATAACAAATTAAAATACAGCATCAAACACTTTAAGTGAGTGGTTTGCATTTTTTGCATACTTACAATGTGAAATCTGCAGAAATTATGTAACTTCAATGCACAACTCTTGCATGTCTTAACAGTTTGTTCCCACTGTTTTGAAGTCTGCAAGAAATAAGCAACATTTCAAAAATAACAAATTAACTGCAGTGGCAGTAGCAGACAAATTATGTGATGCCTACACCAACATAAGATTGTGAATGAAGTAACTAATATTTTTGCAGGGGACAAAACCCACAATAATCCCCATGTGAAGGTTTTTACCCCACACTCCCTTACTTATTTATACAATCTGATATTGCACAAACATGACAATGGTATAAAACTTGAATACATACATATACAAAAATTTCAAGTACATGTATTTATACCCTTCTAGCCTGCTAATATACCAAAACAGTTGTACCCATAATAAGTTTCCAGGCTGCTCTTAAAAATATCTAAACTAGTACTTGCTTTAATGTAATTTGGTAGTCTATTCCATGCATCATTTGCTCTGTCAGAGAACCAGTTATTACACTTCTCATTCCTATAGAATCATCTACATAGGTTGTCTGATGATTCTCTAGTACTTTTTGATAACCCCAAACATTCTCAGAGGAAGTTGTCTCTAAATGACCTAAATACCTGAATATCTGTATGAAACACTGTAAAAGTTCAGATATTTTAGTCTTTCATAATAACTTAAATGTTCACATCTATGGGTGCTGTTGGTATATTTCCGCTGTACTCTTTCCAGTTTATTCATGCTTGTTTTATTATAAGGTTTCCTTATTGTTATTCCTTATTCAAGTTTGGGTCTAATGTAACTAGTAAACAATGACTTCACCACCTCTGATTTCCTTCAGGCTTCATAAATATTTTTATACAACCAATAGTTCTATAGCTATCATTAACCAATTGGTTGATATGATTAGAAAACCTAAAAGCTTAATCTACCCATATACCCAAGCCCTTGAATGAATCTATAATTTCAATCACTGTGTGCTGTATTAAATATTCACCTTCTAGTTTATGTCTCCTAAATAAAACTGGCTTAGTTTTTGATGCATTTATCAGCATGTTATTCTCCTGTTCCCAAATGATCAATTTAGTTAAGTTCTTTTTTAGACATGCCCTGTCTGTAACACATGTAATTAGTTTACCCAATTTTAAGCCATCTGCATATAGTCTGTAGAACACTTCAGATGAAAAAGATAAATCTGAAAGGCTAGAGCCCTGTAGGACACCCTGACTGTAGCCACAAATTTCATCTGTCTGATTGCTGTATGATACTTGCCATGTCCTATTTGTAAGCCATGCATATATCCATCTTATCAAGAGTACATCAATACATAGTTGCTCTAATTTATTGATCAGTGTTTTATGAATGACCCTATCAAATGCTGAAGTTAAATCTATATAAATTACATCACAGCACAAATTTGCATTCATAGCTGTTATTATATTGTTACGGAACATCATGTTACAAGTTGAAATATATCTATATTCAACATATGCATGCTGATATATCGTTTCAAATCTCACCCTTCCCAGTTCTGACAATAACTTATCCAATATTACCTTCTTCTTTATTTGTCCACAAAAATGAAAGTAGGCTTAAGGGTCTATATGACTCTGGCTTTGTCCTACTCATCTTTCCCTTAAAAACTGGATTAATAAGTGAATGTCTCCTCTTGAGGAATCTCACCATATTTATATGATCTAGTAAATAATAGATATAATGGTACTGTAAGTTATTGCTGAAGTGTTCTCAGGTCATTTTTATTAATTACATCTCTTCCCTGTGCTTAATTCAGATATAGTTTGCATAGTTCTTTTTCAATATAATCTAATATGATTTCAGCATCTGAGGTTACCTGGACATCAGTAGGACAATTTATCACCTCCTTTGTGGAACCAAACTGTTTTGTATAAGATTTTATAAATATATAATCTTTTGTGTCTGAGAATAAATTTTAGAATCTACACACAGCTTATCAGTTTTTATTTCTTTACTCCTTCCTCATCTTATGTATCTATAAAATGTTTTTTCTATTATGCTCAATATCTTTATATAAATTTTGTTTGAATTTTTCTTGATCTTGCCGCACACTATGCTTAATTTGTTTCACAAGCTTCTTTATTTCAGTTTTCAAAGTTGTAGTTTGGCCTCTCTTCTGTTTCTTATATTTTTTTGTCTCTCCCCTTAATCAAGTATCTTGTTCTTATGGAAATGTATCTTCTTGACATTGTGCACCTAGTTCCTGATGTTAAACATTCTTTTGATTTTTTGCATTCAAACAATGTCTCTTTCAAAACCTTCTAATTTCCTTCTGCAGTTTTTCCACTGAACACATCACTCCAATTAGTTTTATATAGTGACTGTTTTGTTTTGATATAATCTATTAGTCTTCTGTGTAATGCTTTAGATTTCAGTTTGGTAGAGTTATCAAACAACAAATTAACCTTAATAACCCCATGATCATTGCATATCAACAGTAGTAAAACTTGACTTGAAGTAACAGTAATTTCTTTAGGAATACAAACAATGTCTAGTATGTTCCTTTCCCTAGTAGTTTATTTTACAACCTGAAGCAACTACTGTTCCTGAACATACATTGTGAATAATTTCCTTACTAATGTTGTTGACTCAATATTATTCTAGTTTGTTTCTGGTAAATGTTAAGTCTCCAGCCACTATTATTCTTCCCTCTTATGTTTCATACAACAAATGTATGAATTCCTCTAGGAAATCAGCATTTGACTTTGGTGGTCTATACACTCCAACAATTGTTATATGTTCCAGGGTTGTCTTTATTGGCACAGATGAACAATCTATAGTATTGGTGTAATCACTGAATCTGTAATAATTACAGGTCTCGTCATCATAAGAACTCTACCCGATTTTTTGTTAGACTGTCTGTTACAGTAAAAACATTTATACCCTGACAGAAGTGGTTTCTAGTCATTGTTCTTTAACCATGTTTCGCAATCAATATCAACATCAATCTTGTGGGAACGTAGCAAATTTTCCAGTAAGAGAAAAAAAGAAGTTATGTCTTACTATAACCTTCAATCTCTGTTGTAGATCTTTGTTCATTCATTACCATTAGGACTTCGGTTCCGTCCTTGGAACTGATACGGCTGTTTCCAAGTTTGCGCCAGCCAAAAACTCTCAGCTAAGACCTACCCATAATGCCCCTCTCCTAGTTACTCCAGGTTGAGTTTGCCCACCCCTATATAATAGAGGTAGTAATAGAAAAATAGTAGGAGACTCTGTCTGAGCAAATACCCTAACCAGAAGTTCCTAAAGTCCACCAGAAGTCCAGGCAGGGGGAAGGAGGGCAGGAAGCAATGAATGAACAAAGGTCTACAACACAGATGGAACATTATGGTAAGACATAACTTCTTTATCTGATGTTGTAAATCTTTTTTTATTCATTACCATTAGGACAGAGTCCCCAGCTACTTGAGTCCTGGTTGGCCCTAAGGAAGGATAGTCCTGAGCACCATAGAACCAAAAGATGCTTGTCTCCTGGAGGCCAAATCCAGTTTGTAATGAGATATAAAGGTATGAGGTCTTGCCCAAATGGCTGCTGTGCAGATATCATCCATAGAGGCTCTGGAATGAAATGCTACAGAAGTAGCTATAGATCTGGTAGAATGATCCTTTATTCTGGAAGGTAAGGATAGCTTATTTTGTTGGTAGATAAAGGTAATGACGTTTCTAAGCCAGGAGGATAAAGTCACTTTGAAAACAGGTTTACCCAGTCTGGGTCCTGCAAAGACCACATACAATTGATCCATCTTTCTGAAAGATTTAGTCCTGTCCAAATAACAAGGAAGCTGCCGATGCACATCAAGGGTGTGGAAAAGGTACTCCCCTCTATTATGCTGAGGGAAGAAAACCAGCAGGTCAATAGATTGGTTAATGGAAAATCCAGAAATTACCTTGGGCAAGAAAGAAGGGTCAGTACGAAGGGACACTCTATCTGTGTGGTAGATCAAGTAAGGTCTCTTGACACTCAAAGCCTGCAGCTCAGATACTCTTCTCACTGAGGTAAGTGCTACTAGAAGTAAGGTTTTCCATGACAAAAACTTGAAATCACATGAATCAAAGGGCTCAAAAGGAGGACCTGTGAGAGACTGAAGCACCAAAGTCAAGTCCCAGGGTTCTAAGGGAGGCTTGACTGGAGGTTTAACGTGTAATACTCCTTTCAAAAATGTTTTGCATAGGCGGTGTGACATAATCAAAGAATTATCAAATCCTTTATAAAATTTGGCAATAGCTGCTAAATGTACAGTGATCATCGATGCTGAGGCTCCTGCATGTAAAAGAGTCATCAGGTATTGAAGGATCTTTTGAATAGACATAGAGACGGGATCGATGTTCTGATCTTTGACTCAATAGAAAACCTAGTCCATTTACTAGAATAAACTTTCCTGGTGGAAGGTTTGTGTGAAGCCAGAAAAATATCACAGACAGGAGATGGGATGTCAGGTAGCCTGGCAATCAATGGAAGTCGAGGAACCAAGCTGTGAGCTTGAGACTGTGGAGATTCGGATGAATCAGTCCCTGAGGATGAGATAACAGGTCTTGAGAATGATCCAGGATCCACGGGCTGTGAATCAGATAAGGCCATATAAATGGGAACCAGACTTGACGGGGCCAATAGGGGGCAATGAGGATCACTTTGCTTCTCAACCTTGGAGCTTTCTGGAGAAATTTTGGAATGAAGGGAAATGGGGGAAAGGCATACAGAAGACCCGGGGACCAATTGTGCATTAAAGCGTCCCACGAGGGTTCCCCCTGAGGGGGGATCAGGGCAAAGTAACGTCTGCATTTGTTATTTAGGGGAGAAGCAAACAGATCTCAGAAAGGCTTCCCCTAACATTGGAAGATCCGATTCACTGTTACAGGGTTGAGGGACCACTTGTGAGGCATCAGGATGTTCCTGCTCAGATTGTCCGCAATAAGGTTGGAACTCCTGGAAATGTGCATTGCTAAAAGAAAGCGGTTGGAAGCTATTGCCCAGTGCCAAATCCTCATGGCTTCCCAACACAGGGGGTAAGACCTGGTTCCGCCTTGCTCATTGATATACCAGATGACTGACATATTGTCTGACTGAATTGCAATGGTCCAAGAAGGTAGGGATGCATGGAACACTTGCAACACTAAGAAAACTGTCCTCAGTTCCAGGACATTTATGTGCAAATTGGCCTCCATGGGGGACCAGGTGCCTTGGATTGTCTTTCCATGGAAATGTCCCTCCCACCCTAAAAGGGAAGCATCCGTGGTCACTGTGGCTGTGGGCTGGGAAAGACAGAATGGTTGACACCAAAGATTTGTTTGTGGCTTTATCCACCATAGCATTTCTTCCTTGCAATGGTTTGTAAGATGTATCATGTGGTCGAGTGGATGAGTTAAAAATTACCATTGTGTGGAAAGGAGCCACTGCAGGATTCTCATGTGCAGCCTCGCCAGTGGTACTAACATAACGGCAGCTGCCATGGAGCCTAAGAGTTGAAGTACAAGGAGTTCTGGTACATAGGTCTGAGGCAGAAGGTCTTGGATTTGGTGTCTTATTTTCAAAAGCCTGTGATGGGGGAGAGAAGCTTGACAGGATGTTGTGTCAAAGACTGCACCAATAAATTCCAGTGTCTTTGTTGGGAACATTTGAGATTTGTCCTTGTTGATTGTGATCCCCAAGCAGAGAGCAAGACCTTGAGTGTAAGAGTGGCTGCGGACTAGGAGATTCCTGGTCTGAGCGGTAAGGAGCCAATCGTCTAGATACGGAAACACCTGGAATCACTGTAGTTGAAGATGAGCTACCACAACTGCCATACATTTGGTGAACACTCAGGGGGGGTTGTCGAGAGATCGAATGGCAGTGCCCTGAACTGGTAGTGATTGGCTCCCAGCCAGAAGCAGAGAAACCTCCAGGAGCAGTGATCCATCTTTATGTGGTAGTACGCATCCTGGAGGTCTACAGAGCACATTCAGTTGTCCCTCCCTAGGAAGGGAAGAATGAACTGTACCATGACCATCCGGAATTTTTGAGGTTTGATAAATTTGTTCAATTGGTTGAGATCCAGGATTGGTCTCCAGTCCCCTGTCTTTTTTGGCACTAAAAAGAACCTAGAGTAAAACCCGGATCCTGTCTGGTCTGGTAGGACTGGTTGGATGACTCTTTTTTCTTGGCAGCTTTTCTATTTCTAAGGCTGCTAATTCCCTCTGATTAGGTGGTACATTGGGGATTCGTTTGACAGGTCTGGGAGTTGAATCAAATGGTATTTGGTAGCCTCTGGATATTATTCTCTGCACCCAAACATCGGTAGTAATAAGCTGCCAGGCTGGTAGGTGCAGAGTAAAACAACCCCTGACTGCTTCCAGAGAAAAGCAATTGGGCCACTGCTCAGGAACACTGGTAGTGTCTGCTGGAGACTGAATCTCTAGCACCCTGGTTATGTGGACCCCCTCTACCCTGAAAGGGGCATCTTCCAGATGAGTTGCCCCCTCTGCCCGGGGGGATTGCTCACCATGAGTGTCACGAAAAGATCCTTCGGATTTCTTGAACCACATTTTTCCTCCCTTCTGGTTCCTGCAGTAGGACCTCTGGGGGTAGGAAAAGTGTATGCCCACAGCAGACAAGGTCTTTCTGTCTTTCTAACTTCATGCAAGTGTGTCTCGTACTTTGGGTCCAAAAAGTGCAGATTCATCGACAGGTGCATTGAGGAAGGAGGATTTAAATGGGTCTGCGAAGTCACACAACCACATCCAAGCATTACATCTCATGACAATGCCTGATGCAGCAGCTCGAGCTGCCCCCTCTGTGGTGTGAGATATCAAACACATTGAGGAGATTGAGATGGATTCTAGGGTAGCTAACTGCGAGGTGACAGTGTCAAGTACCTCATCAGGCAGAACCCCCACCAAAGAGGAAGACATTTCAGAAATTAGGTCTCTTTGGAGGCGAGGGAAGTGTGCCAGATAGTTCAGCGACCGAATGGTGAAGGTTGCTGAAGTATAGGTCTGCTTCCCTAGCCTGTCCATGGTCCAAGACTCCCTGTTTGGAGGATGGACAGTGGAACTATCTTCTGCCAGTTCCCTCTTGGTGGCCTCCACCATGACCATGGAATCAACTGCCAACTGCTTGGACCAGTGGGGTTGGTCATCAGGTGTAGATAAAATTTTGTCTGGCCTCCAGGGGACAGGTTCTATATTGCCAGGGGCCTTCCAGGCATGCTGCATAATGAGCTTAACAAGGTCATCTGCCAGTGGGGTCACCCAGGAAGTAGATGGCTGAGCAAGGAAGGCCTGCATGAACACTGATTCCTCAGAAAAAGGGTTAGAGGACTTCCAGTCTCCCCACTGCTTTAAGATTTTGAGAATGTCTCCTAATGAGACATCATCTGAGGAAGACCTCCAACCCGGATAGAGCCTCTGAAAAAGGTGTCTTAATCAAACCTTTTAAAATAAGCTTATTTTTATGTTCTGCTAGTATATGATTACTAAAACTAGCACAAAAGTCACAGTCAGCTTTAATATAGTCCACGCCCAAACAGTAGACACCGCAAGCATGTCCGCCCGAGTTGGGCATCTCATGCCCATACTTGTCACACTGTTTAAATCCCAACTTAGCTTTGTCTGACATAGTAAGGCAACAAGGCTATCCTAATATAAAAAACAAAAGAAGAGAGAGAAAAAAGTGAGAGAATACCTGTGATGACCGTGCCCTGGCCCAGCAATCAAGGAGCCTCAGTCCTCACCACTAACACCAGGGAGGTTGTCTCATACAAGAGGGGAAAGGATAACTAATACACACAGTAAAGTACAACCTCCCTTAAGTGCACACAGAGATCACAGTCAGTCTGGGGCTGGTTGCTTCCTTGCTCACCAGGTCCCCAATAAGACTCCCCACTGGCAAAGCTATAGGGTCCAGGTCTAAGCCTAGCTGGGTAAGCTAAAACCTCCAGTACCCTCTCTGTCCAACCAGTGCTTTGTGTCCCTGCCAAGTAGCTGACACACCACACACACACACACACACACACACACACACACACACACACACACACAAACATACACACACATACACACACTTTGAGATGAGTATTTATACATCTTCACAGACACTCCTGGGAAAGGCTGACACAGATTCTCCAGCTGTGCCCCTTTACCCAGACCATGCAGTAGTAATCCCTGCCACCACCCAGCTAATAATATCGGCTACTAGGAAGGCCCTAAAAAGGGTGTCCAATTATTACTGTGCAATATTATTATCCAATTGGTAATGTGACTATACAGTTGAAGCTTATTGGAAGGGCTTAGACAGTAAACTCTATAACTATATAATGTATTCTAAAGTATAATTTATCTCTACATAAACCAGCCACAGATAGAAGGTTTTAAAAATATTTAATAATAAATAATTAAAACACGAGACAGAACTACTATACCACAGAGATATCTAAGAGTTCAGAGATCACACAGAAACTTAAAATAATACAGTAGGACAGGTCTGATTTCAAAGAAAAATACCTAATTAATCTTTACTAGCTTTAACTATTCCTACAAGAAATCACAGTTCTAAATCTTACACGTGAGCATAAACAGAGTGCTGGGTTAGATATCCAAGATCAAAATGCTCTCATTCTCTTGTGAGAAATAGTATTTAAACATTACTAACAAACATGTCTCTAAAGCCCTCCCAAATTACATAATTTTTGACACTTAGGTTTTCCCAGTCAAACAAACTGCATTATTTTGCAATCTAACACCTGCTCAGAAAAGTACAACAATATAAGTCATTTCATATGTATATTCTAACAGAAACCAGAGCAATAAAGCACATTCCACATCTAAATTCTGGTCATAAACTTTAGCCTTAAAACAATGGGCATGAAACCTTAATCCAGATGCACTGGAGCTGAATTCTAACATGAAAGGGTCACAGCATGCTTCACTGGGCCAGTAGAGTGCAATGTTGTCACATATTTTGCAGTTCCACATTTCACAGTATTCTTTTACACTCAAGAAACATGTCTGTATTTTACATTTACTTATAGATGCCAGAATTATATATCAAATTCTAGTTGACTAGGCTGGCAGCCTTCGCCCATCTCTCCCCAATTGTCACATCTCTTCCTTCCAGGGAACTCAAGCAAGCTTTTCAAGTGCCCCTTGCGAAACATCGCTTGAGAGTGTCAGGTCTATCTGGGTGTACCTCACCCCATTCCCTGTCTTGAGAACCCATCTACATTGGCATTGCTACTCCCACTACCATGCTGCACTGACATATCATATGCTTGCAACCCCAGACTCCATCTTAGCAACTTGGCATTTTGCTGACTGGCTCTGTTTAACCATGTTAGATGGTTGTGATCTGTCATCACAGTGAATTCTCTTCCATACAGATAAGGCTGAAGTTTTTGTAGTCCCCACACTATGGCTAGACATTTCTTTTCTACCGCTGCATAGCATTCCTCCCTGGGTTGGAGCCTATGACTGAGATAAACCACTGGGTGCTCTTCTCCCTCTGAAGAAATCTGGCTAAGTATAGCCCACACACCATAGTTTGAAGCATCCACCTGCACAACAAATTATTTGCTGTAGTCTGGACTGGCTAACACAGGGGGTCGTCCCAAAGCTTTTTTAAGCTTTTGATATGCCTGCTCACATGCTGGGGTCCACACTACCTTATCTGGCCTGTTCTTCTTTGTCGAGCCTTTGAGGGGAGCAGGTATGGTACTATAATTGGGAATGAACTTTCTGTAGTACCCTGCTGTCCACAAGAATGCCCTCATCTGCTTTTTGGTAACAGGTGCAGGCCATGCCTGAATGCCTTCCACTTTGGCAGGTTCTGGCATTATCTTACCACTCCCCACACTGTGTCCTAGGTAGGAGACCTCTGCCATACCCACCTGACATTTGCTTGGCTTAATGGTCAACCCTGCCCTCTGTAGTCTGCCTAGCACCTCCCTGACATGCTGAAGGTGCTCTTGCCAGGAACAGCTGTAGATAGCAATATCATCCATGTAAGCAAGGGCAAACCTTCCTGCTCCTGCTAAGATATGATCTACCAGCCTCTGGAAAGTTGCTGGGGCATTCTTCATCCCAAAGGGCATCTTTGTGAACTCATACAAGCCAAAAGGAGTCACAAAGGCTGACTTCTCTCTAGCACTGAGAGTCAAGGGCACCTGCCAGTAACCCTTGGTAAGATCAATGCGTGTAAGATACTTAGCCCCACCCAGCTGCTCTAGGGCCTCATCTGTCTTATGCATGGGGTAAGAATCTGCCTCTGTGTGACTATTTCATTTCCTGTAATCCACACAGAACATGTTGCTGCCATCCTTCTTTGGCACCAACACCACTGGTGAGGCCCAGGGACTGTTGGACTCTTGAATCACCCCTAGTTCCAACATCTCTTGTACCTCCTCCCTCAGAGTCTGCTTGACTCTCTCAGGCACCCTATAAGGGGCCTGCCTGATAGGGCTTTGGGGTCCTGTATCCACCTGGTGCTGCACCAGGTGGGTGCTTCCTATTTTCCTGGTGAACATGCCCCCAAACTCCTGCAACACTGCTCGGATTTCTCGAACCTGGGTAAGAGATAGCTGCTGGGACATTGCTACCCCTTCTACCGAGGTGTCAGTCTGAGCCTCACTGAGGAGATTAGTCACAAGATCTCTCAGACTCCTCCTGCAATCCACTGCAAATGCTCAGCACAAGGGCCTCTCTATCATGGTAAGGTTTCATCATGTTAACATGGTACAATTTGTGCCCCTGCCATCTGCCTAGCACTTCCACCATGTAGTTAACATCACTTACCTTTCTTACCACCTTGTAGGGTCCCTCCCAAGCTGCTTGCAGCTTGTTGTGTCTGACAGGAATGAGAACCATTACCTGCTGCCCTACAGCATACTCTCTAGCTTGAGCATTCCTGTCATACCACACCTTTTTCTGTTATTGGGCTTCTGCCAGGTTCTCCTGGGCCAGGCCCGTGAGTTCCCTGAGCCTTGTCCTGAGGTTCAGGACATATGTCATAACAGACTCTTTGGGAGACTCACACTCACCTTCCCACTCATCTCGAATTAAATCTAGAGGTCCCCTCACCCTATGCCCATAGAGCAACTCAAAGGGTGAAAAACCTGTGGATTCCTGGGGAACCTCTCTGTAAGCAAACAACAGATGGGGCAAATATTTGTCCCACTCCCTCTTAAACTGATCTTCAAATGCCCATAGCATGGACTTGATTGTAGAGTTTAACCTCTCAACAAGACCATTAGTCTGGGGATTGTAGGGGG
This sequence comes from Protopterus annectens, assembly GCF_019279795.1. Lineage (NCBI taxonomy): Eukaryota > Metazoa > Chordata > Ceratodontiformes > Protopteridae > Protopterus > Protopterus annectens. The sequence goes on along the minus strand of NC_056727.1, from coordinate 594,424,568 downwards.
TGGTCTTCATGTGCTTCACCCCACAGTATTTCCACAGACAAGCCAGCAGGTCTGACATAAAATTGGCACCTCTGTCAGACAGTATTTCTTTTGGGAAACCTACCCTGCTGAAAATCTCTAGCAAAGCATTTTCCACCTTCTCTGCCTCAATGGAGGACAAAGCCAGTGCCTCAGGGTATCGTGTAGCATAATCTACAATCACTATGATATACTTTTTCCCTGTGGAACTTGTGGTACTCAGAGGACCCACAATATCCATAGCTACCCTTTGAAATGGTTCCTCAATCACAGGCAAAGGCATAAAAGGAGCTCTCGCCTTGTCTCCTGCCTTGCCTACCTTTTGGCACTGCTCACAGGTCCTGCAGTACCCTGTTACATCTCTGGAAATTCCAGGCCAATAGAAGTTTTGCATAATATGCCTCTTTGTAAGTTGTATGCCCATATGACCTGCAAAGGGAATATCATGGGCTATGGCTAGAAGTGCCAGATGGTAAGCTCTAATCACTACCTATTGCTGTACCTTCTCACCTTCTAGCTCTCCCTCAGGGGTCCACTCTCTGTACAGTAACCCTTTGTTCCAGTATACAGATTCCCCCTTCCCTTGAGTATCAGGTGCCTCCCTAGCTACCTGCCTCAGTACTTGCAATGTAGGGTCTGAGAGCTGAGCCTGTCTCAACTCTCTCTTTGTAACCCTTCCCATCTCCCCTTCCACAGGAAGTCTGGCATCCTCTGACAGTGGTACCTCACTGTCAGCTTGGGTACTACTACTCACCTCTACCTTTGCAGTTACCCTGTCCAAGGGAACATCAGTAACCACAAGCAGCTGTGTCTCACATTCAGTCTCGCTGCTACAGTGTAGCTCACTCCCTGAAGTAACCACCTCAGCAGTCCTGGCTGCAAGTAAGCCATCTGTCTGGGTCTCCTCCAGGCTACCAGACCCACATGCTTGTCTCTTAGCCTCACTGCTTTTAACTACATAAGTACATGGTACTGCCTCATCCAAACTCTTCCCCCTCAGGACATCTGCAGGATGGTAGTTCCATACTCCTGTTGTCTCAAGATAACCTACGATTGGCATTTTGTCTTTACCACTTACTGCTCCCTCACCTTTGGTTCCCCACCTTGCCTCCATGGACACCTGTATGCCACATGGCCCCACTGGTTGCATTCAAAACATTTAACCATAGCTCCTGGATGTGTACCTGGACTAGTGGCTTCTCCTGCTACTGGCGGATTCTGTTGAGGCAGTCTGTGCTGCCCACCATGGGTTCCTTTAGTCCCATGAGCAGTACTGGGGGTCCCTTTCCTGTGCAGGGCTGCCCTGCTTGCTAGGTATGGGTCTCCCTTCTTCCCCAACTCCTCTGAAGTAGCACACTGTCTATCAGCTAACCAGATCCTCAGGTCCTCAGGCAAAGTGCTAATGGCTTGTTCCCTTACCAAAAGGGCTGCCAGCCCTTCAAAAGTGGTGACCTGACATGCACTCACCCAGCTATGAAATTAAGTGCCCAGTTCAGCAACATATTCACATACATTTTCATCTGCCTTGCGTCTATGCTCACAAAACTTTTTCCTATACATTTCAGGTGTTAGCTTAAAACATTCCAACAAGTGTCTTTTTACAGCAGTATAATCAAAACAGTCAGTGTCATGCATTTTTGCTAAAGAAGTTACAGGTTTACATGGAGTAAGGGGGTCAGGAACCATACCCAAAGCTCTTGGTCAACTTCATACTGTTTACATACCCACTCAAACATATGAATGAAGCTATCAAAATTATCCCCCTCTTTAAACTGTGGAAGAAATTTACTAACCTTTTGTGCTTCTGGGGTCCAGTTACTCCCTTCCCCATTACCTCCATGACTCTGGCGAAGAGTCAGCATTTCCCTCTCATGCCTCCTCTGCCATTCATTTTCCTCAGCTTGTAGTCTCCTCATTTTCTCTGCTGCTTCTAGTTCCATACGCCTGGCCTGCAACTCAAGTCTCTTTAGCTGCAGCTGGATTTTTAAGTCGACTGCAGAAAGGTTGAGCTGTCCATTCTCCGAGGATATTGTATCTCCACTGTCAGTCTGATTGTCCTCCAGGCTGCTGTTTTCTGATGCAGCTGTAACTAAGGCTGCAATCAGGTCTGCTTTAGTCAGGTTTCCATGCACCAGTCCCCTAGCTGGCACATCTCTGCCAGCTTGCTACTTGTCAGCTTTCCATACTCTTCTGCTGACATGCTGCCTGCTCACCCTAACACTAAGCTAACAAAAGAAATAAAACAATTGTGATCTGAACTCTGAGTATACACTGCAATGCTGTTTTAGAGTACAAAACTCTTTTAGAGATCATTGCCCATAAGCTACAGGAATTTGCTCTACCCACACTATTACAAGCCAATTAGTATGTGGAGTAGATCCCACCACTGCCAAACACTTGTGACGACCGTGCCCTGGCCAAGCAATCAAGGAGCCTCAATCCTCACCACTAACACCAGGGAGGTCATCTCATAGAAGAGGGGAAAGGATAACTAATGCACACAATAAAGTACAATTTCCCCTAAGTGCACACAGAGATCACAGTCAGTCTGGGGCTGGTTTCTCCCTTGCTCACCAGGTCCCCAATAAGACTCCCCACTGGCACAGCTATAGGGTCTAGGTCTCAGCCTAGCTGGACAAGATAAAACCTCCAGTACCCACTCTGTTCAACCAGTGCTTCGTGTCCCTGCCAAGTAGCTGACACACCACACACACACACACACACACACACACACACACACACACACACACACACACACACACACACACACACACACACTTTGAGATAAGTATTTATACAACTTTGCAGACACTCCTGGGAAAGGCTGACACAGATTCTCCAGCTGTGCTCCTTAATCCAGACCATATGGTAGTAATCCCTGCCACCACCCAGCTAATAATATCAGTTACTAAAATGCCATTAAAAGGGTGTCCAATTATTACTGTGGAATATTATTATCCAATTAAGTAATGTGACTATACAGTCTAAGCTTATTGGAAGGGCTTAGACAGTAAACTCTATAAATATATAATGTACTCTAAAGCATAATTTATCTCTACATAAACCAGCCACATGTAGAAGGTTTTAAAAATATTTAATAATAAATAATTAAAACACAAGACAAAACTACTACACCACAAAGATATCTAAGAGTTCAGAGATCACACAGAAACTTAAAATAATACAGTAGAACAGTTCTGATTTCAAAGAAAAATACCTAATTAATCTTTACTAGCTTTAACTATTCCTGTAAGAAATCACAGGGCTAAAACTTGCATGTGAGCATAAGCAGAGTGCTGAGTTAGATGTCCAAGATCAAAATGCTCTTAGTCTCTTGTGAAAAATAGTATTTACACATTACTAACAAACATGTCTCTAAAGCCCTCCCACATGACATAATTTTTGACACTTAGGTTTTCCCAGTCAAATTGCATTATTTAGCAATCTAACAGCTGCTCAGAAACTTACAACAATATAAGTCATTTCATATGTATATTCTAACAGAAACCAAAACAATAAAGCACATTCTACATCTAAATTCTGGTCATAAACTTTAGCCTTAAAACAATGGGCATGAAACCTTCATCCAGATGCACTGGAGCAGAATTCTAACATGAAAGGGTCACAACATGTTTCACTGAGCCAGTAGAGTGCAATGTTGTCACATATTTTGCAGTTCCACATTTCACAGTATTCTTTTACACTCAAGAAACATGCCTTTATTTTACCTTTATTTACAAATGCCAGAATTATATATCAAATTCTATTTGACTAGGCTGGCAGCCTTCGCTCATCTCTCGCCAATAGTCACAATACCAATGATGGTATTTAAAAAATAACACAAGTGGTAAAGAAGGGCCTACCAAAGGCAAGAGAGAGGGACAGTACCAACAATGGTAGAAATTTAAAGGGTAGGGAATAGAAGTAGGTTATAGGCGACAGTTAGAAAAAGTTAAAATGACTAAAAATAAGACATTTTTAGGAGAAACTATATTAAAAACACATTTTTTCACTTAGCTTTGAGAGAGATGGCTAGCACGTCTGATGAGGAAAGCAGCAAATGAGATCTGGAGTAAATAGGAGAGGAGCATTATGGCAAGGTCTTAGCTGAGAGTTTTTGGCTGGCGCGAGCTTGGAAATGGCCATATCAGTTCCGAGGATGGAACCGAAGTCCTAATGGTAATGAATAAACAAAGATTTACAACATCAGATCTATTATTAATGCCACTAGCATTAACAACCATCAGAGATAATCAAATGTTGCTATCGGTGAACTTTTAATTTTTCAACTGGCAGAAATCCTATTTTGTGTTGTCAAATATTGCAAAATATCTGCTGTAAAAATTCTCTTCCCCAGTCTTGATAAGTGCACACAATACTGTCTGATCACGTGTGCCCAGAATTAGGTTCTTATGATCTATATATTTGCATTTTTAAAACAGGACATTTTTATGATGTAGGTATTTACCCAAAAAATCTTTTCATTCATGGTAACTTGACTCACCTTTCTGTATGTGATTTGTGAAAAATACATCCTAACATCTATACAAGCTATGCTAACTAACAGGGCTGTAAGTTTCCTACTAATAGTCAAAGAGTCCTTGCAGATAAGATAATTTGTACCAACATGAATAAAAACAAATCTGAACTTCCTTACATTAAGGTGTTTTAAGGCCTGTCTCACACCCTCTATTTTTACTCCCGGCAAGTGTAATACTATTCAATGTTCATTATCTTCTCTGCAAATGTAAATATCACTTCCTCTAATAAACTGACTCTCCAATTACAAGAATATATTTTCTGACTAAATCTGAAGAATCTTAGCCTTCTAATTCAGTAATATCTGCTCTATCAATTATTTGAAAGGAATGATCTTCATCATCATTGTCTTATCAATCCCACTGTTTTCATTTCTTATTACATCTGCAAGCATACAATACCCATCCAGCTGGCTTTGTACATCCACAGCTTGAGTCATGTTGTCAATATCCGTCTTTCTCTTCTTTTTTCTTACAGTAATCTTCTTCAGTCCTTCCATGTTTAATTTTGATTTCTTCCTTTTCACTTGCCCCTTGCTTCTTTTTTCTACCTTCTCTTTTGGAAAAATTATGCCTTTTTCTGTAGACTAAAGGTTTTCTGATAGAAAAAAAGTTATAATTCCCTGTAATGTGTGTGTTACATAACAAAACAGTGTCATTTTTAGCATGTATTCTCTTTGCTTTACAGACATTTATCAGTTTCTTTTTTTTCCTTATTTGTTGCAAACGTCTTCCTTTCTTTCTTTTTTTATTTCCTTCTGTACGCTCTGAATCCCCAGACTTCTGAATACCTGTGTGCAACATTCCAAAGTTGCCAGTGGTATTATCTTATTTCATGGGGGTTGCATGATCTTTACAGACAATAGACACATCCTTTCCTAAATGTGTTCTATTTGCTCTTTGCCTAACATTATTTATCTCACCAGTCCAGTTATTAACATACGTAACAACAGTTCTCCAAGCCGTGCCAATTGCCCAAGTGCAATCATTATCAGTAAGTCTAGATTTACTAATAATAATGGTAAGCAAATCATCCAGCTTTTAACGAGGAAGACAGATCACCAGTGTTATCAGGCGTTACCTTTAAATATACATAGTATTTATTACATTGTACAAGATATTTGTGCTTTAGCAAATCATTAATGGCATACTCATTTTATGAATCCATATTCAGCTGCAAATGAATAAAAAATTCTAAAAGAAAAGAATAATCAAAATGAGTTACCACAGAATTCAAAGAGAAATTAAATCAACTTTTAAGAGAAAAGTCACACAAACAATGTACAACTAAATATTAAATGAAGTACAGTAAAGTTGTTGCTCTAACCGTACAAGTTGTGGAGGTCACAAAAATGAAAGAATTTCATTATATCTTGCATTAGCTTCTGCTCAATATTGCTCAGTCACACCTCTTTTAAACATAAAAGATCAATAAATAACAAACTGTGACAGGTTTGTTTAGATAAGCTCTGGATAGTCCTCTCCACAGTTTGTGTGAATTTATAGCTGACTAGGCCCCTTAGGATGGCTAGAGTTTGCCTATCTAAAACCTATCACTTTAAAACAACTATCCATGAAAATTAATAAATCAAAGTAAATCTTCTTGTATACAAGCTATCCCTTCTTTCCTACAAAGAGCGAAAAGAGTGTGTAAAAAAATAAAGTTTAAATTCAAATAAAAACTTCACTTACCAAGCTACTGCACAGTCAATCACAAGCCAAGACATGATTGTATAGATAACCTCTGGATTCTCTGAATGTGTATGAAATCTTACAATTCATATAATTAAGATGGGGAGCGGGTGGTACTTGAACTTTCTTAATCATTCACAATTTAAACTGCAGAAAACAGATTTTCTAAAAAGCTTAAGTAATAAGGAATGCTGGCTCAGCCTGGTTAAATGAGTATTTGTATTTGTGTGTGTGCATGGTTTTGGTTACCTTCTTCATTGAAGAAAAGTTGTAATCTAAACTTTGCAGCTCTTCAGCAAGACAATTGCATTTTTTGCAAATTTTGTCTACATATTTTCAGATATTTATATTTCACATTTTGCTGCAGCTCTACATAAAACACAGCTGCAGTTTTATCTTTTCATATTTCTCCACTTTTCAGCATTTCTATTAAGAATACTTTAGCTTTTTATACAGTTTTCAACCTAGTCTGTTACATGTAAAATGGATAAACAGATTACCCTAACCCTTAAATAGTCAAACTTTTCCACAGAACATGTGTATTTTATTCTTATTTAAGTTATCTTCTCTCATATTAATTCTACATCCCCAGCAGATAGCTGTCACAGTTACCATATTCAAAAACTGAAGGTGGGGCAAGGATAGTAATGTAGATAATATATATTATCACATATATGCCAAAGTAGTTAATTATTTTAGTTGAAAATATATAATCTAAGACTACCTTATTTCTTCAGGTGCTCATCAAACCATCCAACATGTAGAGTTAAGAGGAACTATAGTACTGTATCAGTAAACAAAGTAAAGCTTTTAGAATTGTTTCCCCATAATGTATGCTCTGGGTCCATGATAGATGTTAAAAAAAATATTTAATTAGAAGGAGACTATATTTCAAGAGAGTTTAGTTTAAGAAAGAGCAGCTCACTGTGCTATAAGCCTTTGCAGCATCTGTGCTGAAGGCTGGAGTATATGCTTTTTGTCAGCTTTTTCAGTGGGAAAATTTGTGTTATGTTTTTTTTTCTTATGCCTTCTATATATAAATTCATATAATTTTTCCGATGGTAATCTATTTAACAAGTAGGGAAATTCCAGTATTTATTTATTTAGCATTTGTTAACTGTGAAAGTCCGACTTGGAACAATGCCAATTTTCAGTGGAGGCCTGAGGAGAAATGTTCCAGACACGTCTTTGTAACATGGGAGGAAACTGGAGCACCTGGAGGAAACCCACATGAATGCAGGGAGGACATGCAGACTCCGCACAGAAGGCACTCCAGCCGAGAATCAAACCAGAGAACCTCTTGCTGTGAGGCGACAATGCTACCACTGCACCACTGCGCCATCCAATTAAATTAATTCCATTTAATGGAAAATCCAATTAATTAAATGAATACGCTCCCAAATAGTTTATAATCTGACAGATAGTGATCCATTTGAATAAGCTAGTGTGAGATTTTCTTTACGTGTGAATTCTAGAAACAAGGCCTCCGCTGAAAATGGACCTGGTCCAGTCAGAATTTCCCAGTTAACAAATGTAAAATAAATAAATAAAATAAGTATTCCATAAAAAATACATCTCTATTTCAGTTCTGCAACAAGTGCTTGCATCCCAAGTGCTTGAAATCCACTGTTTTGAAGCCAGGGACTCGAGCATCCTGTAAATCAGGTTGGCTACTGCTTTTCCTCAAACTACAATATAAGTTTGGGAAAGTAACTCTGGGAAGAGTATGGCTGGTGAATTTTAGGATTAAGAAGTGGAAAGGGAGTTTTAGGGTTAGGGAGTGATCAGGAAATTTAGGTTTGGGGATGGGGGTGTAGTTTTAGGTTTAGGGTGCAGGAATGGAATTTTTGGGTTAAGGAGTAATTGGTGAATTTAATTTAGGGAGGGGAGTTGGAGTTTTAGGTTAAGGACTTTAGGATTAGGCAGCAAGAAGCCAAGTTGGGAAATGGGTGGGAGTTTTATTCATAGGGTTTAGTTTCTGGCAGGGCTATGTATTGTATAGTATCATGTACTGGGAAGGCTACACAGGAACCAGAGATCAGGCTAGTGAGAGTTCAAGTCCTTGCTTTTTTGAGCATGTGGCAGCAAGCAGATGAATCACAAGTAACTAGCATGTGAATACCTGTAGTAGACCCCCGCATTTCCCTTGATTACTACATTAATGGCTTTATTACACAAGGCATTAAGTGGTCTAGAAAGTGATAGTGTAATTCTACTCACTGCTTTTCTTAAGAAGTAGCTTTTCAATGAGTTGCTTTTTTCAGGGTTTTCATAATGTATTGTACAAATTTGTAATTTTAAGCATTAGATATGTTGGGCAGTTTGCTAATATTAAATATTAATTCTGAGCTTCACAATATAATGGGCATTCATGAGAAGTTGTATTTTAGCATAATAGTAAACAAAAACATTGATGGCCCTCAAGGGGTGCCATTACCTCACATTATAGTTAGGGTACTTCAGTTGAGGAATTAGTGTCTAAGCTTCTTCTAGCTTTTGCCTGAAGATCAGAGATCTCATTGCCTTGATGTCTTCTTCTGGATGCCTTTGTTTAAGGGACCTGAACACAAAAATATTGGATCTGTTCAGTATTTATTGTATTTTCTGTTGTACCTGTCTGATCAAATTATCTACTTAAGACTTCCCCATTTCATGCTGCCCATATAGTAAGCTTAGCATGTCTTGCCAAGATCTTAGTGAAGCTATGTGAAGCTATGTAGTATTATTCACTTCTGACAGAGATGTTTTATGATATTAAATTGCAGTACCAAGAGAATGATCTCTGATGGAGATAGGAAAGTACCATGTTATTTAATAATGGAAAATAACCTATCTGATATGATTTAAAAATGCATTCACTTTTTGTGCTGTGGCGAGCAGTAAGTGTAAGTCAGTTGTGTTTAGTGATAAATATAGGTAGCACTGATGAGTATTGTCTGTAAGAGTAGCCTGAATATTTTGTAGAGGAGAATGTACTAGAAGAAGATTTATTAAACAAGTTCTGTAGGAAGAAGATTATTTTTTAGTCCCCTTCTGATATTAGCACCCTCTCACTACAGGCATCAGCATCAGTGAGTAGTTTATTTACTTCCTTTTTGTTATACTCAAAGAAAGCTAAAAAGATACCATATGTTATATTCTTTTGCCAATATGGATAAATAAGATGGTTCAAAACTAAACAAATGCAGACATGACCCAAGAGTAATACATCAGTCATATAGACTGTAGTAACAACTAAGTCTTAATACATTATAAACTGGCAGGGGTACCTTTAATGGTGACTTGGTGGCTAGTGATTCAGAAAAAAATGGTTTCCACCATATTATTTTCTCTAGGAAACGGAACGTGCAGTTGTATAAGTAAACTTACCATAACAGTAGATATTCAAAAGATCACTGCTGCAGTAGCCTTAGCTATATGTGTTACATCCTGCATATGATATAACAGCTGGACAGCGTCTAAAGCTTCAGGGTACCTTCCATGTGCCCAAATCATCTGTCAGCATGAGCTGAGCTCACTAAAAAGACAGGTTTGGGTGCCAAGCCCTTCAGAGCTTTCATACCAACAGAAAGAGAGAGGCTGAGCCATGAAAGTACAGTGCTAAGAACAACAAAAAGTAAATATCCACATCCTGGCATAAACAACATACCAGAAAACAAGGGGGTGGTGGGAGGGAGCAGCTACTGCAGTAGTAATCATTTGAACATCTACTGTTATGGTAAGTTTACTTACAGAACTGTGCTATGTTAATCATATTGACCACTGCTACAGTAGCCTTAGCCATGTGGGTAGATTTCCCCAGCATAGTGCATTTGGGAGGTGGAAGGAGAAGGGTCCAGAAGTCCCTGGAGAATGGTCCTAGCAAAGCCTGATCTACACCAAGAGAAGGAATAAAGTTTGTAATGCTTTGTAAAAGTGTGTACTGAGGACCAAGTTACTTTTTCTAGAATACTTCTAGAATCCAACCCTTTCCAAAAGCCATAGTTGAAGCCACGACCCTGATAGAGTGGGCCTTGACCCTGCATGGAAGAGTTTTGTTGTGGTGAGTATAACAAAAAATAATAGCCTGAGACAACCATTTGGAAATAGTCTGCTTTGACACAGGTTGTCCCTGCTTCTTATCTTCACAAGACATGAATAATTAATCCACAGATCTGAAAGATTTAGTTCTGTCAAGATAATACCTGAGTTGTCCATGGGCATCCAAGATATGAAGTATCCTTTTTACCTAATATTTAAGTTTGAGAAAGAAAACTGAGAGATAGATAGTTTGGCGTAATGTGAACTCAGATGGCACTTTAAGCATAAAAGGAGAATTAGTTCTCAAAGAAATTCTGTCTCTGTGGAAAATGAGATAGGACTTATTCACCGTAAGAACTTGAAACACAGATTCCCTTCTTGCAGAGGTTAAAGCAATCAGTAAAACTGTTTTCATGTTAAGAACCTTAAGTCAGCCAGGTTAGCTGGTTCAAATGAAGCAAGTTTTAGCCTCTCTAACACAAAATTAAGATGCCAAGGAAGGGATGGTTGCTAAATGAACCTTGATAGAGGAGTAAGAAAGGGGATAGGATGTCCTCTGTAAACAGGTGCCTAAAAGAAATTAAGACCCTATCATCTAGGCTATCAATTGAAATTCATTGATGTCAGATTGTATTAAACACCTTTGATCTTATGTCAGTAGATCCACTCTGTGAGGAACTTTGTGGTAATTGCCCCTGGCCATTTCCAAAAGAAGGGAGAACCACTGTTGTTTGGACCAGAAGGGAGTCACAACAATGATCATGAGGGTTTCTTTCTGAATCTTCAGACTTACCCTGGCTATTAATGGAAAGGGTAGAAAAACATATAGGAGCTGTCCTGTCCAAAGAAAAGAAAAGGCATCTGTCTTCCAGGCCTTCTTGTATGGAGTCCTGGAGCAGAACATTGCCAGGCAATTGTTCAGAGAAGAGGCAAATATAACTTGTTAAAGAACTCCCAACAACTAGATCAGATCATGGAAGACCCCTTGATCTAGTTTCCATTCATGAGGGTCTGCCCTTGTCTTGCTCAGCCTGTTTGCCACACAGTTTTGTTCTGAAAAAATGTTGGATGCCTGTAGAGTGACCATGTTCTGTGAAGCTGTATCCCAAGCTAACATGGCTAGTCTGCAAAGGGGTTATGACCTGACTCCCCCTTGCTTGTTGATGTGCCACATGACTGTGGTATTGCCTGAAGCAACTTAAAGAGGTCCTAGGGACCAAAGATTATTCAGAATTGAGTGCTGTGATCAGGGCAAGCATCTCTTTTATATTTACATGCTTTCATCTGTTCTTGGTGTCCCACACACCTTGCACTTTTATTACTCCTGAAACTTCTCCTTCAGCAAAGTCCAAGGCAGCTGCGGTGACTGACTGCTTTGGAACAAGGAAGGAGAAAGGGAGACCCAGAATTAAAGATATTTGTTTGCTCCACTAAGTGATTTCTGTTCTGACAGTGGGATTTGAAAAGACAAAGGATGTTGGTGCTGGGATCAACAATACAACATATATCATTGTATCTTTCTCATGTGGAGTATTGCCGAGGATATCATGAGAATTGTAGATGCCATGAGATACAAAATCCTGAGGTATTCCCTCACAGTGACCAAAGTGTGAGAGGAAAACCTTAGAAATAGATCTAGATATAGATCTATTTTTCCTTTAAAAGAAAAGCTCTTTGAACTGAGGTCTCTAGCTGACACCCCAGGAACACAGTCTTGTGTGAAAGATTAAAAAAACTTTTCAGTGTTCTCTTGGAACCCCAACTTGTGTAAGAAATCTCCCACCCAAGTGAAAGATTCCTGACATTTTGACCACTTTCTGGTTTCTTTCTAAGGGGATCCAGTATCTGTCTGCCTGGGATGACATGGTTGGCAGGCCACACTGCTTTGCGAGAGATGGCCTCCACTTGTCACCCCTGTTGTTCCGGATCTTGGCCAAAGCTCTTGCCTCCCCATCATGCCTTTTTTAGGCCATGTCCCAAAGACAAATCTTCCAACATAAATGATCTGTCAAAAAGCAAATTGAAGGTCACGCTGCTTAATGCTAGGAGCTTTAATCTGAAAATGCACTCACTAGAGGCTCTCCTCAGACTGGAAGATGCCGATGTCTGTGCAGTCACAGAAACTTGATTCAGGGCTGCAGACAGCACCCCCTGCCTTACCAGGCTATACCTCATTCCACACTTTCTGACCCGAAAATGAGGTTGGAAAGACTAAGGGTGGTGGAGTCTCTATCTTCATTAAGGACAGGCACACCTCCAGACTGGTTTACCAACATGATGCACTGGAACTACTCCAGGTACATCTGACAGTTGGCAAAACACCCATCCAAGTTATAGCCAGCTATAGAACTCCCTCCATGTCTCAGGACACCCACATCTCCTACCTGGATCTACTTGACTTCATCAAGGTACCCCCTAACACCCTGATCCTTGGTGACTTCAATTACTCCAGCATAGACTGGGTGAACTATTCCTGCACTAATGTACTCACCCAACGATTCCTTGACTTCATCAATTCTAGTGCACTAGATCAGCTGGTCTTATCCCCCACAAGGGGAGATAATATACTGGACTTGGTTCTCACCAACATGAGCGACCACTGCACCACTCCCATAGTATGTTCTTCTGTGGTTAGATCAGGTCATCGGTCTGTCTCATTTAAAGTTTCTATCCCACCCAACCCCTCCTCAGCCGAAATCAGGCTAAAAAACTTCTCAAAAGCTGACTACACCCTCCTAAGGGAAGGTAGCAGCTTCACACCACTTGCCCCCCTCAGATGATGCAGACAACTATGCTGAACAGTATGCCAGTGCATAATACAAGCACTTGTACAACTGCATAAACTCAGCCATACCCAATAGAACTAAAATCTGCTCCTCAAGAAAACACAAACGTGTCTGGTGGACATCCTCTATCAACAGGCTTTACAACAAAAGGAAGAAACTGTTGTCCAGGGGTAAAAAGGAATAAATTCCAAATCAGACAAACTCCCTCCTCTGCCTCAACAAGCAAATTAGATCACTGGTGAAAACCTCCAAAGCCAATTATGAGTTGAAACTAGCCTCCAAAACAAAGGGAAACCACAAATCCCTCTTCAGTTACATTATGAACCTCCATGGCAAAGCCCAAGTTTGTTCTGAACTAGTACTTAATGGTACCACTTACACTTATCCTGCAGACTTAGCCAACCTGCTGGCTGATAGGTTCAGGGCAAACTCCACCCCCTTATCACCCCCCAAAGCCCAGTCAACATCCCCAATACTTGTCCCACACCTCACATCTCTATAGATCAAGTGTTAAAGGCCCTATCCAAGGCAAAGAACACAGCGTCCATGGGACGTGATAGTATCCCAGGCTGTATTCTGCACCATTTTCAGCAAGAACTAGCTTCGCCATTGAGCACCCTATTCAACCACAGCCTAACTACAGGCTTCATTCCAGCAGAGTGGAGAACTGCCATTGTCATCCTTTTGCACAAAGTGGTGCCACTACTTACCCTGGAAACGACTGCCCCATCAGCTTGACAAGTCTGATCTGTAAAGTTATGGATCTCATAAACAAGGACATAGGCAATCTCCAAGCACTCGACCCCACCCAATTTGGATTTGTCAGGGGCAGATCTTGTTTATTGAACCTAGTTGACTTCTTTGAGACTGTCACCAAGGCTCTGGATGAGGGAAAGTCAGTACATACAGCTTATCTTGACCTGGCCATGGCCTTTGACACAGTTCCCCACTTGGGCATCATGGAAAAGCTATCACAACTTGGTGTTAATCCCTATCTAGCCAGATGGGTGGCCGACTGGCTCTCAGATAGGACTCACAAGGTCAAATTAGGTGCTGCCACCTCTGACAGCAGACCTGTCACTAGTGGTGTTACCCAGGGATCTGTCCTGGGATCCACCCCTACTGTTTGGCATATATTTCTCATAGGTCCAGGCAAAGACAAAGGGCCTGTGGCTGACCAAGTTTGCAGATGACTGTTAGTTGGGTGTTGTCATTGACTCCCCAGTTGATGTTAACATACTGCAGGAGGGTCTCACAGCTACAAATGACTGCTGCCAAAATCATGGCCTTAAGTTAAATGCAAAAAAATGTATTATCATACCATTCAGCAAAAACACGGCCCCTGCTGATTACCACATCAATGGCAACCCCATAAGCACAGAGCCTGTGGTGGGAGACCTGGGTACTCAGGTTGACAACAATCTCACATTCGACCATCATGTGGTGGCGGTGGTCAGAAAAGCCTTTTACTTGGTTCATCTCATAAGTAAAGGGATTGCATCCAGAAAAAAGGAGGTTATTACCTCTCTGTACTCCTTCCTTATTAGACCTATAATTGAGATTAATGCCCCGTTTGGCATGTACCTGTCCAAACATCTGCACCAACAGGAAAGGCCACAGAAATACCTCACAAAGAGAATCCATGGCTTCCATCACCTATCCTACGCAGACAGGCTTAAATCACTATCACTCGACTCGGTATCGTACAGATTGCTCAGAGGTGATCTGTCTCTTGCCTACAAGGCAATGTCAGACCCTGCCCTACTGCAGATGCTCCATATCCATAAGTCTAAATCATCGCACATTACCTGCTCTATAGGCCTAAATCTAATATGCTACATCAACAAAACCTGCTGGAGAGACAGGTTTGTCTCCCAGAGGCTGCCCTATCTCTGGAATCGACTTCCCATACATGTCAAACAGAGTATCTCACTGACCCTCTTCAAATGCAATCTTGATGAGTGGATGGGAAACCATAAATTTGTCCCAGGGGTTCCAAAATTGTCCCTCACTGACAAGGATGACAGGTGCTGACTGGGGTTTTTGGAATAAACTCTTGGCTAGGCTTGTAAGGGCCCCAGGGCCATTAGCCTAGTAATCTCCTATGATCCTATGATAAAACTCTGCAGAAATAAGCAAGTCATCTAAATATGGAAAAATGTTGATACCCTGTAGCCAGCAATGAGCTATAACTGGAGCTAGACACTTTTGTGAACACTCTTGGTACAGTGTATAGTCAAAAGTATAAAGCAGAGAACTGATAATGTGATCCAAACAAACAAAACCTTAAGAAATGCCTGAAGTCTAGATGAATAGGAATGTAATAATAAGCATCTTTTAAATCTAATGTTACCAAAAACTTGGATGAGGAACAAGAGGTAACAGGATGTGAAGTGACATAATTTTGAAAGGTTTAGGAAAGAAATATCCAGAACTGGTCTCTACACATTTTCTTTTTTTCTTTGCTACTCAAAACATCCTTGAATAAAATCCTTTCCCCACCCAGGAAGGAGGAACTGGTTCTATCACTCCCTGTGACAGCATGTGATGAAGGACAAGTGGAAATTAAAAAGTCTGGTCTGGTGATTGAAAAGTTTCTCCTCTGGAAAGGAGGAGTTTCCTCTCACTGCCATCTGTAACCTTGATGAATGATCTTCAGAACCCATTTGTCTGAAACATTATACCAAAGAGAAAAGTGGAGATTCAGACTTTCCAGAAGGGAAAGTGGGCTGCCAGGGTTGAATGGGGGGGAGGCAAGTTCCCTTGAATAGGCATTTTGACTTGTTGGACTGTCTGGCTTTTGGGGTTTTCTGAAATCTTTTTGGAATGCTCTTGCCATTTCGTCTTAAATGTCTGCCTGTATTTTGTTGAGACTGTTTATTTTGTTTGTTTTGCCATCATTTGATGAGGGTTTAGAGAATCTCTTAGAAAATTTAGAAAAGAAGGGCTGACAAATCTTAGAGATTCTCTGTATTAACCTCCCTCTTTCATTGCACTTTTGCATCACCTCTGCAGCAGAGTAACCAAAAAGTAAATCGCTATCCAAAGGAGAATTTAAAATCGCATTTTTCATATCATCTGGGAGATTCTGAGAATGCAGCCAGGGAAACCTCATGAAAACCATACCAGTGGCCATAAACCTGGAATAAGTGTCAACTGAGTCATAAGCAAACTGTAAATAATGCGTAGCAACATGCACAATTGAAGAACTAAATGATTTCAAGCAGACATTTCCTCACAAGAAGAAACTGGAAAGAAGACATCCCACACATTTTCACAATTACCCAGAATAAACTTTAACATATGAGCCTGAAAATTCAAAATTCTGAAAAATCAAAGTTGCAGAAGCATACACTTTTCTCCATTCTTATCAATAATCTTCCAATCCTTATCAAAAAGAATAGGATCAGAATTAACTAAATATTTAGCAGCAGCAGGATTAACTAAAGCTATAGATGCTAGGTCAGGTTTGGGAAGAGTGAAAAAAATTAAAAGACTGAGGAACTGCATACATTCTATCTGCCTTTTAAGGGGCAGTTGGCTGACTATCAGGAAAATTGCAGATAGTGGCACTCCTCCTCCAAAGATGACAAAACTGGGGGAGTGGGTGAAGATTCTGGAAATTCCTAGTGTAACAGGCCATAGTATTTTCTGAGGGACTGATAAATCTCAGTGTTCTCCTAATGAAAACGCTGGCACATTCTGGAAATTGTCTCAAAAAAAGGGAACTCTCCACAGGGAGAACCAGAAAATGAACACTCCTCTGAGACTAAATCAGAAATCTGAGGAGAAAATCCTGGATCTGCTCATTCATATTCCAGTCCAGAATCTTAAATCTCTTCAGGAAAAGAGATATCCATCTTTCTTTTACCAGAAGCTACTTTAAAAGAAGGATCAACAGCCTAAATTCAACCCTGAGCCAGACTCAGTAAACTACTACTGTTTAAGTAAATTTGAGGTTGAGGAGTAGTAGATACATGTTTAATTTGCAGTTTCATTTTGACAGGAAAAATGGAACTAACATTTTTAATAATGGCAGTAGCAGTTTCCCCAAGGATGGACATAACATTCTGACAAAACAGGGAAGTCTTCCTTGTTTCCTCTCCCAGGACCAATAGGAGTAGCTCCTCCTTGTCCACTGAGGGTACCCCAACAGCCACAGGGGATGTGGCTAACACCTGCTCCATACTGGCTGTAGGTGCTACACTAGCAGGATCCAGAGTAAAAGATGAGTGGCCTGAGGTACAACAAATGGCCACAGCAGAGTCACCCACCTACAGTTGAGGCAAATTGCTAGCCTGCTGTGGTGGCAAATGCTGTTTGCTTAACTTCTTCTTGTTGTGGCTGGAAAAAGGATCGACCATGGGACTGGTAGTTTGGTCCATGATTAAGCCAAAAATTGTGCCTCTTTTTCTGGGAAAACAAGCAGCAAATGCTAGTAAAAATTAAAACATTTTAAAAGTCAGTTTTTCACACGAAAACACAGTAAAAAGCACTATGAAACACTTTGTCAGCTCCAAAAGGTAAAACAAACACAATTCCTTCACAGACAAAATGATTTTCAATTACTTCAAACAGCTTTTAAACTGACAGGAAAAAAAAGAGTTCTCTCATTTGAAAGTACAATACAGTCTTATGACAGTCTGTTAAAACAGAAATCTAGTTTAACAATAACTTTCCTGAACAGGAAGGTACTAGTAAACAAATAGTTTTTAAAATATAATTTTTTTCCCAAAGGAAACTTATCTTTCCATCAAAGGAACAGCACAAGCAGACCATCGATTCTCGAAACCCTCAGAGGGGCATACTCTTCAGCAGCAGGAAAGCTCTGAAAGGATTGGTCCCCAAACCTGTCTTTTTAGTCAGCTCAACTCAGGCTGACTGATGGTTTGGGTGTGTGGAAATTGTCCTGACACTTTTGGAAGCTGCCCAGCAGTTATATCTTATGCAGGATACCTAAGACTTCTGCAGCAGTGATCAAGATGATGAACATTGCATATTGTTTTTCTTTTGCCTGATCACTAAGTAGCAGAAGCTGCATTCATATATAGAAATTAGTTTTTAAATGTTCCGAAGCTTATGTTTTCATAGTGCTGCACAGTAAACCTCCCTTAAACTACAGAAAAATCCTTTGACCTTTCTATGTAAAAGGTAAGTACTATGGACTTCTCCATACAATATGCATGCTGTACTGCACAGATCAGAACTCCTCAACAAAACACAAATGCATGCACATGGGTCTATATTACAACACAGAAGACACTGAACATCAAACAGCTTAAAGGCCGAAAATGCTGGACCTTGAAGTTGCTACACACCCCCACCACTAATTATATATACCAACTTCGACATCACACTATAGTAAGAAAAAGGGCAAATATTATGATTTTCACTGTACTGCGATCTCACAAAAAGCACATTGTTGAACACCGTTTCAGACGTTAAAGTCATCTGATGTTCAGCCTCTTCAGTTTCGTAATAGGAACCCCATTCACACATATTCAGAGTAGTCAAGATTTGGCTCAGTACACGATTATTTTACTATTTATTTTTAAACCAGTTTATGCATATTCATTGACTATTATCTTTCTGCATTTAGCTTGATTCCATATAAAACCTTAACTATTTGGCATTCTTTTTAATTATTAAACACTTCTGAGATTTGCTATAGCCATAACTGGCGCAAGTCCAGGACTCCCCAGGGAGGATGAGCTCACCATTTAAGACACTGTTCTAGAGCATCTATGTGATTTTCTTATTAACAAGTTATTTCTGAAGAAAACTGTCTGATACAGCTGAAGGTTTTGTGTTTCTTAACTTAGTATGATATCCCATTTTATCATCCAATAATATAAAAT
Source organism: Protopterus annectens (assembly GCF_019279795.1). NCBI lineage: Eukaryota > Metazoa > Chordata > Ceratodontiformes > Protopteridae > Protopterus > Protopterus annectens. The sequence continues at coordinate 594,405,656 of NC_056727.1, read as the reverse complement.
CACAAAGGATATAAAAAAATAACTTGATATTGATATGATTATTTAAAAGAATACAAAATATTTACTTCCTATGTAAATACATACATTAAGGAAATTACAACAAATGTTTTTCTAACAGAGCAATAAGCAACAAAAAAATGAAAAGCAAGAACACTAGATCTATGTTACAATATCTGACCCCCAAGGTGAGACTGTAAAAGCCCTTTCCAAGTATTCCATTCATCTGTGGCAAATCCCTCCAGTAGAGTTACAGATACTGAGGAAGCTAGTTATTCACAATGTATATTTTCATGAGTTTATGCAGGAATTGGTATAAACACCGTTGGCAAGAAACATTCTAAACATACCTTAGATGTCCATGACTTCTGGTGATGTACCTGGTTTTGGCTCAAAAATTTCTTTCATCCCTCATAAAATCTGAAAAAAGGTGGGTTTATAAGCAATGGCAGGCTTTATAGTCTTGCAATACGCTAGTTCAAGTTCTCTTAGTCTGTCAACTTTGTAAATCAGTAGCATCAATATTTAAAATATAATAAAGTAACTGTTCACGGAGCTACCATGCCAGACAAACCTCTTATTCCAAAAGCATATGACAGTCCATGTGAAAAAAGCCAAATTTCAATATAATACTCTGTATAAAACTCAGGTTTATTATAAATAAATGGTAAGCGCTTTCACTTAGGAGCTTCTTCAGACCAAATAGTTCATAAAAACAGGGATCCCATTATATATAGATAAAAATCCCCACATCAATTATTCAATTAACCAAGGTTAAAGTTACAGACTCAGAACAACAGCTCACAAACCATATACACTCACGTTATATATTAATATAAAACTGCAACACTGTAAATCAATAACATCAAAATGTATAATATGAATATTTACTTGTTACTTGCCTATGAAAAAGTCTCAGAGTGCTCTATTGTATTTGCTAGTAGAATAGAGTTCTGCTTTCAATGGATACAGCAAAAAGTATATAAGATTACTTATTAGTTTTTAACATTTCAGAAATGCAAAATAAATATAGCAAAACATCACAACAAAGCAAAATGCTGGAGTTAATTCAAGATGACATATTTACAATGGAATACAGCATAAATGATTTACTTACCATAGCATTCCATCTGTGTTGTCCATCTTCATTCTTCCTCAGCCGTTACTATAGCTTGTGACCAACTGAAACTCTCGAGCTCCTCCCTACCCATAATGCACCAACTCCTAACATACCTCAGATCTTGTTTACTAGATGTCATAAATACTAACTATATGAATAGTGTTTGTAACAAAGGAAACCAGTATCTGGAGTTCCATACAAGACACAGTGGAGTCTTAATAGCATCTCATTCTTACAGAAGTCCATGATGACAAAGGTTGGGGGTGGGAAGTTGAAGATGAATAAAAATGAAGAACACAGATGGAACGTTATGGTAAGTACACAACTTTTTTACCTGATGTCAATTTTCATTCATTCCTCAACCATCGGGACAGAGTCCCCAGCTACCTTATATCCTGGGAGGACTCTATGGAAGGATATTCCTGAGCACTGTTGAACCAAAAGTTGCTCTTCCCCTTGAGATCAGATCCAGTTTGGAATGAATAATAAAAGTATGAGGATTAGCCCAAGTAGCAGCTGCACATGTCATCAATGGAATGGTTGGATAAAAATAGAGACGGGGTTGCCATAGATCTTGTAGAATGAGCTTTTAAAGGTTTTATGGAAAAATTAGAGATTAAGTGGATTATTAGACTTCAGGCTGATAAACATTTCAGCCTGAATGATAGAGTCCTTTTAAAACCATTTTTTACAGGATAAGCTATTAAATAAATAAATAAGTTATCAGGGCTTTTGAACACATTTTCTGATAAGTTTTATAGGTTTTACATATTTAGGGATACATATATATTTAATTTTATTTTTTTGTCACATTTTGATGCTTACAACATATTGTATAAACTCTATATAGGCATGTCTTATTTAAGTGTTTCTTTTTGCTTAATTGATTTGTTCTTATTGGATGTTTTGAGCTGTATGTTCTGTTTTTAAATGGAAGTTGAGGTGTAGTTTTCTAGAAAGTCTGAGGAAGAGTCATCTGGAGGTGAAAGTGCTTACTTTGAAATAAACTATGCTTTTCAGCCATGACTTTGCCTTCCTTGTTGATTTTTTGGATATAGTCAATATTTCTTGGAAGGTACTTTATTCTCTGGAACTTTTTTTTGTTTTTCTATTAAATTGTGGATTGGTTCCTGAGGAGCATAGCTGACACTGTGGATGTGGAATTTGACTTTAATCCTGCCACTGCTGGACTTAAGATTAAGATGTATTCTTTTAAACGTATGCTATTAGCTGAAGGCAACCCTATGTTAATGTTTGACATTGCTAGTATACCTAATGGGAATATGAAGATGATGGACAATGTGGAAATACTGACAGCTACAAGGGAAATATATAGCAAATTAATGAAACTGAAACAGGCTTAATGGCAATGCAAGTACTTGGAAGCATGCCTTTATTTTAAAATTATTCTGAGAGGGCTGAGAGTCATCAAAATGCCCACATATGGGACAATATATCAAGATTTACTTGCCAAATGGCAACAAATAAACATCACACTAGCTACAGTTACATGAAATAATTGATTGAGCACCATATGCTATGTGAGACAAAGTTGACAACAGAGATTTCGCATTTGCAGCGGGATTTTTTCTCCTTGCTATCACCTGATAGGAGTGACATATTTTTTGGTGATTTAAGAAATTATGCTATGGTTGCTGACCATAGACTACATCTAGAGAAAAATTAAAAAAAATTGAAAGAGATCTTGTTGATTTTGTGAAAGGGCACATTTTTTCTTGGCCTAAAGAACCAATGAGAATACGAAGAGACTCGATGATTATCAAAGATAATTTTGTTCCACCAGCCCTATCAGTGCCTAGATCTCTACCTGATAGCCAGTTGGCATCTACATCCAATGGAGAATCAGAAGGAGCAGTGAAAACCAATGGAAAGGCTGACAGCCTTTTGAATACGACTACTACAGCTGTTGGCTCTTGTTAGTCATCACTAAATGTTAATCTGGTTCGCGCATCCATAGATGTAAGGAAGAAAATGCAGGATCACCAGAATGAGAATTCTAACAGTGTTAAGGGTTTCTGGTGCTCCCACTCCTGATAAGTGAGTTTCAGCCAAGGCAGAGACTAGGAAGCAAAGGAAGGAAAAGATGAACCATGTCTACTGAAGACCAAGAAGAACAACTGAAACAGAAGAACTGGACATGAACTCACGGTCCCTTGTTTTCAACATCTCTAGTTATAACTTGAGTATTGCAGAGAAGTTATTACTCCAAAATGTCTGTCATTTATACCCTCTTTGAATACAGATATTCTAGACATTATAACTGATGTAAAGTTATTTGCTAGGAATGTCATGCTAAAATTAATGTTCGGAAGTGATAGTGAGCCTGATTTTAAGTTTAAGAAACTGAGTACTTACATTCTGACACTACATCCTTTATTAGATGCTTTTGATAAATCTGTTGAAAATTATTTGTTAGTGTTAATGGATTCAAATGTGCAGCTAAAGAGTTTTTTTAATTTAACGAGTCAACAACGTGAAGCTCTTATTCCTTTACAGAAGAATGATCATATAGTAATTAGACCTGCCAATAAGGGAGGCACCGCAGTGATTATGAGTCATGAAATGTATGACTCAAAAATGCTATATATGCTTTCTTTTTTTTAAAAATAGTTTTATTGATTTTGATTATAATGAAAACAATCACATAGACATATAAGATAATTTACATTATAGATTTACAAATTGATAACATGTATTTATAGCATTTAAATATGAATATACGAACAACAAAGCAAACAAACTAAAGTATGTACATAGACATCCAGCATTTATACATTAACATACACTATAACCTTCCTTTTGTAACTTGTTCTCATAAATGACAAGGAAAGTCAATTCCCTTCCCTTTATGCAAAATGATCATTTTTTTCCAACATATTTTGTAAGTTAACCCATAAATGATGTTCATATGTCTTTCTAGATGTTCTAGAGGTTATGGTTCTTATCTGTAAATGACTAACTTCTTTTAATAAATTAGTAAACTCAGAGAATGTAGGAGGATGTCTTAAAATCCAATTTTTTGTTATGATCTTTCTAGCCACTGCCAATATAGTCCATATTAATGAGTATTTGGTTTTCCTAACACATTGTGGAACAGGTGTATTAAATATGATTAATAATTTATTCAATATGAGGTTGTCTGAAAAAAGTGCGTGCAAAAAGTCATTTACTTTATTCCAAAAGATATTTAAGGTTGGACAGTCAAAAAACATATGTGCTCAGTTAATATCTACATTAGAGTTGCATCTATTACAGATGTTCTGTTTTTTATTAATTTTATCCATTATTTGTGGTGTATAAAAGGATCTATTCATGAATCTCCATGTGTAAATCTTCCATTTCAGAGAAAATTATGTTTTCCCAGCTGATTGTAACATATTAACCTTATCTTGCTCACTTGGGGAATTATGAGTAATTAAACTATAATAACTCCAGTAGTTATGTGTGCAAGAAAATGTTTCTTCTCTTAAAAGTCTATAAATAAAGGAGAGACTACCTGAATATGTATGCTGATGTAATAATGTTGATTGAAGAAATTTTAATAATATCTTGGTTTCATGTTTGCTAGTTGGTAAAGCTAGTTTCAGCTTATTATCAAGATATAGTATAAGTGTTTGTATATCTAACCATGAGGAATTATTAAGTGTATATTCCTGTATAATATGATCCATTGAACTAGTCCTGTATTCATAAGTTAGCTGGAACCAGTATTTGACTTCATTGTTTTTCAGTTGAGAAATGTTGTTAATATCGGAGGTAACAAAAGTCTCTTGTGTATATGCTATAGGAAATAACAAAAACGTAGTCTTTATATTTAACATGTTTATATATAAAGTTTCTAAAATTAATTATAATATGTATGTAACTGGCAGTATGATTAGGATTAGTATGTGTGAAAAAATATTCTTTTAAGATCCATATAAAAGGTGTGTTTATGAATTCTAGTTGATATGTTGTTGGTCTCGTTATAAGTTCAATGGCTGATACTTCCCATTAAGATTTCCATTTAGCTAAATAGGTTATATCTAAGAGCTGAGAAATTGATCTGATTATAGCAGAAATCAAATAGAGATTTAGATCTGGGAAAGCTATTCCACCATTCTTCCAGTTGTTAGTATGTTGATTAATAGTAATTCTAGTTTTTTTTGTGACCAAAAGAATCTTAGTATTAAAGTGTTTAGTTTATTTATAAATCTTTTTGAGGGTAGAATTTGAATGGATTGTATTATGTATAAGATTTTAGGTAGAATTATCATTTTTATAATGGTTAGTCTTTCTTCAGTAGTAAATATTATTGTATTCCATTTTGAAAATAATTCTTGGATATTTTGTAAACATTTGTTATAATTTAATTGAATTATTGATTTAATGACTTTGGCAAGAATGATTCCAAGATATGTGATTTGATCTGCGTTAGCAATGTGATATGTATTATTTCCTATCATCCTTTTTTTTATTTTTTTATTATTAGGATATATGGGTAGAATTTTTGTTTTATTGTCATTGAATGATAGACCAGACATCATTTGAAATGTTTTAATTGATTCATATAATGACATGAATGAGGAGTCATTTCGCTTTGTGGTGATAAGAACATCATCTGCAAACAACTGGATTTTGGCTATATTGTCTTTATCCATTTCCAAACCCTCTATTTCTTTATTGTTTCTTATTTCATTTGCCCAGAGTTCCTTGGTCAAAGTAAATAGTAGAGGGGAGAGAGAGAACATCCTTGTTTGGTGCCTTTTGTAATAGATATTTTATTGGAAATATATGACCCTATTTTGATATATGCATAGGTTTCTTCATATAAATATTTTAGAAGATTAATAAAATGATGTGAAAAATGTAAGCATTCCAAAAGAGTAAATAGATAGATCCAGTTAATAGAATCAAAGGCTGCATTAATATCAAAACTAATTAATGATAAGTTTCTTTTCTTCCTTTGTGAGAAGTCTATAATAGCTAGGGTTTGTTTTATATTATCAAAAGTACTTCTGTTAATTATAAATCCTGCCTGGTCTTCATCTATTAAGTGGGGTAAGAATTTCTTCAATTTTTCTGAGAATATATTCATAAACATTTTATAATCGATATTCAGTAAATATATTGGTCTGTATGAGGAAGAGAATTTTGGGTCTTTATTTGATTTTAAAATAGGGGATATAAATGCATATTTCCAGAATGGGAGTGTAATATTATCATTTTGGGCCGAATTATATACTTTGTATAGTAAGGAAATAGCCATTTTGGGCATTATCTTATATATTTCAGGAATAATTCCATTGTTACCTGGAGCTTTGTTTAGTTTAAGCTTACTTACTTGACTTTGTATATCTGATAAAGCAATTTGTTTATCAATAACTTCTATTTATTGTTTTTTTTAGTTTATTATATATATTATTGTTAATATAATCTCTTATGTTATCTTGTGTTTGAATTTGTTGTGTGGATTGATTAATTTCATGAAAGTGACATCTAAACTCTTCTAATATATCCTGTATAGTATGTACTTCTCTCTTCTTTTTTGCAGAATGTATTTCTTTAATATAATTATATTTATTTAATCTTTTGGTCTTATTCTTAAGGTCTGATAGATGTTTAGGATTTATGGAATAAGCAAGAAACCTATATTTTTCTAGTCTTATCTTTGTTTTATGATGTAGGATAGATCTATATTCCTCATTTAGTTTGTATATCCCATCCCTTATATTCTTTGAAGACAGGTTGTCTTTATTATTTGTGTATAGTGAGTCCAGTTTATCCTGTATTATTCTTATATCTTTATCCCATATTTTCATCTTATTATGAAACCATTTGTTTATTTGTCCATATAAATATGCTTTTAGGGCATCCCAAATAAATATAACATGTGTGTCTGATGCTGAGTTTATATTAATGAAGTTCTGTGTCTCTTCTATTATGAATAATTGAAAATCTTTAAGTTGTGTGAGATATGCTGGAATCCTTTTAATTTTGACACTATGGGTATTATTAATATTAAGTTCAAATATGATAGTATTATAGTCCGAGATTGGGCAGGATATAATTTTGCTATTGGTCAGGTTAGTCATTATCTGCGTGGAAGGAAATATTCTATCAATTCTAGAATATGTTTTGTATCTATTAGAATAGAATGTGCATTGTAATGAGTTATGATCCACAGAATGAAATATGTCTTTGAGTAGGTATAAGTTTATGAAATTTATAAGTTGTTTAGCTTGTACTGTAATTTTTCTTTTTCCTGAAGTGGTTGTATCTTTAGGGTCTAAGATACAGTTGCAGTCCCCTGCCATAATGATATGTCCCTCAGATAGTGAAACTATTTGATTCAATATGTGTCTAATAGTATTAGTACCAATAGTAGATAACCAATAGTTGTTTATTAATGTATATAGTTTCTTACCCATCTCAATTACAGCCAAGCAAAGCAAACCTTTATTGTCTTGGTATTTATTTATTACTCTGGGTAATGGTAATGTTTTGTTCCACAATATTGCTGCACCTCTTTTTTTCATACACTCTGAGCTTACTATATTTGTGTATTTATTTGTATCTAGAAATGTAATAGTATCTTTTGTTAAATGGGTTTCTTGTAAGAATACTATATTAGGTTTATGAAAAGCTAGATATTTAAATAAATTACTTCTTTTATACAGATTGTTCAAGCCATTTATATTGTGACATACCTTTCAACATAGTCATATTATATAATTGTACCTGAAAGATGTGTTAGTAACAACATATCAATATCATATGTATAATGTGAACATTTCCACAAAAAAAGTTAATTTGTTCCTAGTAAAAATATTAAATCTCATGTCTTTAGGAAAAATGTATTCTTTGAGCTTTATTCTCTATATTTTCTGTAAATAAGCTATTCTGGATGTCAAAAAACTCCTTTTTAAAAAAATTATTACATACACTAGATAAAAACAAACACCCCAACGCTCCCCGCCTGGAGTTACAACCTAATCCCAATGACATCTGTCACTGAGATCAACCCCTAAACTGTAACAAAAGAGTACAAACTCCACTAATAACATACTTTATATACTTTAAGTTAGAAACATTAAGATAACCAAATTCTTATGAAATCATTAATTGTCCTAATATAGTGTTATCTGGAAGGTTTATACGTTCATAGATATCATATCTAATAAGAAACCTGTGTAACCTAATAGATTCAAAATATGATTTACATTCCAAAATAAGGCAAATGTCTAACAGATTATTTAAAAGGACTAAGTAATTTAGCCCACTGCCTTACTATTAACATAGATAACAGAGGTTGTTTGTATAAACAACATTTCTATTAGGTTATCAGATATAATACTTTATCCAGGATACGATGTTATTGTTCAAACCATGGTTTGTTTAAATGTAATTCTATGTTGTATTAACATGTTTGTAACTCTCGTTATATCTCTTCCCTTTATTTAATTTATATACATGAACACGAGAGGGAAGAGAGAGAGAGAAAAGAGAGAGAGGAAAAAAAGTAAAACAAGGCTAACGTAGTTAGGATCCCTTGTAAATTGTTATATTTAGAATGACTGTTTAGAATATGTAAGTGTAATTATAACAGTATGTCATTTAAATAAACATTGTATCATCCCCAAATGGGATGTAGTCACTATAAACACATGTATATACAACCGCTTTCACTAGTCGCAGAATAAGATATCTATTTGCAAAGTTATTTTTAGTATACCACTTTTGTTATTCAATTTTTTGCTATGCAAACATTCTGAAATGATATGCATAACCTTACCTATGACACTTAAATATAAAGATTGCACACATTTGTGAAGATATGCTATATATGCTTTCTGACAATGACACTTATGTTCCTTTAGCTCTAAAAGAATTGGATAGTGTTATTAGGAATATTCAGGCAGATTTATATGACCTGTTAATGAATAGACAGATTGATAGTGAGTTATATAAACACTTTTTAGTTGATAACCCTGTAGTCCCTATTATCAGAGGCTTGCTAAAATATATAAGGATCAGTTAGATCCCCCTTTAAGACCTATTGTTGCCAGCAGGGGTTGGCTTACTGAGCCTGTCTCATTTTTTTAGAGAAACAATTACAACCAATAGTAGATGGCACTAGCACAATTTTAAAAGAAACAAAAGATTTATTTTTTTCTTTGCCAGAGTTTATTTATTTAGATAGATATATCCCAGAATGTATACTGGTTACTCTTGATGTAATATCTCTATTTATCGTCATACCTAATACGGAGGGGATATATTATATTAGATTGTTTTTATCTAATTTCGATAATATTTCACAAGATAAAGTCTTTTTATATTGTATGCTATTAGAATTAGTGCTACAGAATAATGTCTTCCTGTATAACAGCAAATACTTTCTACAGAAAAAAGGAGTAGCAATGGGTACGCTCTGCGCTAATTCTTATGCCAACATTGTTATGGCTTTCTGGGAGACAACCTATGTTATAACAAATAATGAATATTCCAAGTCTGTACTATATTATAAGAGATTTGTAGATGATGTGTTTCTTTTATGGGGTGGCACTGAATGTGAATTGATAGATTTCATCAGTTTCCTCAATACCACTACAGATTTTTTACATTTTACAGGTGGTTGGTCTAAAGAAAATACTGATTTTTTAGATGTGAATTAGTTGATAGAAGGATGTGAAATATCTACTAAAGTTTATAAAAAAGTGTAAGAGGAATAACCTCTAACATAGAGAAAGTATGCATCCCCATATGTATATAAAAATATAGTTAAAGGACAGAGTCTTAGAGTCTCTAGGTTAACCAGCACTAATGATAAATGTAAGATAGCATTAAAAGAATTAGAAAAAGATTTTAAGCAGAGGTTATAAATCTGCTAAATGCTCTATTTCGATAGATGATGATAAAATTGATCGAGCAGGGAATGGAAAACATTTTTCAGAAATTACAAAATAGATGCTATTTATTCAAGAAAGACTAATATGAATGCCCTAGATAGATGTAGAATGGTTATTCCATATACTAGGAATAATGGCGATATATGTATTGTTATACTTAAGAATTGGAAGATATTGATGGCAGATGACAAACTTAAAAGGGCTAGTTGGAGAAAAGCCCAGTTTTGCTTATAGAAACAATAAGTCTTTGAAACACTTATTATGTTATGAGTGCACCAATAAAAGCGATCTGAAAATGAAATCACAAAGGATAGGCACCTATGGATGTAGAGATGCAACTTCTGCTCTTATATAGGAAATACTAATAGGCTCATCCATAAAACTATGGAGAAGATATATGAATTTCATAAGTTTGGAGATTGTAGGACAAGGGACCTGGTATATCTGGCCTATTGTACTAGGTGTCCTGCATTCTATGTTGGGAAGACCAACAGGACTTTAAGAGAATGCATTGGGGAACACATTTATGCTATCAACAAGGAAGATGAAACCAATGCCTTAGCTAGGCATGTATGTGAGAAGGGGTCGATACATAATTTTAAGTTTATAGTCTTAGAATTAACTTTTAGAAGCCCCTGTTTAGGTAACATCAAAAATATTATGGAAAAATTAGAGATTAAGTGGATTATTAGACTTCAGGCTGATAAAAATTTTGGCCTGAATGATAGAGTCCTTTTAAAACATTTTTTTACAGGTTAGGCCATTAAATAAATAAATAAGTTATCAGGACTTTTGGACACATTTTCTGATAAGTTTTACAGGTTTTATATATTTAGAGATACATATATTATTTAATTTTAATTTTTTGTGCTACATTTTGATGCTTACAATGAATTGTATAAACTCTATATAGACATGTCTTCTTTAAGTGTTTCTTTTGCTTAATTGATTTGTTCTTATTGGATGTTTTGAGCTGTAGGTTCTGTTTTTAAATGGAAGTTGAGGTGTAGTTTTCTATAAAGTCTGAGGAAGCATCATGTGGACAAGAAAATTCTTACTCTGAAATAAATGATTCTTTTTCAGCCATGTCTGTACCTTCCTTGTTGCTTTTTTGGATATAGTTGATATTTCTTGGAAGGTACTTTATTCTCTGGACCTTTTTTTTTTTTTGTTTTTGTTACAGACTTACCTAATTTGTTATCTGCAAAGGATATAAATAATTGATCAGATTTTCTAATGTCTTTTGTTCTGTGTAAGAAGAAACGCAACTGTCTATGAACATCAACTAAATGTAACATGTATTCACTTTTATAACAAATCCAAAACGAAAATGGCAATAAAACACTCACTATTTATTTAAAAATAAAACAAAAAAAAAAAGACAACCGGTAAGCACTTTCATTCATAAAGAACTTCTTCAGACCTGGTTGCCCCACATACAAACCTCACATTTATATGTTACTCAAATCACATGATCTAAAACATTAACAGTGTTTTAACCCTGTCTTACATAACACTGCTTTAAAGTTGAAAATGGAAAAGAAAACTTTAAAGCAGTGTTATGTAAGAAAGGGTTAAAACACTGCTAATGTTTTAGATCATATGATTTGAGTAACATATAAATGTGAGGTTTGTATGTGGGGCAACCAGGTCTGAAGAAGTTCTTTATGAATAAAAGCACTTACCGGTTGTTTTTTTTTTTGTTTTATTTTTAAATAAATAGTGAGTGTTTTATTGCCATTTTCATTTTGGATTTGTTATATTATCAATTGGAGCTGTGGAGTGTTATATGTATTCATTTTTGTTTTCAAATTTTAGGAAGAACACGGGCAAGATAACAGATTGTTTGTTACTGATTTCTGACTTCACCTTAGGAAGGAGGAAGGGCTTGGTTCTTAATGTCACCCTATCTGTATGGAAAATCAAGTAAGGAGGTTTAGAGGATAACTCTTGAAGTTCTGAAATTCTTCTGGCAGAGGTAATAGCCACTTGAAATAAGTCTTCCAGGTCAAAACTTTAGGATTACATTTTGCAGCTGGTTCAAAGGGGGACTGGATTAAGGCCTGCAGAACAAGGTTCAAATCCCATGGAGGACTAGGATCTTTATAAGGTGGTCTAAGTAAAATAGTACCTATTAGAAAGGCCTTACATATCTTAGTAGAAGCTAGGGAAGAATTGTCGACTCCTTTATGAAAGTTAGAGATGGCTGCCAATTGAACTTTAATGGTAGAGGAGCTAGCTCCCTCATTAAAAAATTCTGCTAAAAATTCTAGTACAGTTGAGGGGCAGAAAAGGGATTGCTATGTTTTTGATGCACCCAATAAACAAATCTTTTCCACTTACTCTCATAGATTGTCCTTGTAGAAGTTTTATGGGAAGATAAAGGTATACAACAGACAGGGGAGGAGAGCACAAGTTGTTTGACTATTAATGGAAGTTGAGAAAAAATAAGTTATGTCTTACCATAACGTTCCATCTGTATTGTTGATCCTCATTCAGTCATTACGTATGGGTATCGGTTCCGACCTCGGAACCGAGCCGGCCATCTTCCAAGCTCGCGTCAGCTACAAACTCTTGAGCTAAAACTCTTACTCAGAATTCCCTTCTACCTGTTACCTCAGATTGAGTTTGCAAGTCAAAAGAAGGTAGAGGCTACCTCTTGTCAAATGACCTAAAAGAACCGGATGGTGAGAGCCACTAGAAGCCACAGGAGGGGGAAGGAGGGAGGGTCGTAATGACTGAACGATGATCAACAATACAGATGGAATGTTATGGTAAGACATAACTTCTTTATCTGATATTGTTAATCCTCGTTCATTCCTTATGTATGGGTCAGAGTCCCCGGCTACCTCTATTCCTGGGAGGCTCTCATGGAAGGACATTCCTGAGCACCTTAGAACCAAAAGATGCTCTTCCCCTGGAGGCCAAATCCAATTTGTAATGATTGATGAAGGTATGAGGCGTAGCCCAGGTTGCAGCTGCACTGATGCCATGTAAAGAAGCTCTGGCATGGAAGGCAGCAGAAGTTACCACCGACCTTGTCGAATGAGCCTTGATGGTAGTCAGCAATGGAATATTACGTTGTGTATAAATGATGGTCACAAGGTCATTCAACCATCTAGCCAATGTGACCTTAGCAACAGCACATCCTAATCTAGGTCCAGAATAGGCCAAAAATAACTGGTCTGATTTATGAGAGGCCTTAGTCCTATTCAAGTAGAAGCAAATTTGCCTGTGAATATCTAGGGTATGTAGGCAATACTCTCCTCTGTTTGAATGATTGGGGAAGAAAACTGGAAATTCAATGGTTTGATTAATGGACATTTTAGAGATCACTTTTGGCAGAAAGGAAGGATTAGTTCTCAAAGACACTCTATCTCTATGAAAAATCAAGTATGGACTCTTGATGCATAAGGCTTGAAGCTCAGAGATACGTCTGGCAGAAGAAATGGCGACCAAAAACAAGGTTTTCCATGACAAATATTTGAGGTCACATGAAGAAGCTGGTTCGAAAGGTGGCATTGTCAGAGCTTGTAGAACTAATGACAGGTCCCGTGGTGGAATAAGTTCTCTAAAAGGGGGCTTCAGATGATTCACACCTTTTATGAAGGTCTTGCATAATTTGTGTGACATAAGAGAGGAGTCTTGGACACCTTCATGGAAATTAGATATTGCAGCCAAATGAACTCTAATGGTAGAGGCTGATAGACCCGATTGGAATAGATCGGCTAGATACACTAGTACTATCGACACTGGTGCTGAAAAAGGATCTGCTTACTTTTCTTTCAGCCAACAGGTAAATCTTTTCCACTTGCTTAAATAAGTAATTCTAGTGGAAGACTTATGAGATGCAATAAGAATGTCCCGTACTAGTAAAGAAAGATCATTCTACCTGACAATCAAGTGAATTGGAGGAGCCAAGCTGTGAGCTTCAGGCTGTCCAAGCTGGGATTTATCAGATTCTGTGGATGGGAGATCAACCCTGGGGTTGGATGGAGGATCCATGGTTGATCTAGCAGGTGAGGACAAAGGAAGGGGAACCAAATCTGACGAGGCCAATATGGTGCTATGAGAATCACCTTGCTCTTCAACTGACAGGCTTTCTTCAGAAACTGAGGAATGAGGGGAAGAGGTGGAAAAGCATAAAGAAGATCCGAGGGCCAATCGTGGACTAGAGCATTCCTGGGTGACTGTCCCGGAGGGGGAATTAGGGCAAAGTAGTCGCTGCATTTGTAGTTGATCAGTGATGCAAAGAGGTCGCAGCAAGGACGACCCCAGGGGTGGAAGATCTCTGCCACTATCAAGGGATTCAGGGACCACTCGTGAGGTTGTAGAATGCAGCTGCTGAGTCTGTCTGCTATCACGTTGGAACTCCCGGGAATATGTGTTGCTAGAAGAAAACGGTTGGTAGCCATCGCCCATTGCCATATCCTTATGGCCTCTCGACAAAGGGGGTAAGATTTGGTTCCATCCTATTTGTTGATGTACCAGACCACCACCATGTTGTCAGATTGTATCGCAATAGTCCCAGACAGCAGTAGGGGATGGAATGCTTGCAACGCCAGAAGCACCACCCTCAGCTCTACAACATTTATATGCAGTTGGGCTTCCAATTCGGACCAAGTGTCTTGGACTGTCTGACCCTGACATAGCTCCCCCCACCCCATCAGGGAGGCATCTGTAGTCACTGTAGCCTTGGGCTGCTGGGGGGAGAAGGGGCAAGACCATTGTGATGGGTTGTGGGTCATCCACCAATTTAAATCCTGTTTGCACCTGTGAGTTACCCGAATCTTGGCTGAAAGAGGATGCTGAAAAGGATACCACTGGGTGAGCAGTAGCCATTGTAGATGCCTCATGTGAAACCTGGACAGGGGGACAATGGTGATGGAGGCTGCCATGGAACCCAACAGCTGTAGGACAGAGTGAGCTGTGGATTTCTCCCTTGAAAGGATTGGGATCAGTTGCTGCTTTATCCTTAGAATTCTGTCCTCTGGAATGGATGCTCTGCAATTCTTTGTATCCAATATGACCCCTATGAATTCTGTGAGCTGAGATGGGGTGAGATTGGATATTTGCCAGTTCATGGTTATGCCCAGCCTTTCTGCAGTGAGGAGAGAGTATGCCAGGGCTTCTTCCAATAGATGTCTGGTGGGGGTGGAGATGAGCCAGTCGTCTAGGTATGGAAACACCTGGAATCCTTGTAGTTGCAAGAGAGCTGTGAAGACTGTCATGCACTTTGTGAACACTCTGGGGGCTGTAGAGTGTCCTAAGGGCAGTACATTGAACTGGTAGTGACTGGCTTCCGCACGGAAGTGCAGAAATCTTCTTGATGGCCTGTCCACTTTTATGTGGTAGTACGCATCTTGAAGATATATCAAGCACATCCAATCATCTTTTTCCAAAAGCGGGAGGATAGACTGTATTGTGACCATCCAGACTTTTTGTACTCTTACAAACTTGTTCAATACACTGAGATCCAAAATTGGTCTCCAGTCCTCGGTTTTCTTTGGCACCAAAAATAGTCTTTAGTAAAATCCAGATCCTATCTGGTCTGGATGGACTATTTGTATGACTCTTTTTCTTAACAGCTTTGCTATCTCTAGTGCTGCTTCTTCCCCTTGACTGGGTGGAACATTGGGCAAGTTTGTTGGGGGGGCAGGACAAAGATCGAAGGGAATATGGTAACCTCTGGTTATTATCTTTCATACCCAAGAGTCGGTGGTGATGGTTAGCCAGGCAGAAGGGTACAAGGAGAAACGACCCCCAACCACCTCCAGAGGAAAGGAGTTGGGCCGCTCTTCAGGAGCGCTGGTAGGATTGACCAGGAAAGGAGTCCCTGGAACCCTGGTTATGCGGACCCCCTCTGCCCCAAAAAGGGCATCTTCCCTGTGGGTTTCCCCCTCTGCCTATAGGGGAGAACTCGGCCTGTGTGTCACAGAAAGGACCCTGAGACTTTTTGTACCATATCTTCCCACTCTTCTGGTTTCTGGAGAAAGGACATTGAGGGGAAGAATAACGGACACCCATGGCAGAAAGGATCTTACCATCCTGTTCACATCTGGCCAGTGTGCTTTTAACCATGGGTCCAAACAATGAAGAGGCTTCAATGGTAGCATTGAGAAAGGAAGCCTTGAAGGGTTTCGCGAAATTACATAAGCGCATCCAGGCATGTCATCTCAAAGCAACACCTGAACTCACCGCTCTAGCTGCTCCTTCTGATGCGTGAGATATCAGGCGCATGGAGGAGTTTGATATCAACTCAATGTTAGCCAGCTGAGAGGCCACTTTGTCACAGACCTCATCAGACATGGCACCAGCCAAAGTTTCAGAGAGCACAGATACTAAATCCCTTTGAAGCCTGGTAAAATGTGCCATATAATTCAGGGACCTGATTGCAAAGGTCACTGATGCAAAAGTATGCTTCCCTATTCTGTCCAGAGCCCATGACTCTTTGTTGGGCGGATGGACAGTCTGGCTTTCTTCTTCCGCCAGGTCCTTCTTGGTTGTGGCTGCCACCACCAGAGCATCTACAGGAAGATCTTTGGACCAATGGGGGTCAGTAGCAGGAGGGGACAAAGTTTTATCTGGCCTCCAGGGAATGGCCTCAGCAGTGTCAGGAGCCTTCCACGCATGTTGCATGATGAGCCGGACCAGTTCGTCAGCAGGTGGAGTAACCCAGGAGGTAGGGGGCCGGGTGCAAAAGGCCTGCAGGAACACAGACTCTTCAGAGGTCAGGTTAGAGGGCTTCCAGTCACCTCTCTGTTTAAGGATTTCGATGATATCACCAAAGGATACCTCAGAGGGTGAGCAAGGGGACCCTTCGCCATCATCAAAGTCTGTGTCTTCAGTAAGGGACTCCTCTGTTGAGTCCATGTGCTTCCTCTTGCATGAGCTTTTTTGATGAACTTCCTCAGAGGGAGAAGCTGGGGAAGAAAATGCAAAAGGGGTTCCCTGTGGGAGTACATCCTGAGGCCCTTGTGCCCAGTGTCCGCTAGGAGTGACTTCTGTACATTGCGGTCCAAAGGAGTGTGGGGAGACTGGCAGCACAGTATTGCCAGCAGAGGCCAAAGCCTTCTCCATTAGTTGGAAGGCCGGTCCACCTGAAGAGGGGTGAGTGTCCAGGATAGGGGTCACCCCTTCCTTAAGTGTCTCAGCCTGCCGATTCGGAGTCCCTGGATGGCTGTGAAACACCAAATTACGTATACCACGTCTGACATCCTGGGTCATAGCAAAACTCTCCTGCCATGAAGGCAACTGCGGTTCCTTAGTGATGTCCATAAAGGGAACCGTAGAGGGGGAAGACTGTGCTATATCAAGGGGCTTCAAAGGTAATGAAGGAGGAGAATAAGTAGGGGTCTTTGGCAAAGGGTGATCACCTCCCAGGGAAGGATAAGTCCTGGCGGGTGGGATACCTCTGGCCAAAAGCACTTGATCCACAAGACGCAACACGTCCTGTTCAGAGAGGCTTCTAGTGGATTTCACGGACACAGCTGAGCGGGTGTCAGGTCTATCCACAGATGGGACAAGCTCGGTGCCTACATCACCAGTCTGCACTGAAAACAACAGGGCTGTAAGAGACTGAACTACAGGTGTCTGCACCAAAGAAATCATTGGTGCCGAGGTCATGGTCTGCACCGACAATAAGGTCGGTGCCAAAGTGGTTATCGGTGCTGAGGCTGGAACCAAAAAAATTGGTGTCAATAACTGAGTTGTCAGTTCTGGGTAAGGTGTCGGAGCCAATGTGGTTACAGTCTGCACCGACTGGATAGTCGGTGCCGGTAGAGCAGTCTGAACCGAGGAGCCCTCGGTACCGATATGGTAAAGGGCACACTAGTCGGTGCCGAAGTAACAGATGGCACCGATGGCCTGGGTGCCGAAGATCTAGGCGCCAAAAGCACTGGAGCTGAAAGAGTCAGATCCGAAGTAAAAAGCTTAGCCTTCTTGGGTCTTGGTTGGTGGGAGTCCCCAGCCAGGGATGAAGGAAGAGATTTAGCCTTTGAATGATCATCAGACTTTTTCTTATGGGATCTTGGAGGGGTTGAAGCCTCTGACCAGAAATAGCCTCTGAAAAAGGAGATTTGAGTAGCCCCTTCAGTAACAATTTATTTTTCCTCTCAATCAACGTCCTGTTAGCGAAATTCTTACAAATTCCACAGGGCGGATCAACTGATAAATGAGGCACACCCAAGCAATAGACACACAGTGAATGTGCATCTGAAGTCGGTAATTTATGGCCACAATCTGAACATCTCTTAAATCCTGGACTACCTTTTTTATCTGCTATGATAGGAAAGAAGGAAATCAGAAAGAATACCAGCAATGGTATAAGAAATACCCGAAGGTAATGAAGAAAAGGGGCCTATCAACGATGGTATAGAAGAAGATACCTCACGGTAAAAGAGACTGAAAAATTTTAAGAAGAGATAGTTGCTAAATGCGATAAGGTAAGAGAAAACAATTTAGAAACTTTTCTGAGAGAAAAAGTTGTTTTAGACTAGTATGACAACAAAATATTGTACTTAGTTCAAGAGAAGTAGCTTGACACGACCGAATGGCAATGCGGCAAACAAAATCTGAGGTAACAGGGAGAGGGGAATTCTGGGTAAGAGTTTTAGCTCGAGAGTTTGTAGCTGACAAGAGCTTGGAAGATGGCTGGCTCGGTTCCAAGGTCAGAACCGATACCCATACGTAAGGAATGAATGAGGATTAACACTATCAGTTCTACGCTTTCAGCTTTAGTTTTTTTTTTTTTTAAACAAAAAACATCTTTATTAAATTATCATGTATGACACAGGCAATCTTACACTTATAAATGAAATAGTGTAATACCACAACGAATCACAATGACACTATCCTAATCCAGAAGGAAGAAGCTCACTCCACAAAGCAATAATATGTCCTGATTTATTAAAAACACTGAACGTAATGGACAAATACTGAAATCAACTCATGTGAAATAAAACAGATAAAAAACGGATCAAGCGCTTTCATCCACCAAACATGTGGACTTCATCAGAATCAATGAAATAATTAGCTTAGCTAATGTAAGCTATTTTTGGCGTCAACACTTCAAATCTTTTTAAAAAGATACTCACTTGGTAGATGAAAGCGCTTGATCCATTTTTTAACTGTTTTATTTCACATGAGTTGATTTCAGTATTTGTCCATTACATTCAGTGTTTTTAATATATAAATGAAAGATAAACAACACTGACACCACTTTAGTTACAAACACTATGTATCACAGACACCATTGAACTAACTGTAGTTGCAAACACTATACATCACTTTTAATCTATCCAGTCATTGTCAGTTAAGCATTATATACTTGGTGACAGCCCTTTCCACTTTCTATTGTCTGAGTCATTGCACTAAAACCTTTTGTGCTGTAGAATTATTAGCAAAAAAACAGTCACTTAACAGCAATCTTTCTAAACTTGTGCATATTATCGAGGCAATCCCTTATTTTCTGTGTAGCATTCTGCAGTTTCTCCTTTTCTTGTTCTGAGAGATTCCTCCTATTTGACAATATTTTAACATTTCTCAGTCCATCTAAATAATTTTTGTTACTTCTTAACTATTCTTCAGAGCTGATAGCAAAGATATTCTTGTAATTGGAGAATCAATTATTTGAGGAACTGATATGTATATTTGCAGAGATGCTGAACATTGAATAGTGTTATGCTTCCCAGGAGTGAAAATAGAAGATGTAAGACAAGTCTTTTGCTCAATGGATAAGCACAGGTACTGACCTGCCCTCCTGCTCGGTCACCTTAGGATAGCCCCCAATGCTAGATGCACACCGCGTGGCACCTAAACTATCGTCACTGACTTGCTTGGACTCCCTCCCAGTGCGAATGCACAGACCAGCCGCCTCTCAATACCTCTGCATTTAGTGTAAAACTCCTAAAGGGACTCAGGATAGCCCCCCATGCTAGATGCACACCGCGTGGCACCTAAACTATCGTCGCTGACTTGCTTGGACTCCCTCCCAGTGCGAATGCACAGACCAGCCTCCTCTCAATACCTCTGCATTTAGTGTAAAACTCCTAAAGGGACTCAGGATAGCCCCCCATGCTAGATGCACACCGCGTGGCACCTAAACTATCGTCGCTGACTTGCTTGGACTCCCTCCCAGTGCGAATGCACAGACCAGCCTCCTCTCAATACCTCTGCATTTAGTGTAAAACTCCTAAAGGGACTCAGGGTAAAATACTTTCCTAATTAAAAGTATATTGTCCGATTAGCGTCTGTTGCAGGAATTAGACAGTACCAGAGCTAAAAACCAGGCTATTATCCTACTGGTAATCCCAGCAAAAAGAAAAAACAGCAAGCTGACATTGAACACTGTTATCTTTAAGACCCAGGAAAACTCCTTGTGGTGTAGTCCCTGACGTCAGCGAGGTTACATTACACCCTAGTGGTTTTTCTGCCATTACTTTTGCTCAATGGATAAGCACAGGTACTGACCTGCCCTCCTGCTTGGTCATCTTAGGGTATGTTGTAAACTGATTAAAACTGAGAGAAAACTAGGTTAGGTTTATGTGCTGCATTGTACTTCTGATTTAAACTGTGAAAACACTAAGCGTGTATTTACTGCATTGTATATTTAAATACTGCTTTATGCGAGTGTTTTGCTTGCTGTGCACGCTCATACTGATGGGCTGGATGCCTCGTGGCATTGTTTAGCGTCGCTTCAGAGTTTGACCTTTTTAAACTAACTAACAATGGAAATGTTGTGCTATATTGTGTAGAATGAGTGTTGCGCTTTTATTTTTTCTCACATTCACTCTAAAAACCTGATTATACTAGAGCGTTGCTCAGCCACATTTTCTAAATCTGCTATTGCATTTAAAATGCTAATAACCTCTGCCTGCTTGTTAACAGCCTGGATTCATGAGTCGCTTAGCATACTTGTTTACCTGATTAATTATACTATCACTAAAGAGCTGTTTGTACTGTTGGACTCACATAGGGCAGAAAGTCTAAATAGTTAATGTTTGGTTGGACAAGTCCTACTATTGGTAGCCACACAAACAAGTCACTGCATTGTCTTATCTGCTGAAATATGGTGCGTATTACCTGTCTTATCTGTTGAATTACAGTGAGTTATTTTTACTGTCTCTTATACATTGTTGTTTAACACTGTTAAGACTATGGCAATGCTACTGTATTAATCTCACTATACTAAGGATACTTTGAAGTCTGTTACTAAAGCCACTATCTCTCTCCCTTATTCTCACTTTAGATAGCCCCCCATGCTAGATGCACACCGCGTGGCACCTAAACTATCATCGCTGACTTGCTTGGACTCCCTCCCAGTGCAAATGCACAGACCAGCCTCCTCTCAATACCTCTGCATTTAGTGTAAAACTCCTAAAGGGACTCAGGGTAAAATACTTTCCTAATTAAAAGTATATTGTCCGATTAGCGTCTGTTGCAGGAATTAGACAGTACCAGAGCTAAAAACCAGGCTATTATCCTACTGGTAATCCCAGCAAAAAGAAAAAACAGCAAGCTGACATTGAACACTGTTACCTTTAAGACCCAGGAAAACTCCTTGTGGTGTAGTCCCCGCTCCGCTTCGCCCTCGCTACGCTCGGGCTCGCTCCGCGCCACACCCTGCCCCCTATTCTCACCCACCCCCACTACCTCTACATTTATTAGGTCATTAAGCCCATCCGCCTTTTCACCAACCAATCACAACTGTCCCTCACTCTGACTCTTTTCCCTCCCATTTTCTGTCTGTCTATACTAAGGCTACACCCCCTGTCCGCCCGCCTACTAACCTCTCTCCATTAACGTTCTATTCTCCCCCCTCCAGCTTTTTATATACCCATTTTACCAAGGTACTTCCCCCAGCTTACTACACTCACCAACCTCTCCTCACACCATGGATAGAAGCTCTTTTACTACCCTTCCCTTCATATCATTACTCCTTATTATTTCTTATCTTTTAACAAGCTATGAAACTCTAGCCCTAGCAGGAGCCTACCTCCCCAAGGGTCACACCTCCCTACACTCTCATAACCCCTCCAATCTCATCCCTCCCTCTCACTACCCTGTTAATAACCCGATTCCCAAAAGAACTCATCCTACCCTCCGCCACCCTAAAGCACCTACAACAAAGGATAATCTTAAATTACTAATTAAACTCCAAAAAATACTTGATTACTTGAAAAAATCCATCACAAAAGATGGTGATATCCACCCCAACCCAGGCCCTAATTTTGACCTAGGCCCTAACTCCCTGAAAGCAGCCAGAAGCTTGGTGGGCCCTAATTTTGACCTAGGCCCTAACTCCCTGAAAGCAGCCAGAAGCACGGTGGGCTCCCTCCTTATGCTTCACCTCAATCTAAGAAGTATCAATAATAAGGTTCACAACTTGCATGCCTTGCTTGCAACCCACTCCCCTGACATCATGTGTCTATCGGAAACATGGCTCAAACCTAGCACTAAGGATGAAGAAATCATCCCACCTGGGTATAATATCCTTAGGGCCGATTGAATAACTAGAAAGGGTGGAGGAATAGCTGTCATGTTCAAGAACTCCTTGAACATCACAATGAATCCACTCCAACCTCCAAAAATCCCTAACCTAGAACTGATTGCCCTCAAAGTATGCCTAAACAACCAAAAATGTATTAATCTCATAGTAATTTATATACCACCAGGCAAAAATGTCGAAAACCTAGAACAATCTCTTAGTTGGTTTGCTACCAACTATCCCCAAGAAACCATAATACTAGGGGACGTTAATATTGATTGGTCCCTCTTCTCCGAGCACTCAAATCCTCTCCCCATCAACTTACATGGCTTCTCCCAAAATATTCTATCTCCCACTAGAATTGGAAATGCTCAACAAAAAGAGAGCATCATTGACTGGATTCTTACTAACAAGGATCCAAATAACTATACTGCAGGGACCCTTCCCAACGACCTTAGTGACCACCTTATTACCTTTATTATAAAACACAAATGTCCGACTACAAACCATCCCCTAACCAGACTAGTTAGGAAAGTAAGAATTTTGTCCCAGACCGATTTCTTGCAGACCTCAAAGCATGTAATTGGACCATCCTAAAAACTCTACCCTTAGATGAGAGTGTGTCATACTTTAATGACACTTTCCTCAAGATACTCGACTCTCACGCTCCTAAGCGACTTCCCAGAACTAAGGAACATATCGCGCCTTGGCTAACAAAAGATACTAAAACCAAAATTAAACTCCGAGACCAGGCCTGGAACAAATGGAGAACTACTAAAACCCCCCTAGATTGCATCAAGTTTCTACAGCTTAGAAACTCAACCAAAGCAGCCGTTATGTTGGATAAAAAACAATATTTCTGTCACCTCCAAGACAAACACCAGCATAATCCTAAAAAATTCTGGGCTGGATTCAATCACCTCCTTCATCCAGGTAAATCTACCACCCCCACCCCTGAGAAACTCATGGGCAAAGATCCAGGTGAAATAGCCAACACTTTTAATTCTTTTTTTACCGAGACCATCCAGTCCCTCGCCAGTCAGCTTACTACTTCTCCCTCGGCTGTAACCTTAACTAAAGACCCAACTCAACCCTCCTTTAACCTACAACCAACATCTACCTCCTATATTCGAACCCTCTTGAAAAAACTCAAACCAACCACCTTAGCGGCTGACTTACTCCCAGCAAATTACTTACAAATAGCATCTGACGCCATAGCCTACCCTGTTTCAATCTTGATCAACCGGACCATCTCTGAAGCTTCTATTCCCTCAATCTGGAAAATCTCTTATATCATCCCTCTCCATAAAGGAGGGTCCTCCACTGACACATCTAACTACAGACCCATAGCTATACTGTCTCCTCTAGCCAAAATCATGGAACGCTGCGTTCACAAGCAACTCATTTCCCATCTTACTTGAAACAACCTCCTGTCTAACACCCAGCACGGCTTTCGCCCCCATCATAGCACAACCACTGCTCTCCTCTCCTTTGTTGACTCAGTCAACCACAACCGCAATAATAAATTAATATCCTCTGCGCTCTTTCTCGACCTTTCGAAAGCCTTTGACATGGTCAATCACCAACAGTTGCTCCACACACTGGAAACCTTTCACCTCAGCAAATCAACCATAAGTTGGTTTAACGCCTACCTCTCTTGTAGAAAACAGGCGGTTCAGTGGCAAAACAGGCTATCAGACCTACTCCCCACTAACATTGGTGTTCCCCAAGGATCTATTCTTGGTCCCCTTCTTTTTTCCATATTTATAAATGGTCTACACTATATCATTCCCAAAGCCACCTGCATTCAATATGCAGACGACTCCACCCTGATCTGCTCTGAAGTCTCTCTCGCCAAACTCCAAGTCACAACCCAAAACTGCTTTTTCTTAGTTGAAAAATGGTTCTCGGAACTAAAACTTTTACTCAACCCAACCAAAACCAAACTACTTCTATTTTTCCCCACTCCAATTACCTCCCAAGGAAAAGAACCTCCTAATACCAACAACCCAACCTTTCATGTCTCCTCCAACAATGGGACCATAATCGAACCTGTCTCCCACACCAAACTACTAGGGGTGACCATAGACCACAAGCTTAAATTTGATATGCATGTCAGCCTGACCATTAAGTTGGTAAACAAGAAACTCGGGTCCATGTATAGAATAAAGAACTTCTTAACCCCGCACACCAAACTAACTATCGCCCAGACCCACCTCCTCTCCACACTCCTTTATGCCTCCCCGATATTCTCCTTCCTTAACAAGAGAGAGCTCAATAAACTATCTACAACCTATAACCATATAGCCAGATTCATAACAGGAATGCCCTATCGCACCCATCACTGCCAAAATCTAAGGACACTGGAATGGTTAGAACTGCTCAACATTCTCAAACTCAACCAACTCACTGAGGCATTTAAAACAATCAACCATCCAGACAAAACCCCCTCACTGAACAAAATACTTACCCCCTACTCCAACCTCACGTCCCTCAGGTCATCCAATAGTCTACAAGTACAGACCATTAAATCTAACAACTCGGGAGGTGAGGCACTCTATGCCAATTCCATTGGCAAATCCTGGAATGCCCTCCCAAACAACCTAAGACACATGACCTCTCTTCACCAATTCAAAAAACACCTCAAAGATCTCCTAAAGTCCCAATGGCTATGCCCTTGCTCTAATCCAGACTAATAGCAAACGTCCCAGGCCCACCGAAGCCTCTATCCAACCCAAAACCTTAAAGGTCCACAATGTAGCCATGTTAGGCCATCTACATAAGTCTGTACCTCTTTTAAACAATATGTATAACCTACTTGCTTGCTTTATTTGCCTATGAATGTATTAATAATTACTTGATCTGCTGATGTTCTGTCTGTCTACCTCTGTTCTTTGGAGCTTTTCTCCCCGGGCCTCTACTGAAAATGGACATGTATCCAGCTAGACTAGCCCGGTCAACAAATGTAAAATAAAATAAATAAAATAAAATAAATAAAGTCTTGGAATGCCTTAATGTAAGGAAGTATGGATCTGTTTGTATTCATGTTGGTACAAATGATGTCACCTGCAAGGATTCTCTGACTGTTAGTAGGGAACTGACAGCCCTCTTAGATAGTATTGTTTGTACTGGTGTTAGGACGTATTTTTCACAAATCACCTATAGAAGGATAAGTCAGGTCACTGTGAATGATTTTTTGGGTAAATACTTGCATGGAAAAAATGTCCCGTTTTAAAAAATGGAAATGTGTATAGCATTCAAGCCTTGTTTTGGGCACACGTGTTCAGACAAGATGGTGTGCATTTGTCTAGATCAAGGAAGAGAATTTTTGCAGCAGATATTTTGCAATATTTGACAAACATTAGGCAGGATTTTTGCCATGTTGAAAATTTAACAGCCAACAGATAGCAACATTTGATTAATCTCTGAAGGTTGTTAATGCTAGGAACATTAATAATATTTTTTTTTTATTAGAAAACTTGCTACATTCCCATAAGATTGATGGTGTTATTGTTTGTGAAACATGGTTAAAGAACAATGACTGAAAACCAGTTCTGTCGGGGTATAAATGTTTTTACTGTAACAGACATTCTAATAAAAAATCAGGTGGAGGTGTTATGATAGGGATTAAAGATAGCTATGAGACCTGTGATTATTACATGTTCAGTGATAACACCAACACAACAGACATAACTGTGACAATAAAGACAACCCTGGAACATATAACAATTGTTGGAGTGTACAGACCACCAAAGTCAAGTGCAGATGACCTAGAGGAATTCATACATTTCTTGCATGAAACACAGGAGGGAAGAATAATATTAGCTGGGGATTTCAATTTACCAGAAACAGACTGGAATAATATTGATTCTACAGCATTAGTAAGGAAATTATTCACAGCGTATATTCAGGAACAACAATTGCTTCAGATTGTAAAAAAACTACCAGTGGACGGAACATACTAGACATTGTTTATGTTCCCAAATAAATTACTGTAACTTGAAGTCAAGTTTTACCACTATTGATGCGCAGTGATCATGGGGTTATAAAGGTTAATTTGTTGCTAGATAATTCTGCCAAACTGAAATCTAAGCCAATGCACAGAAGGTTAATTACAGATTATGTGGAAGCAAAATAGTCACTATGTAAAACTAATTGGAGTGAGGTGTTCAGTGGAAAAAATGCATATAGAATGTGAAAAGTTTTGAAAGAGAAATTGTTTGAGTGCAAAAAATCAAAAAAAATGTTTAACATCAGGATCTAGGCATACAACATCAGGTGGATATATTTCCATAAGAACAAGATATCTGATTATGGTGAGAGACAAAAATATAAGAAATGGAAGAGAGGTCGAACTACAGCTTTGAAAACTGAAATAAACAAGCTAGACAAACAGATTAAGCATAGAGTGAAACAAGATCAAGAAACATTTGAAGATAATTTATATAAAGATATTGAGCATAATAGGAAACCTTTTTATAAATACATAAGACGTGGAAGGAGTAAAGACACACAAATTGATAAATTGTGTGCAGATTCTAAAATGTATTCTCAGACACAACAGATTATAGATATATTTGCAAAATCTTACGCAAAACAGTTTGGCTCCACAAAAGGGATGGTAAGTTGTCTTAGTGACATCCAAGTAACCCCAGATACTGGAATCAAATTAGATTATATTGAAAAAGAACTTCTCAAACTGGATCCAAACAAAGTGCAGGGAAGAGACGGAGTTAGTAGCAATGACCTGAGAAT
Organism: Protopterus annectens; assembly: GCF_019279795.1. NCBI lineage: Eukaryota > Metazoa > Chordata > Ceratodontiformes > Protopteridae > Protopterus > Protopterus annectens. Next base: position 594,378,385 of record NC_056727.1, on the reverse strand, counting down.
ACTTCTCCAAGAATTTACAGTACCATTATATCTATTATCCACTAGGTCATATAAATATGGGGAGATTCCTCAAGATTGGAGACTTGCGCTTATTAAACCTGTTTTTAAGGGAAAGGGGAGTAGGACAAACCCAGAATCATACAGACCCTTAAGTCTACTTTCATGATGTGGAAAATAATGGAGAAGATAATATTGGATAATTTATTGTCAGAACTGGATAGGGTGGGACTTGAAACCATATATCACCATACATATGTTGAAAACAGATCTATAACCACCTATAACATGATGTTCTATAACAATATAATAACAGCTATGAATGAAAAATTGTGCTGTGATGTAATTTATATAGATTTAACTTCAGCATTTGACAGGGTCATAACATAACACTGATCAATAAATTAGTACAACTAGGTATTGATGTACTCTTGATAAGATGGATAGCTGCATGGTTTACAAATAGGACATGGCAAGTGTCATAAAGCAACTGGACAGGTGAAATCCTTGGTTACAGTCAGGGTGTCCCACAGGGCTCTGTCCTAGACCCTTACATGTTTAGATTGTATCTTTCAGACCCAACCTTTTAATCTGAAGTGTTCTACAGTCTATATGTAGACAACCTGAAATTGGGTAAACTGATTAAATGTGTTACAGATAAGGCATGTCTGCAAAATAACTTGACTAAACTGGCCATTTGCGCACAGGAGAATAATATGCTGATAAAACATAAAAAACTAAGCATATGAAATTTGGGAGACATAAATTGAAAGGTGAATATTTAATGCAGCACATGACTGAAACTGTATTCTCCTTTAAGGACCTAGATATATGGGTAGATCCAGCTATGAGTTTTTATAATCATTTCAACCAATTGGTTAATGATAGTTATAGAACTATAGGCTGTATAAAAATATTTATAAAGTCTAGGAAATCAAAAATACTAAAGTCATTGTTTGTTAGGTACATTAGACCCAAACTAGAGTATGGAATAACAGTATGGAAACCCTATAAGAAAACAAGCATTAGTAAACTGGAAAGTGTACAACGGAAATATACCAATGGTATCCATGGATGTGAAAATTTAAGTTATTATGAAAGACTAAAATATCTGAACTTGTACAGTGTCTCTTAAAGATATCTAAGAGGAGATCTTATTGAGGTATATAAGGCATTTAGGGACAACTACCTCTGGGAATGGTTGGGGTTATCAAAAAGTACTAGAGAATCATCAGATAACCTATGTAGAAGATTCTATAAGAATGAAAAGTGTACTAATTGGTTCTCTGACAGAGTAGCTGATGCTTGGAACAGACTACCAAATTACATTAAAGCAAGTACTAGTTTAGATATTTTTAAGAACAGCCTGGATACTAATTATAGGAACAAGTGTTTTGGTATATTGGCAAGCTTGAAGGGCATTGATGCCCATGCTTGAAACATTTGTATGTATGTATGTAACTATATCTCCCTTTCCTTTATTTCCACCCGAGTTTTAAACTCCACTTTATTTTGTCCAACTCCCTAGTTATATTTTCAGAAGAAACTTTTATCTTCTCTAAGAGATCCCAAATTATTTCCAAAACCCATTCCTTAAATTCCTCTCTTTTCAAAAGATAGTTGGGAAAGCACCAGTGTCTCATTTTTATTTCATTTCCTTGCGTTTTATTTAGTTATTATTGGCGCATGATCTGAAATAGTTATTGGGTTCATTTCAAGACCTTCGATTAAAGGTACATGTTCTTGGGAGATATAAATTCTATCTAGCCTACCCCAGTTTTTGTATCTTGCAGAATAATATGTAAATTCACTCTGAACTCCTAGCACTGAATTCATATCTTCCATGCCAAACATTTTCATAAATCTCTTTAAAAACCTACCTTCCTTTGTCATATTCCCCATTCTAGGCTGCCCAGACACATCTTTACTGTTGCAAACCAAATTCTAGTCCTCACCAGTAAGTAATATTCCTTGATGAAACCTAATTATTTCTCCCAGAATTTTCTTAAGCTCCATTATAGCAGTTTTAGGTGGAATACTAATGCATGCCAGTGCAACGCTCCTCCCTTGCCAGTAGCCCCTTAGTACTATACATCTTTCATTATTGTCTTTTTTCCTCTTCTATCACTATTGGAGCTTCTCTTGCAATTAATATAAGTACTTCGCAGTGGTGGTGTTGCAGTAGCGTTGTCGCCTCACAGTAGAATGCTGTCCGGTTTGATTCTCGGCTAGAGCATCTTCTGCGTGGAGACATGCGTGAAGGGCGTACCTTCGTTGAAGGTTGTGCGTCAGGGCTGGTAACTCGGCACGTAAAAATCAACTAGCAATCATTAGCAGACCGGAGTTCCGCTGTGACAACCCCTAACTGGGAAAAACCGAAAGACAAAACAACAGCAACTCCTCTTTTCCTTTGCCCCAGATATTGCATTGAATAACCATCCTGAAAACCTTTCTTTATCAAATTCACATTCAAATCTTTCCATGTGTGTCTCCTGTAGCATAACTACTTGCACTCTACATTTTTAATATAGTTCACTACCCTTTCTTTTTTGTATTTATCTGTAAGACCATTTTAGATTAAAAGACATTACAGAAAGCATCATTGTCTTATATAGTTATTATTACTGACTTTTATGTATAACTGCTTTTTTGTTAAATGTCTAGTTACAACTTTTATGTTATATGCATATATTGCTTGGCTGGTTGGTCTTTTATACAGTTGTTTCTTGTTGTATCCATTTGAGCCTATGCTATGTCACATGTTACAGAACTTTTTGCTTTATTGAAAGCCCTCAAACAATAAAAACAAACCCCTCAGTGCCCCCAAAACCTATTAACTTAATAATAGCACACAAAACTATGTACATCTTCAAATATTGAAGATTTCACTTCTTAAGAAGAACAAAAGTTCTAAACCGATAGCCATACAGACAGGCTAGAGTTAACCAAAAAGAAAGGTTAGTCATGCCAATATGCATGGTACAGCCTGTGCTTTTAGTAAAAGCTATACGGTTTTGCCTTATCTTTATAGCACTCCCGGCTGAGAAAACATTTGAATGCTTTCAGTAAACACTTTCTCCAAGCCATTTCTCTTTATCAGATTGTCTTCTCATGACATGCAAGCTAGACACAAAATTGTGAAGGATAGCTTGTATACCAGAAAAAAGCCTTATAATATTCAATATTCTTTTTCATTTACATACTTTGTAATAAATTCGTTACTGGATAAAGCCTAAGACGTTAATCCAGTAATTTCCCTGTGCAAGCATGGGAAAAGGTACAATAATTCTTTTTTTGTCATGCTCTCTTAACCAGACTTTTCGTCTTTCTCTGTTTTTTTTTACATTGCAGTGCCCTAAATTTCTTAAAACTGAACAAGGAAAACGAGAGAAGAGGGGAGAAAAAAATAAAAGCACGTTTATATTAGTATCCTCATTACATTAAAAATGAGAAAACTTTACTTCATAGGTTACAAAGTCATGCAACATATAAATAGTACCATTAAGAAAATAAAGAAGTTTGTTTTACTTACAGTTAACTTTCTTCCTCCTCTTCCCCCGCTCTGAAGTAGTTCTTTGAAGATTAATGACATGAAGTAGGGCATAGGCTTTAGAGTCCCTTACAAGTTTAAAAAAGTCCACAAAAAGCCATTATTCCCAAATCCTTTTGTTCTGCCATGTTTCACAAGTATAATTATTGCTATTTAATGCCACGTTTGTCAGTTTCCAAGTTACTGATTTTATTCTCCAAACATTATTAATAACATGAAGCAGAGCAGGGCATACAAGTTTAACAAAGTCCAAGGAAGTCCAATATTTTCAGATTTTCTTGTTCTGTCACATTTCACAAATACAATTATTGTTTTGTAGGATCATAGGATCGTAGGAGATTACTAGGCTATTGACCCAGAGGTAATTTTAAGCCTAGCCTTTTCAACTCAATGTAATGCCATAGAAGTGCTAGTCAATACCCAGGATTGCATTTAGTGATGACTGCCCATGTCCAAGAGGGTTTTAAGCACTATCCCCAGTAAGATTTTATGGTGCTGCATCCACTCATCCAGGTTCCATTTGAAAAGTGTCATAGAGGTGCTCTGTTTCATATGAATTGGAAGCCTGTTCCAAAGATGTGGCATTGCTAGGAGATAAATCTGTCCCTCCATCATGTCCTATTTAAGTCACAGCCCATATTTAAGTCCCTGGAACAGGTAGCTCTAGACCCATTTGATTAATGGATATGCAGCAAGTACGTTAGGTTTGGGCCTTGGATTGCTCAGTAGACCAGACATAAGTCTCCTCTAAGAAGTCTATATTATACTGAGTATAGTGACAGGGACTTTACTCAGTCTGTGTAAAGCACATGCTGGAGCCCCTTGATCTTCTTTGTTAGAAACTTCTGAAGTCTCTCTAATTGCTGCAGGTACTTAGTACGGTACATGCTGAATGGGATGTTATACTCAATTATGGGCCAGATAAGTGCTGAGTATGGGAAGGGGGTTATAACTTCTTTTGCTCTCAAGGAGATGCCTTTACTAATCAAGTATGCTACTTGAAAGCGTTCCTTAATATGGTAAATACATGGTGGTTGAAGTTAAGGTCACAGTCAACCTGTTATCCCAGGTCCCTAATCACTTCATGTGTACTTAGAGTATTGTTGTTGATTTGATAGTGTGAAGGGACATTGTTTGTGCCAAAGAAAATGATGATGCATGTCTTTGTATTCAGTTTGAGACTCTGACTAATACACCAGTCATCGGTCTATGTGAGACCCTCCTGGAGTATACTGAAATCATTTGGGGATTCAATGATTGCACCTAGTTTGCAGTTGTTTCCAAACCTTGTCAGTCACAACCCTTAGTTTTGACCTGACCTTCTGAGAAGTATATACCAAACAGTAGGGGGCCCAGCATTGACCCCTGTGGCACCCTGCTGGTAACACATCTGCTGGTTGATGTGGAGTCACCCATTTTGATAGTCTATCGGTAATGCCTGAATGCCTGAATGTGGGATTGTGTTGGAAGACTTTGCCAAGTCGAAATATGCCATGTGCACAGATTTGCCCTCATCAATGGCCTTGGTCACACTTTCAAAGAAATCCACTAGATTTAACAGGCAGGATCTGCCCTTCATGAAGTCAAATTGGGTAGGATCCAGGGTTTGGAGGTCACCTACTGGATGTCTTTATTTATGAGGTCCATAATGATACATTCCATGGCCTTGCATATGAGGCTGGTCAGGCTTATGGGTCTGTAATTCCCTGGGTCTGTTGTTAGGCCACCTTTATGGAGGGGAATAACTGTAGCTGTTCTCCATTCCACAGGAACAAAGCCTGTGATTAGGCTATGATTGAAAAGGTTACTTAGTAGTGATGCTAGTTCATGTTTCAGCTTGTTTAGAAGACAGCCTGGGATGTCATCTGGTTCTATACAGGCTGTATTTTTGCCTTGGACAGGGCTTTGAGGACCTACTCTTCAGATATGTAGGGTGGGGTAGTTTGGGGGACGGTATGTTGTAAGTTAGGAGGAGTTAAGGGAGTGACATTTTCACCAAACCTATCTTCTAGCAGGTTTGCTATCACTGGGGTTGTGAGTCATACCATTGGCCACTAGTTCTGTACATGCTTGGGTCCTACCCTTTAGGTTACTTATGTAGCTGTAAATGCCCTTATGGTTATCATTGGCAGTACTTCCTTGGTTTCTCTCAAAGAAGCTCTTGGATTATTTGACAAGTTATCTTATTTGCCTTTTGAGGCTGAGGAAAGTGCTTTTCCATTGTTGAGGACTTGCCTTTTGTTTTCTTGGACAGCAACTTTTTGTGTTTATTGTTGAGTTTGTTGATGCTGGATGTCCACCATGGCAGCTTGTTTTTACTTGAGGGCTCTGATTTTGATTCTTTCTGGTACAGCTGAGTTTATACACTTATGCAAATGATTGTACACGGCTTTAGTGTAAGCTTTGGCTTGATTAGCACTTTCAACTTGGGGTGGGGCTTGGAATGCATTTATACCTTCACCTAGGAGGGTATAGTTTGCCTTGGTGAAGTTGTTTAGTCTGATTTCACCCTTTGTGGGTTCTGGTGTTAGTGTCAGTTCATAGGTGACTGATTTGTGGTCAGTTTTAACTAATGAGGGTCCAACAGTTGCAGCAGTGCACCTGTTTGACATGCTGGTGAGGACCAAATCTAGAATGCTTTTTCCTCTTGTTAGGGTATGGACAAATTGTTTCAGGGCATTTGAATTCACAAAGTCAAGAAACTTTTTGTGCTAGCAAGTTTGGGCTGGCATAGGTTTCACAGCTGATGGTGGGATAATGGAAATCCCCCATAACCAGTGTGTTCAGTAAAATGTGGATTGTCTTCAGTTTGGTTAAGTAGGCTTTCTGGGTGTTGTGACTCATGGAGGGAAATCTATAACTGGTTAAGGCTTGAATGGAGGTCTTATCCACTGTATCCTGGATCTGGATTAACTACATAGAGTTGCCCAGTCTAACTAGACAGGAGGAGAATTTATTCTAATATTGACTGAAACACAGCCTCCTTTAGTTTTCACATGTTTATTTTGCAGTCTAAAGGTGTGGAAGACATTGTAGCCTTGCAGGGCTGGGGTACTCTCTGAAGTCTTAAACTAGGTTTCTGTGACTGCACAGACATCTAAATCTTCTAGTAATAGAAGTGCTTCCAGGGAGTACAGTTTTTGGTTCAAGCTCCTAGCATTTAGCAGCATGACACTTATTTTGTTTTGACTGGTTAATTTCACGTTGGTAATGCTGTTTTCGAGACCTTGCCTAAAAAAGGCACTATGGTTGAGACAAGAGCCATTGCCAGCAGCAGAAAGCCTAGGGGTGCCAGGTGCAAACTCTCTCTGGCAAAGCAGCAAGATTTGTCGACTATGGGTTTCCAGGCTGACATGAATTGGATCCCCTTTGAATGACACCAAAACCTGAACCAATTATTGAAATCAATCATTTTTTGTTTATAATGTGGCATAATTCCAGGTGATGGTGGTATGCTGCTCAAGGCTAGGGGCATACCTGCCTGGGACACTTACTCAGAGAGCTCAACCATGTCTCTCCTCATATAGTCCAGTGAGGTTCATCTCAAGTCATTCACAACAACATGAACTATCACAGAGTCATAACGGTACTTGTTGCTGAGAGACCTGAGTGCATGCATGATTTGATGAATCCTGGCACCGGACAGGCAGCTCATCGTGACTTTTTCCTTGTCCAACCTGGTAAGTGGGACATCCATATATCTCACTATTGAGTCTCCAGTGACAAGAAAATGTATTTTTTCAGTGTTATGCCTTACAGGCTTGGTGGGTGAGACAGTGGTTTTGCTATGTGTCATGGGTGCTGTGGGGACTATGTTAGCTGTAGCAGTCTTGTGTTTTGGAGGTCTCTGGTGTTTTGGTAAGTTTTTTGAGAGAACCTCCATGTTTGTGGATTTATGTGCTTGATGCGTACTATGTGTATGAGTAGTGGTACGTGAATGAGTAGTGGTACTATGTGAATATGTAGTGGTGTGTGAGTTGACAACCTTCTCTGTGTTACTGTTATGAATGAGAGAGAGAGAGAGAGAGAGATCATGGATTCTAGATTCTTGCTGTAAATACATCTCTCGCACTTTGTACTAGATTGTGTTATTAGAAGAAGGTTGTCTGTGTACATGAGGCAATTGCTACACTGCCTCAAGAGACCCAAGTCATCAAGGTTGGTAGGAGAAACACGGGTAGTCCAACTGTTCATAATGCTAGGTTGAAGACTGTTGTCACTAGGGTGGCTTTTCAGAAACGATCATGGAAAAGCTCAGTGGATGGATATTTCTGCCTGGGTTTTAAGGGAAAATTTGTTGAATATAACTGTCCGGCTTTGTCATACAATTTTGTGGTAATGCACAGTGATGCATGATGTGCAAACAAGCAGAAACCTGCTCAAATGTAGGGCCTAAATAACACAGGGCAAAACTTGAAAAAACCTCTAAAAAGATTCAAAAGGGCCAATGACGATACTTTTTCAATCCCACGTTTGTCATTTTCCAAGTTACTAGCTTTAATCCTGTTTATCTCCATCTCCCAAATCCTGTCTCTCTTTCATTTCCAATATATACTCCATTCTTCTAGTTGACTCTTATGTTTTCTTCCCTCTCTCAGGCATCTTCCTTTAAAACAGTGGAAAAGATTTCACAGGCCCAGTCTCTCTGTAGTCCTTATCACCAGAAGAATATGAAGCAGAACCTCCTTCTGTTTCACAGCTCATGCTTTGCTGGACAAACTTTTGTATTTCCTTCTTAACATGTACTGCATCAAAAAATGATTTTGCCCCTCCAGTGAAAAACACTTTCAAGATGGCTGGGTATGGCAGTTTGAATCTCACACGTGCTTCTCGACATTCCCTAAATAATGGAATATATTTACTCCTCTTCTGCCTAGTGTACAATCAGCAGTCATTCTCCACAAATACTCTATTGTCTCTGACTTTTAGCACTTTATCCTTCTGCCACAGTTTTGTCAGAATCAAGTCTTTCTGCCAATAAGACTGCATCTTTACTATTAAAGGTGTAGGCTGTTTTCTAGTAACCAGATTTGGAGCATACACATGATGTACCCTTTTTATTAACAATTCCTGTTGTGGAATACTAGTCCAGTTGCCTGTTTGTGCTTTCATAAAATTAATACAGTCTGTCTTTCCAGCTTCTATAATACAGCAAAAGATCTCAGGTTTTCCCTACATTCTCTATCCTCCAATTCTATTATTATTTTTAAACATGTCTTCTTGTGCAGTTTCACATTCAGTCAGTCTTTTCTTCATTTCAACCTCTGAGTTTTGCAGTTCTGTCACCTTATCTGAATATCTGTTTAAAGCTCCTTCCATTTTTTATAGCTTTTTATTGTTTGTGTTGATATACTTCATCAGTGTTTCATTTATTTTTAACCTGGTCTGTGTGCAGCTTGCAGATGCTTTATACTTTCCTCAAGATTACTGGAAGTCATGTCTGGAACTTGTACTGCTTCCTGCTTAACAGCTGCAATATTTATCCCAGTCTGTGTTTTTTTTCCTCACCTTTTGTAGCTGCTTTTCCTCCAGGTCCTTCATATTTCTTTCTTCCTGGCATCCAGGCAGTAGACTTACTAGCCAGTTATGGAAATATACCCAGAAATCTAGGTCCATTGGCCTTCTCTTCTAAGTTTCTGTTTTCAGACTTGGAGAGCCAAAATTAAGCTGTTACTCAATGTGCATCTTGGAATTCTCCTTTCAGCTTTAGGTTAGAGATATCCAGGTGAACCATACCTGTCGAGTGAGACAGGAGGTTTGGAAATGGATCCAGAATCCAAGGTGGGTAAATTAGAGAAGGCCAAAGAAAGAGGAATCAAACCTGTTGAGGCTAGTAAGGTGCAATGAGGATGACTTTGCTCTTCAACCTTGCAGCTTTCTGTAGGAATTTGGGAATCACTGGGGTTGGTGAATAAGCATAGAGAAGACAGGAAGGACAATCATGAAACAGAGTGTCCCTCTGTGATTCCTCCATTGGGGGGGAATTAAGGCAAAGAAGCTGCTGCACTTGTTGTTTAGGGGAGATGCAAAGTGATCACAGCAAGACTGGCCCCATTAATGGAAAATTGCCTCCATCACTTTTTGCTGAGATACCACTCGGGAGGTAGAAGAATGGGCCTGCTCAATTTGTCTGCTATCATGTTGGACTTCCCCAGAATGTGCATTGCTATCAGAAAGCATTTGGATGAGATCACCCATTCCCACACTCTGAGGGCTTCTCAACACAAGTGATAAGACCTGATTCCTTCTTGTTTGTTGATGTACCAAACTACTGACATATTGTCTGTCTGTTTGGATCACAATTGATCTTAGAGGTAGAGCATCCTGAAAGGCTTGCAATGCTAAAAGCACTGCTCTCATCTCCAGAGCATTTATATGCAAATTGGCCTCTTTGGAGGGACCAAGTGCCTTGGACTGTTTTCCCCAGGAAGTGCCCTCCCACCCAATCTGAGATGTATCTGTGGTCACTATGACTTTGGGTTGAGGGAGAATAAATAGACGGCCTTGTAAAAGCAGGTCTGACCTTATCCAGCACCAAAGGTACTTCTTGTATATCTGTGTGATCCTTATTTGAAATAACATACTCTGATAAAGACTTGACCATTGGGATGCTAGCATCCACTGAAGAATTATCAGATGATACCTTGCTAGGGGAACAAGAATTATGGCTGCTGACATTGACTCCAAGGCCTGAAGAATTAATCAGGCTGAAATGTTGGTGTTGTGAATAATTTTTGTGACCTAGAATCTTAAAGTTTGTACTCTGTTTAGGGGAAGTGAAGCTGTCACAGATACCATACTGAAATGTGTTCCTATGAATTCCAGTGTTTGAGATGGATACAACTGAGATTTGTTGTAGTTTATTGCGATTCCCAGAAGGGAGCAAGTTTGGGGTACCTTGTCTCTTTCTATTATGAATAGATACCTGGTCGGAGAGGTAATGAGCCAGTCATCTAAATACAGAAACTGCAGTCTCAAGTGAGCTGCCACCATTGCCGTGCATTTTGTGAACAACCTGGGGGCTGTGGTGAGACCAAAGGGCAGTGCTCTGAACTGGAAATGACTGGCTCCCAGCCAGAAGTGTAAGAACCTTCTGGACCACCTGTTAATTTTTATGGGATAGTACTCATCTTAAAGGTCTATCGAGCATATCCAATTGTCCTTGCCTAGTAAAGGCAGGATGGTCTGAACTGTGACCATCCAATACCTTGAATGTTGAACTGACTTGTTCAAGGTGCTGAGATCCAGAATTAGGCTCCAGTCCCCTGTTTTCTTTGGCACTAAAAAGAATTCTGAGTAAGTTCTGGATCCTTTCTGGTCTGGTGGGACTTCTTGGATGACTCTTTTTTTCTAGCAGCTTTTGTATTTCTAGTGCTGCTGCATTCCTTTGATTGGGTGGAACCTCAGGAAACTTTTGTGAGGATGGAGGTGGAAGGGAAAGGGAATTATATAACCTCTGGAAATAATCGTCTGCATCCAACTGGCTTTTGTGATATCTAGTCAGGGTCTCTGGTGCAGGGATAAGCAACCCCCAATTGCCTCCTGAGGGGGAAAATCAGGCCTCCTTTCAGGAGTGCTAGTAGGGCCTGTCAGAGAAGGAATCTGTAGACCCTTTGTTTTGCAGACTACCTCTACTGCATGGATGGCATCTTCCATTAGTGTCCCACCCTCTGCCTCTGGGGGAACCATCTCCATGTGGATCTTGGAAAGGACCCTGATATTTTTTGAACCACATCTTCTGACCTCCTCATTGGTTTCTAGAAAATGTTCTGTGGGGGGGGTCAAAAAACATACTCTTACAGCAGAGACAGTCTTTCCATCCTTCTCGCACCTGGAGAGTGTGTCCTTACTTTTGGGCCAAACAAGAAAAGTCCATCAAAGGGAGCCCTGGCAAAAGAAGACCTGAAGGGCTCCACAAAATCACACAGGTGAATCCAGGCATGTCTCATTATTGCGATCCCTGAACCCACTGCCCTTGAGGTACCCTTGGCTGCATGAGAGATAAGCCTCATGGATGAATTTGAGATGGACTGAAGGGCTGCCAATTGCAAGGCTACTTTTCCATTTGCTAGAATACAGTTTTCTGGTGGAAGCTTTATGAGAAGATATTAAGATATGTTTAATTGTAGGAGTGAAATTCTGAAACCTGACTAGATTGGGAAGTGGAGCAGCCAAACTGTCAATTTTAGGGTGCGGAGAGAAGGATGAAGCGCACCTGACATATGTGTCATCAGGTCTGGAACTGGGTCCAGAGTCCAAGGCTTCTCCTGAAGATGAGGCCAAAGGAAAGGGAACCAAACTTGATGAGGCCAGTAAGAAGCAATGAGAATTATCCTGCTTCCCAAGGACTAATATTTCTGAATGACTCTGGGTATGAGAGGAAACAGAGGAAAGGCATACAGAAGTCCTGAGGGCCAATCGTGAGCAAGTGCATCTCTCAGTGTCTTCCCCGGAGGGGGGATTAAGGTAAAGTAGTTGCTGCACTTGGCATTCATGGGAGTGGCAAAAAGATCTCAGCAAGGCAGACCCCATGTTCGGAAAATCCTTTCAGCTACATTCTGATTGAGAGACCACTCATGAGGCATTAAAATTGCCCTGCACAGCTTGTCTGCTATCACGTTGGACTTCCCCGGAATGTGTGTTGCTATTAGAAAGTGCTGGGAAGAAACTGCCCATTGCCAAACTCTTAGGGTCTCGCTACAAAGGGGGTAAGATCTGGTTCCCCCCTGCTTGTTTTTGTACCAAACCACAGACATATTGTCTGACTGTATCGAAATTATCCCTAGAGGGACAGAGTCATGGAGTGCTTGCAACCCAAGAAGCACTGCTCTCATCTCTAGGACATTTATATGCAAGTGAGCCTCATGTTCCTGCCATGTACCTTGGACTATTCTCCCCAGATAATGCCTCCCCACCCTATCAGGGAAACATCCGTGGTCACTGTAGCTATAGGTTGTTGTGGAACAAAGGGTCTCCCTATGGTCACATGACTGGAATGTATCCTCCATCTTAAGTTGTTTTTGCATGATTCCATTATTCTGATCAGGTGAGACATAGGAAGCTCTTGAAGTGACCATTAGGAGAACAACAGCCACTGAAGGATCCTCATGTGCATCTGGCAAGAGGAACCTGTGTTATTGTGGAAGCCATTGTCCCTAATAATCTTAGAATTATCTTTGCTTTCATCTTGGTTTTGGGAAGAAGATAAAGTATCTGCTGTCTGAGTGCTGCGACTCTGTCTGTTGGAAGATGTGCTACCATAGAAACGGTGTCTAGATCTGTGCCTATAAATGTAATATATTGACAGGGCAACAAGGCAGATTTTTGAAAGTTGACTGTAATACCCAACTGAGTGCAAATGTCCAAAGTCAGATCCCTGGCTTGTAGGAGTAGATGCTTGGTGGTGGCAGATAAGAGACATTCGTCTAGATAGGGAAACACTTGGAATTCTAGACACCTCAGGTGAGCCATGACTACTGCCATGCATTTGGTGAACACTCTTGGGGCTGTAGTGAGACCAAAGGGCAGAGCTCAGAACTGACTGGCTCCGAGCCAGAAGCGTAAGTACCTTCTCGATGTCCTGTCCATTTTTATGTGGTAGTAAGCATCTTGAAGGTCTATCGAGCACATCCAATCATCTTTTCCTAAAAAGGGAAGTATAGACTGCAGTGTCACCATTCGGAACTTTGACTTCTTGACAGATTCATTTAATTTGCTTAGGTCTAGTATGGGTCTCCAGTCCCCTGTTCTTTTTGGCACCAAAAAGAATCTTGAGTAAGCTCTGAATCCTATTTGGTCTGCGGGGACTTCTTGAATGACTCTTTTGTGCAGAAACTTCTGAATCTCTGGAGTTGCTTGCTGCCTTAGATTGGGTGGAACATCTGGGATTGTTCTGGTCTGTGGAACAGGATTGGAGAAGGGAATGGAATATCCTCTGAATATTATTCTTAGTACCCACTTATCTCTTGTGATAGTTTGCCAGGCTTCTGGGTACATAGATAAATGTCCCCCAACTGCCTCCAGATTAGAGCAATCGGGCCTCCTTTCAGAAGCGCTGATAAGGGCATCCGCAAAAGGAATCACGGTCACCCTAGTTCTGCAGGCAACCTCTGCCTCAGGGGCAACATCTACTGTTGTTACCTCCCCCTCTGCCCCTGGGGAAGGAATCACCCCGTGTGTCCTGGAAAACTCTCTGGGATCTTTTGAACCACATTTTTCCACTCTTCTGACCTTTAGGATAAGGTCTTGAAGGTACGGAAAAATGTACTCCAACGGCAGAGAGAGAGTTTTTCCTTCCTGCTTGCATCGGGTGAGTGTCTTTTACTTTGGGTCCAAAGAGTGAGGAACCATCAAAAGGGGCAATAGTAAAAGTAGACTTAAAGGGCTCTGCAAAATTGCACAAGTGCATCCAGGAGTGTCTCCTAAGGCAAACTCCAGAACCCACTGCCCTGCTCGTTCCATCAGTTGCATAGGATATCAGCCTCATGGAGGAGTTGACGATGGAAATTAAGCTGGATAGCTGGGAGGAGACCTTCTCATTCATCCCCACAGCTAATGTACTTTGTACAGTATCTTCTAGCTCTTTCAAAAGATCTCTTTGTAGACTTGTAAAGTGAGTTAGGTAGTTCAGCGACTGGAGTGTAAACGTTGGTGACGAAAAAACATGCTTCCCGTATCTGTCCATCATTCGAGAGACTTTATTTGGAGGATGAACAGATGAGGATGTCTCTGAAAGTTCCTTCTTGGTGGCTGCTGCCACCACCATAGCACCTACAGGTACCTCCTTAGTGAGGAAATCCTTCCCTGAAGGAGCTGATAAAAATTTGTTTGGCCACCGAGGGACTGGTTCCATTGTGTCAGGTGATTCCCATGCCTTTCAACTAACCAGGTCCATTAGCTCATCAAAAGTTGGAGACACCCAGGAGGCTGAAAGCTGAGATCCAAAAGCCTTCAGGTACATTGACTGCTCATCAGAAGGGATGTGGCCTGCCAGCCGCCTCTCTGCTTCAGGATCTCTAGAATATCTGCAAATGAGATATCATCAGAGAACGATCGTGTGGACCCTTCCGACTCCTTGAGGTCAGTGTCTGAAGTGACAGACTCATCTGGAGAGTCTACGTGCTTCCTCTTGCTAGTTCTCTTCCGAGGTGGTTCCTCAGAAGGATATTCTGGGGAGGCCTCAGAGGAGAGGGATTCACCCAATGGAGGATCCTGAGACTCTGGATCTCTGCTGTCCTGTGGAATGGGTGGCGCTGAGACAGTAGCTGGTGCCTTAGGGAGACAAGTGCTGGTATCCTTATGTGGAGCTGTATGGGTAGACAGCACACTTCTAATCAGCTCAAAGGCAGATCCAACAGGCTCCAAAGACTCCCTGAGCTCCAAAGAGACAGAGGAAGGCACTGGAATCAGCAAGATTGGACCCAATGCTGATTTAGGAGCCGTGCTAACCCAGACCAATGCTCTGAGGGGCAGGCTCGGCACTGAAGATGATTTGGGACAAGAATCTGCCCCAGGGCCCACACTCTCCAGACGGCACCGAGTGTCAGAGCAGAAGTCGGCTCCATGAACACCTAAGGGGGTCTCAGAATCTACAGATCCACAGTAAATGGTACCAAACACTCTGGCTCCAAAGGTCCAGCTTGGCTCGGAGGAGGAACAGCAGTGGGTACAATTGATATAGTAGGCTCTGGGACCAAATGGGTTGGAGCCAAAAATAATTTAGTTAGCACCAATGACTTCAAGAGTCTGCACATCACCCATTCCACGTCATCGTTAGATAAGCTCCTGGTGGACCTGGAGGATAGGGATGGAGAACGAGACCCGTGCAATATGGGAGATCTCAGTGTCAGGGAAACCAGTAAAATATCCATGGACTGGCTCTGAGAAGAGGTATCTTGTGGCTCTGAAGACTTTGGAAGTGAAAAAACAGGCTTGTCAATAAGTATAACCTCCAACGACTCCGAGGACTGTTGAGCCGAGGAGGTAGTGGCCTTAGAAATTTTTGGTAACTTGACTGGTGGCTCCAACTGAGCCGATGTAGCAGGTGATTGTCTCTTCTGGTGTTTGTCCTTTTTAGAAGAAGGAGAAGAAGAAGAGGAAGAAGAACTGTAGATAGCTTCCTCAAAGGTTGGCTTTAAGAGCCCTTTAAGGATCAATTTGTTTCTCCTTTCTTGTAAAACCCTGGCACTGAAGAAATGACAAAATGTACAATCCTCTTGTAAATGAATAGCTCCAAGGCAATACACACATACTAAGAGTAGACTGGCTAAACAAAAAAGGAGGTGGTATAGCTATAATATTTAAGCAGCATCTAGACATCCAGATCTTAAAGTTAGCAGCTCCCCAAATAGGTAAGGAAGAAATAATATATACCAACCTTAAAATAAACCAAAATAAAACCCTAAACATAATAGGTTCCTACTTCCCACCTGGCCACAACATCCCTCCACTTGAAAACCTCCTCAGCTGGACTACCCACCACCTACCCCAAGAAACTTTAATTCTAGGAGACTTCAACACTGACTGGCAATCCTGCTCTAGCAACCACCCAATCCATCATGTAAACCTTCATGGCTTCACCCAACTAGTCCAGTCACTTACTAGGATAAATAACTCCAACAAACACACTACCCTTGATTGGATACTAGTAAATAAGAGCCTCCAGTCATATATAGCAGGCTGCTTATCTGACAGCCTCAGTGATCACTCCCCAACCTTCCTACTAGGAAAACACCTTTATAAAGTGAAACCCATCATCTACCATCAAATACGCAAAAAAAACTAACTTCAACCCTCTATCATTCAGCTCATAGGTTCATAGGTAGGTACTAGGCTATCTGCCCGAAGGCATTTCTAAGCCTAACCAGAATGTGTTGGCTTTCGCAGCACCCTTAGATTAGTTCCCTGTGCCTCTGTCCAGCAGAGCCATTGAAGTGATCCCTGGGGTAAACATTCTGTTTCCCATCCACTCGTCAAGGTTTCTCTTGAAGAGTGTTAGCGAGGAGCTCTGCATAATGTAGATTGGAATCTTGTTCCAGAGCATGGGAAGTCTCTGGGACAGGACTCTATCCCTCCAGCACGTCCTATTTATTGTTGTGGTGTGGTTTAGATCCCAGGAGCATGTGGCTCGAGGGGATATGGTTTTCTTTAGGTGGAGCATGTCCATCAATTCTGGGTTGGACATGGCCTTGTATGTCAGGCAAAGATCACCTCTGAGTAGGCGGTATGCAACTGAGTACAGCTGCTTGAGGCCAGTGATCCTCTTGGTGAGGTACTTCTGTGGTCTTTCCAGTTGTTGCAGGTGTCTTGTAAGGTACATCCCAAATGGGGCATTGTACTCTATGATGGGTCTGATGAGTGATGCATAGAGG
This sequence comes from Protopterus annectens, assembly GCF_019279795.1. Lineage (NCBI taxonomy): Eukaryota > Metazoa > Chordata > Ceratodontiformes > Protopteridae > Protopterus > Protopterus annectens. The sequence goes on along the minus strand of NC_056727.1, from coordinate 594,361,468 downwards.
GGTCCAATGACCTCTTTTGATCTCGATGCAAACCCTTTTGTGATTAGGTGGGCCACATGGAAGGATTTTCTAACCACTTTGGCAATGTGATTATCAAAGGAGAGGTTACTATCTACTTGTGTCCCCAGATCCCTTATTACGTCTTCTGTATTTAGGGGGCTACCACCTATGTGGTAGTTTGTGGGTACTTTGTTTTTTCCAAAGGGGATGACTATGCACTTTTTGGCATTTAGCTTGAGGCCATGGTTTTGACACCAGGTATCTGTCTCAGTGAGACCCTTTTGAAGGATGTCTGTTTCATCCGGAAAGTCAATTACAGCCCCTAGTTTGCAGTTGTCTGTGAACTTGGTCAGCCATAGTCTTCCTGTGCTTGCTTGTACCTCTGAGAAGTATATGCCGAACAGGAGGGTTCCTAGGACTGAGCCCTGGGCAATGCCACTTGTAACTGGTTTAGAGTCAGACCTAGCTCCTACAACTCTTACCATGTGGGTTCTGTCCGTGAGCCAGTTGGCAACCCATCTCATGACATAGGGGTTTATGTTCAGGCTGGTGAGCTTGTCTATAATACCTGAGTGGGGAATGGTGTCGAAGGCCTTTGCAAGGTCTAGGTAAGCTGTGTGGACCAGCTTTCCTTCATCTATAGCCTTGGTAACTGTCTCAAAGAAGTCCACCAGGTTTAGAAGGCATGATCTGCCCTTAACAAAGCCAAACTGGGTAGGGTCCAGTGCTTAGAGATTTCCAATGTCTCTGTTAATGAGATCCATGATGATGCACTCCATAGCTTTGCAGACCAAGCTAGTCAGGCTTATAGGGCTATAGTTTCACGGGGTCCGTTGTGTCTCCACCTTTGTGGAGTGGAATAACCGTTGCTGTGCGCCATTCTGTGGGCACGTAGCCTGTGGAGAGGCTGAGTTTAAACAGTGTGTTTAGGTGAGGGGTTAGTTCATCTTTGAGCTCGTGTAGGATGCAGCCTGGGATACCGTTCGGTCCCATTGCTGCTGTATTTTTGGCTTTGGAGAGGGCTGTTTTGACCTGAATGTCCATGATTTCAGGGGCACTACATTCTTCTGGTATAGTTATGGGCCCTTTTGGGGGTGAGAGGGGGGGGTGAAGTTTGCACTGAACCTTTCTGACAGGGTGTTGGCTATATGGGTCGGTTCAGTGTATTTTGTGCCATTCTGCACTAACTCCGAGCAGATCTGAGAATTGCCACTTAGATTCTTGACATAGCTAAATAATGCCTTGTTGTTATCTTTGGAGTCCATGGCAATTTTTCTTTCGAAGCTAGCCTTGGATGATTTTATGAGGGAACATAGTTTCTTGGTGATACTGATCAGGGATGTCTTCCCTTCTTGGGATTTTACTCTTTTCTGTACAAGTTTCCTCCTTCTATTGTATAGCTTGTTTATGGCAGGGGTCCACCAGACTGGTTTCCTTTTATTGGAGGAGTGAATCTTGGTTTTCTTTGGGAAAGCACAATCCATGCATTCTTGTAGGTGCCTGTAGAGTGCATTAGTAGAGAATTTTGCAGCTTGGACAGCATTATCCTTTAGCATGGGGGCTTTGAAACTTCCCACCTCGGTGTTAAGTAACATGATGTTTGCTTTTGAAAAGTTTTTCACAGTGGTTTCTTTGACCGGGGGTGGTGGCGGAATGTGGATATCCAGAGTGATTAGTTTATGGTCAGATCTAACCAGCAAGGGGTTGACCTCCGGTGTGGAACACCGATCGCCCATGTTGGTGATGACCAGGTCCAAAATGTTGTCACCTCTGGTGGGGGTGTTGACCAGCTGATCCAGGGCATTTCAGCTTATAAATTCTAGGAAATTTTGGGCAAAGGAGTTTGTACTTGAGTAGTTCTCCCAGTTAATGTTTGGGTAATTGAAATCACCCAATATCAGGGTATTTGGTGGGACCATTATGTTTCCCAGTGTTTCCAGGAATGTGGAGTGGGGGGGGGTCCTTGGACATGGTGGGTGATCTGTAGCAAGCTATAATTTGAATAGCAGTTTTGCCCATTGTTAGTTGCACATGGATGATCTCTGAAGCATCGTGCTGTGCCACTAACCTGGAGGTGTGGGTATCCTTGATGAATATGGATACTCCCCCGCCTTTTGTATTTCGGTCCGGGTTTTGTGGCCGAAATGTATGGTATGAGTTGTAGCCTGGTAGTGCTGGGGTGCTCTTTGGAGCCTTAAACCAGGTTTCTGGTAATGCACATATATCAATTTTCTCCATACTGAGGAGTGCCTCAAGAGCATGCATTTTGAGGTTTAGACTTCTGGCATTGAGTAGCATTACCCTCAGTTTTTTGTTACTTGTGCTATTTACGGCGGTGGGTTTGTCTTTTGAGCCTTGTCTTAAAAAGGCACTATAGAGGTGGCAAGAGCATTGGCCAGTATTCAAAAGCCTAAGGGTGACAGTTGCAAGCCATCTCTAGCAAAGCAGCGTGGCTTGTCGAGCATGTCATCTCAGGCTGACAGACACTGGATCCCCTTTGAATGACACCAGAAGCTTAGCCAATTGTTGAAATTGATAATTTTTTCTCTATACCATGGTATTATTCTTGGTGAGGGCAGGATGCTACTCAGGGTCAGGGTCATACTGGCCTGGGCTATGTGATCAGAGAGCTCCTCCATGTCTCTTTTCATGTAGTCCAGGGAAGTACGGCTCAGGTCATTCACACCAACATGGACAATGACAGAGTCATATTTGTACTTGTTCTGGAGTGACCTGAGTGCTTGTGTTATGTGGCAGATCCTGACACCCGACAGGCAGCTAACAGTAACCTTCTCCTTGTTCAGCCTAGTGAGTGGGACGTCAGTGTGCCTGAATATAGAGCCACCTATTACTAGTGTGTTGGGTATGTTATTTTGCCTTAAGGGTTGTGATTGTGTGGCACATTGGTTTTGTGAAGTATGTATTTCATGGTTGGTGTTGGAGGATGGAGGTTGCTTGGATATCTGCTTTGGAGGTCCCTGTTGCTTCTGCAGATTTTTATTTAGAGCCTCCGAGTATGTTTTCGTGTATTTATGTGTGTTTTTTGCCGGTGCTGCTCATCCCAAAAAGACTGTAACTGGCAACCTCTAAAATACCTCAAACTAGATGATGCAGTTGACTACTTTAATAAAACATTCCTAAGCATTCTTAATTACCATGCCCCCATAAGACGTTCCCAAACTAGAGCCCAACCATCCCTGTAGCTACAAAATAAACACAAAGTCAGAAATGAAAAACGGATAAAGCCTGGGACAACTGGTGCAAAACCAAAACCCCTCTACTAGGCAAAAATTCCTAGAACTACACAATAGAACCAAAAAGCTTATAAAACAGGACAAAATCTAATACTACCAGTCTGCCCTTACCTCCTCCCAACATAACCCCAAACAATTCTGGTCCTCAATAAACTCCATCCTCCACCCAGGTAAAGTAAGTGCACCCACCCCTAACTTAGCTCACTCCTCCGAAAATATTGCTACCTCTTTCAACAATCACTTCACACAAACCATACTATCACTAGCTAGACAACACAACCCCCCATAAACCCACATCATCAACTGCAACTAACAATCTTCCCACTAGCTTCATTTTCTCTCCTTTTCCTACCTCCAAAATAAAACAACTATTAACTAAACTTAAAACCACCAGATTAGCAGCAGACAACCTCCTAAGTGAATACCTTCAACTTGCAGCTGACGCTCTAGCCTACCCATTATCACTATTGATTAACAGATCTCTGTCAGAAAGTTATGTTCCCACACTATGGAAAGTCTCACACATAATTCCCCTACACAAAGGAGGTCCCTCCACAGATCTAACCAATTACCGCGCCTTAGCTATTCTCTCGCCACTCTCCAAAATACTAGAGATGCATTCATTCTCAAGTCTCAGATCACCTCCTTGCTTAACAACCTCCTCTCCAAAACACAACACAGTTTCCGACCTAACCATAGCACCACCACCGCCTTACTCTCTTTCTGTAACACCATCCTACAAAATAAAAATGCAGGTTTTCTCTCCTCAGCTACCTTCCTAGACCTCTCTAAAGCATTCGACATGGTCCCACAAAAACAGCTCATCTCTCTTCTCAATAACCTCTCCTTCTCTCAACCAGTTATCAACTGGTTTCAGAGTTACCTATCTGACCACCAACAAGCAGTTGTTTGGCAGGACAACCTATCCCCCCAACTACCAGTCTCTATAGGGGTTCCCCAAGGGTCCATCCTGGGACCCCTACTCTTCTCTATTTTCACCAATAATCTAGCCTCAGCCACAATACATGGCACACTCATACAATATGCAGATGACTCAACCAACATCTGCACAGCCCACTCCCTACCCGAACTGCAAAAAGTCACGCAGGAAGCATTTTCTTCTAATGAAACTAGATTATCCGATGCCCAACTAATATTCAACCCAAACAAAACAAAATTACTAATCTTCCAATCCACCAAACTTACACTAGACAGCTGTCACTTTAGCATCACAGCAAAAGATAACACCACCATCCATCCTACAGAACACACCAAATTACTAGGAGTAGAAATAGACAATAAACTGAACTTTGACATTCACATTTCCATAACCATTAAAAAAGTGCACAAAAAATTAGGAGCATTATATAGAAATCAGCAACTACTTACCAAAGCAGCTAAAATTTTGATAGCAAATTCTCATCTTATCTCTACCCTACTCTACGCCTCTCCAATATTTACTAACCTTAGACAATGCGACCTAAATAAGCTCAAAACCTGCTACAACAAAATCACCAAATTTGCCACAGGGGCTTCCTACCAATACTCACCACTGTCTCTCACTAGCAGAACTGGGCTGGCTAGACCTCTCCACCTCTTTCAATGGTACCAACTCGCACTCGCCCACAAACTAATAAACTGACCACTAAAAGTCACATCCCACCAGAATCTACTCCAACCCTACATAACCAAGAGACCACTAAGATCCAGCCACAAAAACCCTCCTACAGATCACAACAGCCAATAACTCTACTGGAGAAGCATTATTCTCCTGCACTATAGCCAAACTTTGGAACTCCCTCCCTTCCTCAATTACCTCTGTAACTTCTTGCACCCACTTCAAATTCTTACTAAAATTACACTTAAAAACTTGCCAGATATGCCCTTGCAACTCCCCCCCCTTTAATACCATCCACTCCACCCACCCACAACCTCTCTCGGCCCCCTATTAACAACCTACTCTTAGCAAGCTTGGCTACCCATGTTCCCAGCTACCTACCACATAATACTAACTTCTTGTAGCAACAACTGCTAATGGCTGTTATGTACCTCAAAAACAGATTGTATCAATTGTTCACTGAAGAATCTCAATTACATTTGTAACCATGTTTAGTATATGTCACCATATGTTGAAATTGTACTGTGTTCTACATCTGTTTTACATCTATGTTTTATTCTTGTCTTACATCCTCAGCTGGACTAGTGTCTATATTTAAATGCTATGTTTTTTAACTGTATAATGCAAGTAATACTTAATGAGGAGCTTTTCTCCCTGGTTCTCCGCTGAAAAAGGACCTGTGTCCAGTTCTACTCTCCCTGTCAACAAATGTAAATAAATAAATACAAATAAATAATGACCGTCTGTGATAGACAATTTTTGTGAACACTTCTGGCATTTTTTGAAGCCCGAAGGCTTATGTTCCTTCTCTTTTGGGTCTATGGACATGATAAAGATAAGACCACAATATAACAACAAGTAATTTAACTTACTAAACTAAACTGATCTATAGCTAACTCAGCAAACACTAAGGAGACAGACAACAAGGGAATAAAATAGGGCCTCTAACTCAAACGGCCCTATTTCCCAGAAAAAAACAACACACTAACTACAAACCCTCTAACTAAAATGGGCGAAGAGCTCTCTAACTTAAACGAGCTACTATTTATCTACAACAAGACACAACAACAACCACTACAAGGAATACAGTAATGCCTATGAAACGACAGCCAAAAGCAGCACCAAAGGGAATAAAGCTATAACGATTTAGGTATTACTAAATTCAAAAGCTAACTATGTAACTACAATGCAAGAAAAACACATCTACTATAATATAAAAAAGGATTACAGGTTCTAAAAGGAAATATGAAGAAAATTTTTCACAACTTAGCCATGGCCAAGATGAGTGCATCCAACCTCGTAAAGTGGCAAATGAGATCTGGGGAATTACACCACTGCATTATGGGATACCTACTTGCCACAAGCCAAGTTTAAGTCTTTCAGCTGTGTATTTGGCCGAGTTGGAGCCGAGAATCGGTTCTGAACCCATAATTGTAGAATGAAGGCGAGATAGGACAACACAACATGCCATGCTTCTGTCCCATCAACTCCATCTGCCCCAAAGTCAAACCACCCGAGGCAGAGGCCGGAGTTGAGCTGTCCAGGGCAGAGGCCTCAAGGGGTAAAAATGGATCAGAAAACTTCAGAGTCAACTCCATTATCTCAGACCCAACTGGAACATTACAGCTCCAAGAACCACTCGACTCTGAACTTGTCAAAGCCAGTGCACTCAGAGAAACCTTCAGATCCGAGGACACCAGTACTCTTGGACCCGAACCAGACTGTCTCAGCAAACTCGGATCCAACCATAATAAAGTGTTGGATCAGAGCAGGAGCTGGTACTGGAGGGGTAGATCTGCCTAAGGCTTCCTGACCTGAGGGGGTCAGAGCTGGAAGAACCACCATTTGTATCTGCACCAAGAGAAACTTCCTCATCATTCAGTCCATGTTGGCTTCAGTGAGATTTCTGGAAGAACAAGATGAAGCAATGGATGGCAGCTTGGACCTTCATCTCTCAAGGAAAGGAGATGGAAGTCTAGAAAGAACTGGGTATATTGTTGGAGAGTATCGAGCCCAAGGAAAAATCTTCAGAGCCAATGTACTCTGATTTAAAGGAATTTTAGGGGATGTTGTAGACATCCTGGAGCCAGACGGCTTCAGATCTGATTTGGATTTTTTGAGAGTTGGCTCCATAGAAGAAGGAGCGGAAGAACCCAACTTTTTTTGGAGTGTCCTTGAAAAAAATTTTAGGGGAGTGAATTCGGAAGTAAACCTTTTTGTTTTATCTGTCCACTAAAGCACAGAGATAAAAACTTTGAAATATTTCAGAATTAACATTAAGATGGTCTGGGCCCCAGTAGTAGATGCAAAAGTCATGAGTGTCAGAATAAGGCAGGTTATGGCTGCACTTTTTACACTTCTTTAAATCTTTTTCAGATATCCTGAACAAAAAGTGTAACTAACACCGAAGATAGAAAGATTTATATATATATATATATATATATATATATATATATATATATATATATATATGTATATATGGGTCTATATGACTTGGTCGACAGTTCATATGATCGACTGTTTATTTGGTCGACAGTTCATTAGATCGACAATCATTTTAGGTGGGGGGCTTCACCCCCACACCCCCCAATGTGGGGGGCTGTGCCCCCCACACACCCCCTAACTATATATATCAACTCCAGGGTCACACAACATTGGGGAAGGGGGCAAATGCTTGTCAATCAAATGAACTGTCGACCAAATAAACAGTCGATCATATGAACTGTCGACCAAGTCATATAGATCCATATATATATATATATATATATATATATATATATATACACACACACATATGTGTATACATATATATATATATATATATATATATATATATATATGAAGAAAAAGATATAAACAAGTACCAACAATGGTACTAAAGAATACACAAATGTGTAAAAGGTAAAGATAGAACAAGAGAAAGGACTTTAAGGCTTACGGAAAAAAAACACCTGCAATGGTTAAATAGAATACTCAAGTATATGTTTTGAAAGAATAGATTTGGGAAGAAAAATTTTAAGGAAAAAATTCACATATCTCTTAATATGCTCAAGAGCAAAGCTCACCACGTCTATACGTGAAAGTGGCAAACGAGATCTGAGTTATGTTAGGGGTTAGTGCATTATGGGTAGGGAGGAGCTTGAGAGTTTCAGTTGGTCACGAGCTATAGTAATGGCTGAGTCGGATCCGAGGATCAGATCCAAACCCAGTGGTTGAGGAATGAATGAAAATTGCAACGTCTGATCAAGTATTGCAACAATTATCTAATCAAACATTGGAGTGCATATTGAGTTTTCAAATAGCAATAAACCTTTCTTTACTTAGTACTTCAGGTTAACCCACTAGGTACAACTGCCTCATTTCAGGAATGATCCAGGAGAACTGCTTTGGTTAAGACACTTGCTCAGAGTCAGACAATATGCAAGTGGAGTTTGGGAAAAACAAACAAAAGAATACAGGCTAAAGCTCCTTAGCTTAGCAGCTTAGCTTAGACATATCTCCTTTGGCGCTATATTACTAGTAAATAAAAAGAAAAACATGAGGTACTCTGAGTTTACCTTGATATTTATACTGCACCACCAGTTCTGTATGTGCAAATGCACACACACACACATATTATATACATTATTTATATATATATATATATATATATATATATAGAGAGAGAGAGAGAGAGATATACACACACACACACACACACACACACACACACACACACACGAGTCTTTCTTGCAGTTTTTACTGAATGGTTTGCATGCGTAACTTTTTACCTTTAGCCGGGATGTTGTTCAGGATATTTTGCAGGCAACTTATTTTTTATGGGCTCAAACAGTGCTTTAAGCCCTGTGTTTCTAATGTATGGCCAAGCAATCCACTTATATTATATTAATAAAAGCAGAGATGTCCAAAACATGGCATGTCCATAGCTAGTGGGACTTAGCTTTATTTGCCTGAATGAACCAATAAAGACTTAATAAGTAAAAATCAAGGACATTTAGCAGCCATGTAGCTGAAACACAAGTATGCCCTTAAGGGGTCATCTGTGTATATCCCTCGGCCTCCACTACAGGAGGTTTAAAGAACAACCTCACTCACAGACTCAAAAAACATGTTTATTTCATCATGGTTTGGTCTTTCCTATATTTTAACACCACTCTGGGACTATTTAGAGCTTTTTAGATATTTTATATGCAATTTCTGACTGACCACATAGGGTCTGTCATCTTGAAATAATTCTGACTGTTTAGTCTGCCTCTAAGTATCCCAGAATGCATTGTTTGTCTCCAAAAAATTGAATCAGATCTGCCACATTTTCCCTAAAGCTCCTGTCAGTGCACTGATTTTACAAGCATTCAATGCTGTGTTATAGTGACCTATTTTTGGTTAAAATTTTATCCTTTTTGAATTACTACTTCAAACACAAGCAGTGCAAATGCTATAGAACAGAATTGAAAAGTGCAATTTATTGCTTTTTCTTCTTAGAACTGCTAACTTGATTTATTTTGTGAGGGCTGTAATCTAGTTCTTCAAGGTATCTCCCCTCCCCCTCACACCTACCTTCCCTAGCTGTCAAAGAGCTAAGGGTAATTTGACCCATTATCTGGATGTGATTGACAGCTCACAGCATGTGACAAGACTAATGTACTGTTTTCTTGTCAGCCTTTCCTTCCTTACAGTTGGAAGCTTTTTTTTGTTGCACTCCTCCTGTCAAATTTAGAACCGAGCTTCATAGCACTGGGAATAATCACTATTTTGCAAAGCATCAAAATCCCACTTATTTTTCCTTCCTGTTTGGTTAAATAGCTAACAAATGATGCATTATAAACATGAAATATTTCACAGACTTGCATGACAGCACCCACAAGTGGTAATTTAAGAAAATTATGGTATTGCAAACTTTTTGTAATCTGATGTAGTGTTGTTGATTAATTATGACAGACATCTGCTTCTTATGTAAAAACATGCAATTAATGTCTACGCATGGTCATTGCAAATTTATGCCCTTAGTTTTTGCAGCTGTTACTGTGCTTCTGCTTGTACTTTGTCACATATCGGTAGGGCTCTTCAGAAAAGTGAGATTATAGTTTGACATTTTTGCTAGGTTAAGAGTGGGCTGGGCAAGGCAGCTCTAACATCACAATGTGGGAGGTCTACTGGCTCTTCTATATAGCATGCAAATCAGGCAGGGATTACATCACTTTGGGGGAGGAAACGTCCCGGTACCTAGAGCAAGAGCTCTGTCAGGTGTGACATCATCATTTCAGAGCCAGCTAGAGGTTTCTCAACTTGGTTTTCAAAGTGAAAGTAAAACAGTACAGAAAGGTAGGAAGTCTAACAGGGAAAAGAGTTGAGTGGAATAGTTTTTAAAGCTGCATGGATGATTTTTTGAGGCTGCATCAACGAACAGGGACTAAAAGAGATTGCCGGTTGAGCAATCTGCTTTAACATCCCGTTGTTGTCTTTTAAGGTATTACACAGTGAAGAATTTTGCTTGGCTGAGTCTTTCTTGCAGTTTTTTTTTCTTTTACTGAGTGGTTTGTCTGTGTAACATTTTTACCCTTTGCTCACACACACACACACACACACACACACATACATACATATATATATATATATATATATATATATATATATATATATAAATAAATATATATATATATATATATATATATATATATATATATATATATATATATATATATATATATATATATATATATATATATATATATATAGCTATATGTATAGACAGATCGATATATAGATGTGTGTGTGTGTGTGTGTGTGTGTGTGTGTGTGTGTGTGTGTGTGTGTGTGTGTGTGTGTGTGTGTGTGTGTGTGCGTGTGTGTGTGTGTGTGTGTGTGTGTGTTATGTATATGGGATATTTTACAGGCATCTTAATTTTTATGGGTATCAGAAAGGGTTTTAAGATTTGTGTTTCTAAAGTATAGCAAAACAATCCACTTACATTGTATTGGTATGGGCATGAAAATTCTGATACTTTGCATGTTGTCTGCAGCTAGGGGGGTTTGGCTTTATTGGCCTGAATGCATCTATAAAGACTTAGTAAGTCATCTACATTCAGTATCCATGTAGCTGAAATACTGGTGTGTCCTTAAAGATCATTTGCAGACATCCCATTGGCCTCCACTACAGGAGGTTTAAAGTCTGAGACTATATGATCGAAGTTTTGGAACTTTGAACATTAAAAAAACTAAATAAATAAGTTTTAAAAAATTCTGTTTTTAACATTTTTGCAGGGGGGCAAGCCCCCACTGCACCTCCCATGTGAGTGACTGCGCCCCCCCACACCCCCTGCTAATTAAATATACCAACTCCAAGATTGTACTACATTGCAAAAAAGGGTAAATTTCCTGTTCTGGACTGTACCGTGATCTACATTCAAAACGTTCAAAGTTTCAAAACTTAGATCATATGGTCCAGACCATAGTTTTGAAACTTTGATAATCTGATAGTGACCCTAATATATATATATATATATATATATATATATATATATATATATATATATATATATATATATATATATATATATATAAAAGTGTGTGTGTGTGTGTGTGTGTGCGCGTGTGTATAATCTAAATTAGTAGTTTGAGTAACACCGATTTACTAAAACAGAAGGTATAAAAACACAAGGGTTCATCAAATAGGAGTTCTCAAAGCTTTCTGTTTATACTACATTCAACATTACCTTAAACATGCCTGCTCTTACTAATGCAACCTGGTATCCTTCTTTTTAACAAAAAGAGTGTAGGAGATAGGCAGCAGTCAGGACCAAAACGATAAAACTGAGTTAAAAAATGTTTAATGAAGCACTTTTCATCCAGATGGATCACATGAACTTCATCAGATAAAAGCAACAAAACATTATCCCTTTTTAAATACCCCTCCCTATCAAATCATGTGGCTTGGAAAAACTATTACTTATATTGTTCATTAAAGAAACATCCATACAAAATAGAATAAGCACATGTTGAATTAATATAAAACAATATAAAAAATAATAAACATCTCTAACTATACAAGAGTTTTGTTACTACCTAGCTAAATTTTTTAACTTTAAAAGGCACTGTGTATACAGCACATATCGTTGAGTCTTGGGGAGTTATATATATGCATTTAAACGTACCTGCCATAACAATTCTAACAGTTCTAAAATAAGTGCATCAGGTCCACCTTTCAGATCAGTAATTACCTGATCTATAACACAGAATTTGAAGCTATGGTTCAGATTCAGAAGAACATGTTTTGCTAGTGCATTTTCAATTTTACTTCTACTAATGCTCTACAGGTACTCATATACCTGTTCTTTAAATTTACATTCTGTTTTGACTATGTAAAAAGAAGCACAAAATTGGCACTTAGCAAGATACACAACCATTTTCGAGTTGCAATTAAATTTCCCATTGCAACTAAATCTCGAACCATTAACTTCCACATTTTGTCCCAATTCCATGTGTTTGCAATATGTACAACTTCCACACCAGTGCATACCTGGGTGTTTACACCTCAATAATTTATTGCCTTCAAGTAAGCATTTCAAATTCATACCCCTTCCAAAAATAAATGTAGGTCTGATTCTTACCCTCTCCATAATGTCCCTCTCTTCCATTATCAAATTCCAGTTTTTGGTTACAATTTCCTTTATGCATGCAGCATCTAAACTGAAAGTCATTACAAGCCCTAAATTAAAATTGGGTTGAGTTTCTTCATTAATATTAATGTTAGTGTCAGGAGGCAAAATGGGGGCATCAAACAAATTTTGACTGCTGTTAATACTGATCGGTTTCCTACTCAAGATAGGTTGATAGAAACCTCTATCTCTATTGTTTTTTATTTCTCTGATCAAACTATGAAACCAGATATGCTTGCCTTAAAAACATTTATCTTAGGTTATGGCATTCAATATTAAAATCATCTTTGATTGACACCATCCTTGCTATTCTGACGAGCTGACGTTTAACTACTGAACATTTCTGGTAATAAGGATGTGGACTCAAGTAGTGTAGGAAGGTGTTTGAATATGTATTCTTCCTAAAAATCTTAGCAATACATCTACTCTCTTCTTCATTTTTTCTATGTTCAACATCTAAGTAAGAAATGGTTTGATTTTGAAAATTAAAAATAAATTGCAAAAAATTAGTCATATTGTTGAAATATTGGCCAAGTTCTAATGCAGTTATTTCATCACCCTTTATTATGATGAAAATGTTGTCCAGGTAACGGGTAAAGAAATACATATTACTCAATATTTGCTTGTTGTTGAATATGAATTCATGTTCCCAGTGGGCCATAACCAAATTTGCAAAACTGGCCCCGCAGGGTGACCCCATGACTATTCCAAGTTTTTGTAAGTAATATTTTTGCTTGAGCAAAATTAAATTATTAGTCAGAATTATATCTAATAATTCTTCCACCAGGGCAATTTCAGTAGTTGGTGCACCTTTTTGTCTCATTATAGTAGATACCCATTCTGCATCTTGAATATGGGGTATGGACGTGTATAGATCTTTAACATCTACAGTTAGGAAAGTATAATTTTCATTATATTCTAGCTGGTTTATCCTTTCTAAAAATGTCCATGAGTCCTTGCAAATTTGTTGTTCTGACATTACATATTTTTTCAGAACCGAATCCTCCATTTTGGCACTTGCATATGTTATAGAATTTCTACCGTCAACTCTTGGCCTTAAGGGTGTATTCTGTAAGTCTTTATGGAGTTTAGGGACTCCAAACATTACTGGTGTCAAAGGTGCAAGCATATTCAAATAATTGAACAGATTGATGTCAATCTTTGCTTCTATAAACAAGTCATTTATGTAAATTTTGATACGTTGACTTGCTACATTCACTTAATTTAAAGAAACTGATTGATATGCATCAGTTTCTAAAATTATTTCTATTCTAGTCTCATGATCATCTGTGTCCATAAAAAACATTCCTTTACCCTTGTCAGGTTTCATAACTCTCACTTTAGCTGCCCTTAAATGGTTCAAAACTTCCCATTCAATTTTACTCAAATTGTTCTTTGCTTTGCCATTCTTATAATTGTTACTGTGTAAAGCTCAAAAGTCTAATTCGCAAACTCTTTCAAAAATGAGTAGGGAAGGGTGCAAGGGTGGGTTAAATAGACTGGAGACTTTAAATTCCCTCACATTAAACATATTGCCCAACATAATGTTTAAATTAACTTTCTTACAAAAAGTTTTAAGTCCAAAATGATCCTAGCTATGTCCACTCTGCGAGTGGGAACAAACGCGAGTCCTTTAGCAAGTATTTCTACTAGCTCTGTTGACACTACAAATGAAGAGTAATTATAAATGCTAAAATCACCTTCTTTGTTTTTAACAACTATACAGTTGTCACAATTGTCCATTTGCTTTTCATGTTGTACAGTGTTTATTACCTCCATTTTCTGTTCGTTTTGCGGTGGTTGTTTCTCCGTTGCTGTCTTCGCTAAGAAAAACCCTGGTTTCTCGACTCTGTATTTTGCAAGTTGTCGTAGTTATGCCCCCTCATTTCCGACATATTCCCATAGTCATGGCGATGAAAGTTCTGCCTACTAGAGTGATCATCAACACTGCAAGTGTTTGTTTAGAGTTGTTGTTGGTTCCGAATAGGTTCACTCTCGCAAAATTCAGAACATCCTCTGTTATTATTATTTTCTGTCAGCATATTTCCTGGAGGAGTGGTTTCTCCTTCAACATCATCAATATTCTTGTTTTGATTGGTAGAATTTGTGTGGACACTACCCCTTGATTTCCAAATTTGTGAAGGTGGTAGGCATGGATAAGCAATCCCACTTTCATATTGCAAACTATCCCTTTCCAGTTTTTTAACTTTAATGGCTTTCAATTTGACTAAATGTTGATCAATGCTTTGAAACACCCTGTTGTATTCATATTTATACCTCTCGAAATTGGGATGTGTTCTTATTTGATCATCCAGTACGAGAATCTCTTCAGCTATCTCGTCTGCCTTAATTTGGTAGTGTTTGACCATAAGCTCTAATAAGTCTAACCCCTGTCTGTTGAACAATTTAATCAGATCTTGATGGAACAGAGAGTCTGATACTAGTCCAGTAGGGAATTGTCATGATCTCATCCCCTTCGGTACTAGTTGTCGTAAACATTCACCAAAATACTCTATCTCCAACCAAAGTTTCTTATATTTTAACAGTTTGTGATCAAAAAGGTTCAGAGTTTCAGTAATGTTGTTGCCTCCAGTCGAGTATCCCATATTGTGGCTTTTTGTTGGTTTGTTAAAATTTAACAGAAATTGTAGTCAGTCTTTCAATGTAGGGACCCCAATAAGTCATGGAGGTAACTCGTTTCTATTATTAGTGCTTGTGCTGGAGGGTCGCATATCTATATTATGTCCAAGTTGTCTATTTCCTTCCTGCACAAGTACATTCGTTATGCGACTAGTAGTTGCACCCAGAGGGGAAACGGGTAGAATTAACAACATGGACAACATTAGAAGCTGCATTTAGGTTGTCCAAATTTCCTGGAATACTACGGTTGAGTCCTATTTGGCTTGATGTATCCAGTCTTTTGGTAAGGGCATCCGAGGACACCAGTACTCTTGCATCCGAACCAGATGATCTCAGCAAACTTGGATCCAAGGACTCCATAATGAAGTGTTGGATCAGAGAAGGAGCCGGTACTGGAGGGGTAGATCTGGCTAAGGCTTCCTGACCCAAGGGGGTCAGAGCTGGAAGAACTACCATCTGTATCTGCATGAAGAGAAACTTCCTCATCATTCAGTCCATGTTGGCTTCAGTGAGACTTCAGGAAGAACAAGATGAAGAAATGGATGGCAACTTGGACCTTCATCTTTCAAGGAAGAGAGATGGAACTCTAGAAGGAACTGGGTATATTGTTGGAGAGTATCGAGCCCAAGGAAAAATCTTCAGAGCCAATGTACTCTGATCTAAAGGCATTTTAGGGGATGTTGTAGTCATCCTGGAGCCAGACGGCTTCAGATCTGATTTGGATTTATTGAGAGTTGGCTCCATAGAAGATGGAGGAGAAGAACTCAACGTTTTTTGGAGCATCCTTGGAAGAAATTCTAGGGGAGTGAAGTCGGAAGTAAACTTTTTTTTTTCTGTCCACTAAAGCACACAGATTAAAACTGAAATATTTCATAATTAACATTAAGGTGGTCTGGGCCCAAGCAGTAGAGGCAAAGGTCATGGGTGTCAGAATAATGCAGGTTATGGCTGCACTTTTTACACTTCTGCAAACCTTTTTCAGATATCCTGAACAAAAAGTGTAACTAACAGTGAAGTAGAAATATTTATATATATATCTATATATATATATATATATATATATATATATATATATATATATATATATATATATTTTTTAAGGGTAAAGAGGAAGAAAAAGGTATAAACAAGTACCAGTAATGGTACTAAAGAATACACAAATGTGTAAAAGTTAAAGTTAGACCAAGAGAAAGGACTTTAAGGCTTACCGAAATTTGGGAAGAAAAATTTTAAGGAAAACATTCACTTATCTCTTAATATACTCAAGAGCAAAGCTCACCACGTCTATAACCAAAAGCGGCAAACGAGATCTGAGGTATGTTAGGGGTCAGTGCATTATGGGTAGGGAGGAGCTCGAGAGTTTCAGTTAGTCACGAGCTATAGTAATGGCTGAGTTGGATCTGAGGATCAGATCCAAACCTAGTGGTTGAGGAATGAATGAAAGTTGCAACATCTGATCAAGTATTGTGACAATTATCTAATCAAACATTGGAGTGCATATAGAGTTATCAAATAGCAATAAACCTTTCTTTACCTAGTACTTCAGGTTAACCCACTAGGTACAACTGCCTCATTTCAAGAATGATCCAGGAGAACTGCTCTGGTTAAGACACATGCTTAAAGTCAGACAGTATGCAAGTGGAGTTTGGGAAAAACAAACAAAAGAATACAGGCTGAAGCTCCTTAGCTTAGCAGCTTAGCTTAGACCTATCTCCTTTGGAGCTATATTACCAGTAAATTAAAAGAAAAACATGAAGTACTCTGATACCTTGATATTTACACTGCGCCACCAGTTCTGTATGTGCATGTGCACACACACACACACACACACACACACACACACACACACACACACACACATGTGTGTGTGTGTGTGTGTGTGTGTGTGTGTGTGTGTGTGTGTGCGTGAGTCTTTCTTGCAGTTTTTACTGAATGGTTTGCATGCATAATCTTTTGACCTCTAGCCAGGATGTTGTTCAGGATATTTTGCAGGCAACTTATTTTTTATGGGCTCAAATAGTGCTTTAAGCCCTGTGTTTCTAAAGTACGGCCAAACAATCCACTTATATTATATTAATAAAAGCAGAGAAGTCCAAAACATGGCAGATGATGTGGCCCCATGTAGAAAATGGAAAAAAAGGGGGTTGATGAAGATGATGGTGATTTTAGATGGATCCTGACATTTAGCCGAAAATGTTCTGCAGAGGGATCCAAACCCCCAGTATCTAGCTTGAATTCCCTGGTTCTTGCATTCCTATTAGACACCGAGTTCTTTCCATGTATTCCCATACTATGGGTGTCACTACTTGTAGCCTGTCCTGCAGGCTAGTGTAGTGCTCTATTCTTCCCAAGTTTCTCTGGCAATATCCAATAATCCGCGAGGGTGCCTGCCATATTTTATCATAGTCATAGTATTAGAAACCCAAAAGATTTGGAGAAATTAAGAAAGTGCCTGCCATATTTATTTAATATTTATGTCATACTTACCAAAATGCATTGATCCCAGTCGAGGCTCATGGCACTTGTCTAATGGAAAATAGGAGGTATGGTAGCAATATATGTTATGATGTTCTTACATAATAAGAATGTACTAAGACAAATGGTTTGTGTTTACTTTAATTCTTATTGCTGCTGTACCTGTGTACCTGGGTCACAGATGAAAAGGGTTAGAAGACCAGCTCACACACTCTGTTATCAAATTGTAAAACAAATAATTAAAAATAAAACTGATTTCATGCTTTGCCATCTTGCCAAGTAACTTTTATTGTCATGGACTTTAGCATTTGACTAAAATGCTCCATCAGTTCATCCATGTGGGGACAGTACATTGAGTTTTTTTTTCTTGACCTTTAATAAGAATTTGCACAGATGGTGCATTACTCTGGACATAAACTGATTCACCTGATCAGTGAATCTTTCCTTTGATATCCCTGCCCTTGAAAATAATAAGACTAACTCTCTAGCTAGAGATCTTGCAATAACATTATGTAGTGAGACATATTCAAATTATTTATTTGCATAGTTCAGAATAACCAATATATCCTGAAATGCATTGCAAGATTTTGCTAATAGCTCAATAATGTCCATTGCAATATATTTGAATGGCATCTCTACTATAGGGCACTAGATTAAAAGGAAAATAAAGAGCTGTCTTTTGCCACTCAGAGCAGCATCAAATTCTTTCCTTACTCTGGGCCAGTAAACCTTTACTAGGATCTGTGCTTTACTCTTAACTAGTCCCTGGTGTCTGCTAGCACACAGCTAAGTTCTGATCTTATCACTTGGATTCTGATAACCGGCATGCAAATTCCTCTCTGTCCTTACTTACTCTACATAGTAAGACAACTAGTGGAATGTAGCTCAAAGGGATCTATATCATGTTATCGAAAAATGAAAATGTCGAATGGCACAACAGCAAAAGTGTCAAAATGTCAAGGGTCTGTTTTTGAGATTGCAGTACAGTGAAGATTGGGATATTTGCCCTTTCCTCACTGTAGTGCGATCTCGGAGTTGGAATATATATTTAGCGGGGGGTGTGAGGGTGCAGCTTCCCACAATACTGAATTCAAGTTTCGGCATTTTCACTCTTGTGAGCGTTCGACATTTTGCATCTTCGATGTTATGATATAGACACGCTCAAAGTATGGGTAAGAAGAAACGTCTTTTTCAGCATCTTCTTCGACAGCCCTAGCTATATTTACTCTGCTCTTCTCAAACAGTCATCTTCCCACTCTGTATTTTTAAAATTTAACCAGCTTACCTGTAGGTCAGCTAACTCCGGGTTTCCTCAAGGTCAGTACACCATGAGGCAGAAGGCATCATCTCCCCCTCCTCTATTATTACATACATCTGGGGTCTCACTGTCTAACTCTTCTCCAATGACTCATAGTAACATTCTTCAATGTCACTGCTATCTCTTCCTTACTTAATTTTTTCCTGCTCTCTTTCTTTATGAACTTGATGCACAGAATTCACTTCCTTTTCCTCAGATTCAACTATGACATAATTATTGGTGTTTCCTTTTCTTGACAGCTGTGTATCCATAGAATTATTAAATATGTTACTGGCATGTAGGAACACAGCTCTGATGTAGGGTGAGTGTGGAGGCAAAGCCCCACACATAAAACAGCATTTTAATGATTGGTGACTGGTAGGTATATCTGTTTTTGTACGGATTTTTTTTTTTGGAAGTGTCCAATGTTTGTGCATATTTACTGTTGGATTACAAATGTAAATGGCTTATCTACATTGTCGATCATTGTATGCCAATGTTTCTGTTTTGTAATTGTTTTATGTACTGTCTCTCAATCAAGTCCATCTATGACTTCTATATATATATATATATATATATATATATATATATATATATATATATATATCTTAGCAGTCTGTAGGGTACTGAATATAGTGAGAGGGCTTTGAGCTGGTCCATGTTTAGGGCTTGTACCCTTTTAGTAAAGTATCTCTGTGGGCATTCCAGTTGTTGCATGTGTTGCTAATAAGATTGTTGCTAATCTTGATTCAAATTTCATTTTCTCAGACAGCCATATTGATCCAACTCTATACAGTGACTCAAATTAAAATGTCTGCAGTAAATTAAACGGGTCTATATCAGAACATCGAAGTTTTAAAACTTTGAATGTTCTAATATCGACCCATTTTGAGCAAACGCTAAAAATAGTGAAGCTACAGAACACCAAATTCGGTGTTTCTGATGTTCATAAGGGTCATTTGCATATGTCCCATGTGCCTCTGATACAAGAGGTTTGGGAGGTCACTCAGTGGAAGTTCTCGCTTTGCTGGAGTTTTCATTTATTTTTACAGATTGGTTTTTCAGTGACCTTCTCACTTATTGTTTTATCTCATTTAAAAATGTGAATTCTAATGGAAATGGCAGAATCTAAAATGTGTTGCTGACAGCAGAGTAGGAGTTTGTCATGACAGCGAAGTGCTGATTGAATAACTACTAATAATGATTTGTTCCAAGACACCCTTATGGACATTTTTGATAATGTGGATCTTCCCAGTTTAGTGGCTAACAGTTTACAAAAATCAATCATTAGCAGACCGGATTTCTGCTGTGGCAACCCCTAACCGCGAAAAGCCGAAAGACACAACACAACAACAGTTTAAAAAAATCAATCAGTTGGACTCTCTACTTGCCTCTTAGGTATACTGGGGTTCTTATGGATTGAAAACAGAAAGCCTGCAGACCAGACACATTGAACTCATATCTATAAACTCTACATGTAAGTTTTCTACAGCTGATACGTTACTATAAAATAGTTATAAATAGATTACAGTAAATCTACATCTAGTGGTAAGGGTAGGACCAGACTACTGTTAAATGTTGTTTTTTTCCCTAAATGCAATTTATCCATTTCTTTGTCTCATTCTGTACCTTTTTGTGCAAGAGTATAGTTGCTTGAATGCTTAATTTTCAAACAATGTTACATAATTTTATTTAATTCTAGTAAAGAATATCATTAATTTCAAAAAAGTTGAGGTTGGTTGATTATTTATGGACATGAGAGTAATAGGGTAATAACCAGTAAAACAGCTGGCCCACAGCATTAACCACTGGTGGCCACAATCAGCTGCAAGCAGTGGTTAGAGAAGGCTAACAGAGACAAGGTTGAAGACCTGGATGTTGGCTGGAGGGAAAGCACAACTGTTCAAGGAAATGCTCAGGGCTCTAGCACCTCAGGCAGAAAAAGAAATGGGTGGAGTTGAATAATAATGTCAGCATCTGAAAACAGCATGTGTGAGGACAATAGAATAAATATGCAGTCAAACCAAGTATGGAAATAATGTACATAAGGAAAGTTGGTTGTGGAATACAGAAGTTTAGAAAGTTATCAAAAGACAGAAGGAGGGCATGAAAAAGTGTGAGATAAAAAAATGACAAGCAAACAAACTCCAAAAAGCAAAGAACCAAACTAAGAAAGAAGTAACACGCTGAAGCAAAATTATCTGGACTGTAGGGTAAATGAAATGGACTGCATTCTTCAAAAGTTGTTGTTGTATCTTTCGGCTTTTCCCGGTTAGGGGTTGCCACAGCAGAACTCTGGTCCGCTAATGATTGGCAGTAGATTTTTACATGCCGAGTTGCCAGCCCTGATGCACAACCTTCAACGAAGGTACGCCCATTCACGCATGTCTCCACACAGAAGACGCTTTAGCTGAGAATCGAACAGGACAACATCTTACTGTGAGGCGACAATGCTACCGCAACACCACTGTATTCTTCAAATGTTCAATCCTTTAATTCAAAAATACTTGAATACATGAGCACCTTCATCTTAAAATTAAAAAGTTCATCAGATAAACTACATGAAACAACTTCCTCTTTATAAGTATTGCTTTTACCAATAGAATTCAAGAAAACCCGTCATGTGACTACATCATGTGACTATCAAGCCTCTTTACAATGGACAACCCCTTAATAGTAACCTTTCATTCAAAAAAGACTTAAAACAGACATTAAATCAAGCTAAAACATATGGTATAAGTTTTAAAACAAAAATTAATTTAAGGAATAAATACATAAGTAAAAACTGTAAGGAAATATTTTATGTTTTATACTGTGTGTTGTTTATAAAATGAAACATTAAATGTTAAGGTGAAAACATATTATCTTTGCAGTGTTTTTAAGTTAAGCAAACCTGCAATACATAGCTGCTCATTTAAACCTAGCCACAAATCTGCCTTCAGGAACAGTTGCCAATATAGCTCACACTTTTCAAGGATGTACTTGTTTCAAAAATCACAAATTTAAACTGATGTCCAGGATTCTGGTGCACATGTTTAAAGAGTGCATTTGTGTTCTTTATGTCATATAAATGATCATAGACCCTGTCTCTGAATCTTCTCTAAGTCTTGCCAATGTAAAAACCAGGACATACCAAGCAAAGTGCACTGTACACCATGTATTGTGTATTGCAATCATAATACCCTTAATTGCAATGACATTATTAACAATGGTGCTCTTCTTGTCTAGCAACATATGATGGCATTGGAAGAAGTGACTGCACTCACTCATACCAACATTTTTCCTGCTCAATTTTGCCTTAGGTATACTTATCCCTGTTTCCAGCAATGCCTTGAGATTCTTCCCCCTCTTATAGACAATTTGTGGATATACCCCCACAGTTTCTCTAACCACCTGTCGGTATTCAAAATGGGCCAGTTTTTCAGCAGAATGTCTTTAATTGCATAGCTGTCCATCAGGAAAAAAATGGTGACAAAACCACTTTTAAAAGGTGCTTGATAATGAGGGTGGGTAAAGGTTGGGTGTCATGAATATCATTATCATTGTAAGATACATTCATCTTCTTATTTAAAATCAGGACGACCTCCCTTCACTCTCGTTTGTCGATCACCTCATAGATCAAGTTGTCAATGAAGTCTGCTGGGTATCCCTGTACCCTGAACATGTCTTTCAACACACAAAACTCATCCTAGAAAGCTTTGTCTAGGGTAACCATCCTTGCAGCTCTAAAGAACTACCCTTTAACAACAGCTCTTTTTTGGGATAATGGCTGGGAGCTGGAAAAATGAACATTTAATGTTTAATTTATAAACAATACACAGTATAAAAATAAAGAAGTTATGTCTTACCATAATGTTCCATCTGTGTTGTTCATCTTCTTTCATTCATCACTTCCTACCCTCCTTCCCCCTCCAAAGGCTCCTGGGGAAACTTTGGGTCTAAGTAGTGTACTAGGGTGCTTGCATAGAAGTGGCCTTAGCTTTACTTCCTTTCTTAGCAAACTCGATCTGAGGTAACAGGGAGAAGGACATTCTGGGTAGAGACTTAGCTCGCGAGTTTTTTTGGCTGGCATGAGCTTGGTAATAGGCCGACTTGGTTCCGAGGGTTCGGAACCGAACCCATCAGTGATGGGTGACTACTGTCCATCTGGGTCCCAAGGTCTCTTATCACGCATTCGGTGTTAAGTAGATTGCTGCCTATGTGGTAGTTCATGGGTACAGAGTTTTTACCAAAGGGGATGACACTGCACTTTTTGGCACTGAGCTTGAGACCATGGCTCTGCCACCAGACATCTGTCTCAGTGAGGCCCTTCTGTAGGATGTCCACATCATTTGGGGACTTGACTATAGCTTCTAGTTTGCAGTCATCTGCAAACTTCATCAGCCAGAGGCCTTCTGTGTTAGCCTGTACTTCAGAGAAATAGATACCAAACAGGAGAGGTCCCAGGACGGAACCCTGTAGTACTCCACTTGTCACTGCTTTGAGGTCAGATTTGCAGTCTGCAACTTTTACAGTGTGGGTTCTGTTAGTGAGCCAGTTGGCAACCCATCTTGTGACGTAGGGATTTATACCTAGTTTAGTGAGTTTAGCTATAATTCCAGAATGGGGGATGGTGTCAAAAGCCTTGGCGAGGTCTAGATAGGCTGTGTGAACCACCTTACCCTCATCTATGGCTTTGGTGACTGCCTCAAAGAAGTCGATCAGGTTCAGGAGGAATGATCTGCCTTTCACAAACCCGAACTGGGTGGGATCCAGAGTTTGGAGGTTACCAATGTCTTTGTTTATGAGTTCCATGATGATAAGTTCCATGGCCTTGCAGACCAGGCTCATCAGGCTAATAGGTCGATAGTTCCCGGAATCAGTGGTGGCTCCCCCTTTGTGGAGTGGGATAACTGTTGCTGTGCACCATTCAGTGGACACAAAGCCTGATCTGAGGCTATGATTGAACATGGCGCTTAAGTGGGGAGCCAGTTCATTCTGAAGTTCGTGTAAAATGCAGCTTGGGATGTTGTCCGGTCCCATGGATGCTGTGTTTTTGGCTTTAGAGAGTGCAGCTTTTACCTGCATAGTTGTCATTACAGGGACTCTGCATTCTTCCTGTATAGATATGGGCCCTTTAGGGGGTGAGAGGGGGGTAAAGTTAGCACTGAATCTATCTGCCAGGATGTTGACAATATCAGTTGGTTCTATAATTTTCGTGCCTTTGTGCTGTAACTCAGAGCAGATCTGGGTGTTGCCATTGAGATTCTTGACATAGCTATAGAATGCTTTGTGGTTGTCCTTGGAATTAGTGGTGATTTTGTTTTCATAGCTAGCTTTGGAGGATCTTATAAGGGATCTCAGCTTCTTACTGAGGCTGACCAGGAAGCACCGCCACTCATGAGATTTTACTCTCTTTTGCAACAGTTTCTTCTGTTGTACAGTTTGTTTATGGCAGGGGACCACCAGATTGGCTTCCTTTTTTTGGAGGATAGCATCTTGGTTCTGTTTGGAATAGCACAATCCATGCACTTGTGTAAGTGCTTATAGAGTGCATTTGTGTAGGATTCAGCAGTTGTAACTGTATTGTACATCTGCATGGGTGTCATGAAGTTCACCACTTCTGTCTTAAGAAGCATGAAGTTGGCTTTGGAGAATTTTTTTACTGTGGTTTCCTTAATGAGGGGTGGGGGTGGGATGTGGATATCAAGGGTGATTAGCTTATGGTTGGATCGGACCAACAAGGAGTTGACTTCAGGTGTGGAACACCGGTCACTCATGTTGATAATGACTCGGTCTAGGATATTGTTGCCCTGGTGGGGGTGTAGATAAGTTGATCTAGAGCACTGGAGTTTATGAATTCCAGAAAGCGTTGAGATAAGGAGGTGGTACATGAGTAGTTTTCCCAGTTAATGGTGGGGTAGTTGAAGTCGCCCATTATTAGGGTGTTTGGTTGAACCCTAATATTTTTCAGTACATCAAGAAAAGAGGAGTGGGAATCCTAGGGCATGGTGGGAGATCTGTAGCAAGCTACAATTTGGATTGCAGTTTTGCCCAGAGTTTGTTGCACTTGGATAACCTCAGATGCATTATACTGAGCAACTAGCATGGAGGTGTGGATATCCTTAATGAATATGGACACACCTCCGCCTTTGATGTTTCGGTCCAGGTTACATGGCCGAACAGTGTGGTATGAGTTATAGCCTGGTAGTGCAGGGGTTCTGTCTGGAGCCTTGAACCAGGTCTCTGTCACTGCACAGATATAGATGTTCTCCATTTTAAGGAGTGCCTCGAGTGAGTGCATTTTGGGATTTAGACGTCTAGCATTGAGTAGCATTACCCTCAGTTTTTGCTTGCCTGTTCCTGTTATGGTGGTGAATTTGTTATTTGAGCCCTGCCTAAAAAAGGCACTATAGGGGCAGCAAGAGCCTTAGCCAGTATCTGGAATCCCAGGGGCGACAGGTGCAGGCCATCTGTGGCAAAGCATTGTGGTCTGTCGACCATGTCATCCCAAGCAGACAGATACTGGATCCCCTTAGAATGACACCAGAAGCTTAGCCAATTGTTGAAGTCAATCATTTTGTCCTTGTACTGCGGAATCATTCTGGGCGATGGCAGAATGCTACTCAGGGCTATGGTCATACCTCCCTGGGCTACAAGATCAGAGAGCTCTTCCATGTCTCTTTTCATTTAGTCCAGGGAGGTACGTCTCAGGTCATTCACACCAACATGGACAATGACAGAGTCATATTTGTACTTGTTGTGGAGTGACCTGAGTGCGTGGGTTATGTGGCAGATCCTGGCACCCGACAGGCAGCTGACAGTTACCTTCTCCTTGTTTAGCCTGGTGAGTGGGACATCAGTGTGCCTAACTATAGAGTCACCTATGACTACTGTGTTGGGTATGTTATTTTGCCTTATTGGATGTGGTTGAGTGGCACACTGAGTCTGTGGGCTATGTGTCATTTGGGTTGTGTTGGGGGATGGAGGTTGCTTGCATTTCTGCTTTGGAGGTCTCTGTTGCTTAGACAGATTATTACTGAGAGCCTCCGCGAATGTTTTTGTGTTACTATGTGTGGATTTTGGTGGTGTAGATTTAGTGAGACTATTTGATGAGTGTGGTGTGGTGCAAATGTTTAACTTCTCCTCATGACTGTCAAGTTCAGTCTTGGTTGGAGAGAGCTTTACCTCCAGTTTGGCTAGATAAGTGCATCTCTCACAGGTTGTAGTGTTGGGCGGTAGGAGGAGAGGGTTGACTGTGTACATGAGGCAATTTCTACATTGCCTCAAGATGCCCAGATTCATCAGATAGACAGGAGAGAACACTGGGAGCAGACCCTTGGACATGCCTGAATAAAAAACTATTTTCCTCTAGATAAGTGAGGAAAGTGAGTACAAGAGCTGTTTTCCCTAAGCCAGTGAGAAAAGTAAGTACAAAAACTGTTTTCCTCTAGGTAATGAGGAAGATTGAGTGCTATAGTAATTTGTAGCTTATTTAGTGCTTACAAGTTCTGAACAAGTGCTGAGCATGAATAAGCAAATTCAAGTGCTAAAACTAAGAATCTGTATCTGCACTAGACGAGTTACAGGACAGAAACAAGTGCAAATACAGGCTTTCAAATCAGAAAGTTGAGAGAGATGGAAGATTGCCCAAATGACCAATACTACAATTTCTGGGCCAGAACCACTCCTTATGTGGTAGACAGGTTACCTAGTGCTTACCACCCCACTGATAAGCTAGAAGGCTTCCCTCCAACAATGAAAGGCTTGGGGGGCTCAGAAGCTTACATACAGTCCTGGATACAGCAAATCTGTATCTGGAACAATAGTTACAGGAAAGGTAGGAAACAGGCTTACAGTTTTTTTTTTTTTTTACAGAAAAGTAGTAAAAACAATTCATATACAGTGCAAGCTAGCACACTTGAGTATGTAGCAATATTAGACCAAACACAGTTTAAAAAATGCAATTAAATTAAAAAGGACTAAAAGCAAGTGCAGAAAGAGTTTATTAGGTAGAATGTGGTAAAGAGATGGGACTAGGGGAGTGTCCCAGATCAAATCTACAGTGGGGCGGGCAACTGCAAAAGCCACCAAATTTAAACTACAAACCAAAAATAGGGAGGGGGTGGTGGGGAAAACAGTTTCAACAGAGATCTAAGCAACAACTAACAGTACAAACTTTAAAACCAAAAAAATATACTCAGCTCTATATATTTGCAGATCAGTCTCTCAGAACAGTGAGACAACAGTTTCAACAGAGATCTAAGCAGCAATTAACAAACTCTATAATAAAAAAAATATACTCAGCTCTGTATATCTGCAGATCGTCTGTAAGGCAGTCTCTCAGAACACAGGTTCCAGCAATTTAAATGCAGGCTGTTACAGGTCAAATTAAGTGATCCTTGAGTTAGATAACACACAAGTTGTAAAAAACAGTTATACCAACTGAAGACATGGCAGAAAATGGGGGGGGGGGGATAGTTTCAACAGAGATCTAAGCAACAACTAACCGTACAAACTTTAAAACCAAAATAATATACTCAGCTCTGTATATTTGCAGATCAGTCTCTCAGAGCAGTGAGACAACCGTTTCAACAGAGATCATCATCTAAGCAACACTTAACAAACTCTATAATAAAAAAATATATACTCAGCTCTGTATATTTAAGTAATTGTTAAAGATGAAATTATTTGAATAACATTATTTATAAAGATACAAAAAGATATATGCCAAGACTGATACTTGAGGAATACTAGTTGTAAAAGTCTGAAGAGCTGATTGCATAACTGAACACTAAAAGTTCTGTTAGAAAGTTAGTTGTTTATTTGATTGAATTACTCCCAAAATCAATCCAAGTATACATTTTATATAAGGATTTACTGAGCTGCTGTCAAATTCTCTTCTAAGGTCCACAGTTATTTCCCCTGCTAAACCCCCCTTTCTAGGAAAGGGTAAACTGTACCAGTTGCTGTATAGGTAGCAGTTATGGTACTGTGTTTTTTATAAAACCATGACTGGAATCAGAAAATAAGCAATACTTAAATGATGTGCTCCATTTTCTGAAAAATACTAGTTTTTCAAAAATCTTAGTAAAAGACCATGGTTAGCAATATGTTAATAGTTCTGAGACGTGGATTGTTCAGGAGTTTTTGGAAGTGATATAACAGTGAACTACTTAAATTGTTTGAGGATACTTATGAGCAAAGTTAGGTAAAAATGTGCACTAGAGGTTTAGAAATAGTAGATGAGGTCATACAAAGGAAGGGCAAATGCAAAGCATGAGGATTTGTATTCACCCTTCCTGGAAGCTTTTCTTATTGAAGGTAAGCTCTCTCAGAAGAGATAGTCATGAAGCAAAGGGTGAGAAAATAATGAGGCTGCAAGGATTTGGATTGTGTTGTTTTGTGTTCATGCTGTTTAATCAAACCTAAAATATCTAAACCACATAATGTTGAACATTCACAACAGCAAATTTTTTCCTTGGGAAAAAATTTGCTATTCCGAAACACATACACACAGCACAAGCACACCTAAAAAACATCAATCCACACACATACACTTATAATCCTACAACTAACCCTACACTAAACTGTACATACACTACTAGCTATCCACTTACTTTAACCCAAACCCTAACCCTAAGGTCTGTCACTATTGCACACTCACCTAACCAGTGCCCTAACCCTAACTTACTTAACCCACCCCTAACCCTAACTCACCTAACCCGCGCCCTAACCCTAACGACCACACAATCGCACACTTACCTGAACCTGACCTGTAACTTTCCACCACAGCGCTGAAAATAGTGAAGCCACAGAATCGGACAACCAAATTCTTTCCCTGATGTTGTTAATCTTCTTTCCATTCATCACTGATGAGACAGTATCCCAAGCTACCTTGAGGTTCATGGGCAGCCCTTATGGAAGAACATTCCTGAGTACCATTGAGCCAAGGCAGCTCTCACCCTGGAGACCAGGTCCAATTTGTAAGGATTGATAAAGGTATGAGGCATAGCCCAAGTAGCTGCTGCGTAGATGTCATCCATGGATGCCTTGGAATGGAATGCTATAGAAGTTGCCATAGATCTAGTGGAGTGGGCTTTAACTTTTGCCATGGATTCATTATGGAGGGAATAAATGACACATATGCAGTCCCTTAGCCATTTTGATAATGTTACCTTGGAAACAGCCTCTCCCATTTTAGGTCCCAAAAAGGAGATGAAAAGTGTTCAGATTTATGGATAGGTTTGGCTCTGTCTAGGTAAAACCTCAACTGTCTATGTATGTCTAAGGTGTGAAGGCAATAGTCTCCTCTATTGGCAAAATTCGGAAAGAACACTAGTAGATCAATGGATTGGTTAATAGAGAATTCAGAAACAACTTTGGGAAGAAAGGATGGGTTTGTTCGAAGTGACACTCTGTATTTATGAAAGACCAGGTAGGGCCTCTTGATACACAATGCCTGCAGCTCCCAGACTCTTCTGGCAGAGGTAATGGCTACCAGGAACAAATATATCCAAAACAAGAACTTTAGTCCACACTTAGCTGCAGGCTCAAAGGGCTTTTGATTCAAAGACTGGAGGACTAAAGTGAGATTCCATGGTACTACGGGTTGTCTGAGAGGAAGCCTGAGATGAGAGGTCCCTTTGAGGAAAGCCTTGCAAAGGCGTAACAAAATAAGAGGGGTGCCATCTATACCATTGTGGAAGTTAGAAATTGCTGCTAGATGTATACACAAACTGTAGAAGCAGAGGCTCCGTTATCAAAAAACTTAGCCAAATATTGAAGCACTGCAGTAACTAAAGCCGAATATGGGTCTAGCATGTTATTCTTGGACCAAATGGAAAACCTTTTCCATTTATCCTGATATAGTCTTCTGGCGAATGGTTTGTGAGAGGCCAGAATAATGTTTCAAACAGGTGAGGAGAGATTAGCCTGCCTGGTGACTAGCAAAAGTGGAGAAACCAAGCTGTCAGCTTGAGAGTGGACAGGTTCGGGTGACTCAACCCTTGGAGGTGAGTGATCAGATCTGGTAGAGGGTCTGGAATCCACAGCAGGAATACCAGGTGAGGCCGAAGAAAGGGGAACCAAACTTGTCAAGGCCAGAATGGGGCTATGAGGATCACCTTGCATCTTAACCGAAGAGCTTTCTTCAGAAATTGTGGGATCAGAGGAATGGGAGGATAGGCACAGAGGAGTCCCATGGGCCAATCGTGGATCAGAGCATCCCTTAGTGACTCCCCCTAGGGGGGAAGTAGGGCAAAGTAGCTGCTGCACTTGGTGTTCAATGGGGAGGCGAAAAAGATCGCAGCAAGGCTGGCCCCAGTGGTTGAAGATTACAGATGCCACCTCGAGGTTGAGGGACCACTTGTGAGGCATGAGGATGCATCTGCTCAGTTTGTCTACAATCACGTTGGAGTGCGGGATGTGTGTTGCTATCAGAAAGTGATTGGAAGCTGTCATCCACTGCCAGATTCTCATGGCTTTTGAGCAAAGGGGGTAGGACTTGGTTCCTCCTTGCTTGTTGATGTACCAGACCATGGACATATTGTCTGATTGGATTGCAATCGCCCCAGAGGGAAGAGCCACATGGAATGCCTGCAATGCTAACAGCACAGCCCTCAGTTATAGGACACTGATAGGCAGGTGGGCCCCCGAGGTGGACCATGTGACTTGGACAGTCTTTCTCTGAAAATGGCCTCCCCACCCGATCAGGGAAGCATCCGTGGTCACAATGGCTGTGGGCTGAGAAGGTTGGAAAGGTCGGCTCCAAAGATCTTTATCTGGCCTAATCCACCAAAGTGTGTCCTGTTTGCAAGAGTTGGTTATTAGAATCTTGTAATCCAAGAGATGACAGTTTGGGAACCATTGACACAGAAGGAGCCATTGCAGAATTTGCATATGTAGCTTTGCTATGGGTACTATTGGAATTGACGCCACCATAGAACCCAGAGCTTGAAGAACTTGTCTTGCAAGGACTGATGTTTGAGAAAGAATCACTCAGATTTGAAGCCTCAGTTGGTGGAGTCTGTGAAGAGGGAGTGATACCAGACAGGACTGGGTATTGAACATTGCTCCAATGAACTCTATTTGTTGTGTAGGGATAAGATTTGATTTCTCCCAATGTATCGTTATTCCCAACAATTTTGCCAGAGAGAGAGAGAGTATGTTGTAGGGCAGTTACCAGAAGATCCTTGGTGGGGGAGGTAAGGAGCTAGTTGTCTAGATATGGAAACACCCGGAATTCTTTTAGTCTCAAGTGAGCTGTTACTACTGACATGCATTTCGTGAACACTCTGGGGGCTGTAGAGAGACCGAACAGCAGGGCACAGAATTGGTAATGACTGGCTCCTAGCCAGAAGCGAAGCAGACTCCTGGAGCATTTGTCCATCTTGATGTGGTAATATGCATCCCGGAGATCCATAGAGCACATCCAACTGCCTTCTCTGAAAAAGGGAAGGATGGACTGAACTGTGACCATCTGAAATTAGGTTTGGGTGACAGACTTGTTTAAGCTGCTGAGATCTAAAATGGGTCTCCAGTCCCCTGTCTTTTTTGGCACCAAAAAGAATCTCGAGTAAACTCCGGATCCACGCTGGTCTGGTGGGACTGGTTGGATGACTCTTTTTTAAGACAGCTTTATAATCTCTGAAGCTGCTGCCTCCCTTTGACTGGGTGGAATGTTGGGAAATTTTCTTGGAAATTTTGGTTGACAAGAAAGGGGAATAGTGTAACCTCTGGTGATAATTTTCTGCACCCAACGATCAGTGGTGATAGAGTGCCAGGCAGCTTGGTGCAGAGAGAAATGACCCTCGACTGCTTCCAGAGGTAAGAAAAGGGGCTGCCCCTCAGGAGTGCTGATAAGGCTGTCCAGAGAAAGAGTCCTTGGAGCCTTGGTTGAGAGGACCCCCTCTGCCTCTATAGGGGTGTCTTCCAGAATTGTTGTCCCCTCTGCCTCTGGGTGTATCATCACAACATGTGGCACAGGAAGGACCCAGAGATTTTGTGTGCCACATTTTCCCACTCCTCTGATTCCTGGAAAAAGTATGTTGAGGGTTGGAAAACCATAGGCCTATGGCAGACAGGGTTTTTCCATCTTGTTTGCATGTGGCTAGCATGTTCTTCACTTTGGAGCTGAAGAGGGATGAAGCTTCGATGGGAGCATTCAGAAAGGAAGACTTGAAGGGATCCGCAAGGTCACAGATGCACATTCAGGCATGACATCTCATAACAATGCATGAACCCGCTGCTCTAGCTGCCCCTTCAGTCGTGTGCAAGAGCAACCTCATGGATGAGTTGGATATTGATTCCAGGGTTGCTAACTGTGAGGCCACCTTGTCCCTGACCTTGTCAGACAACTGTCCTCCAAGTGTCCCAGAGAGTTCAGAGACCAAGTCCCTCTGGAGCTTCATAAAATGTGCCAAATAATTCAGGGACCATATAGCAAAGGTCCCTGATGCAAAAACATGCTTCCCACTTTGTCCAACGCCCAGGACTCCCTGTTGGGTGGGTGGACAGTGGGACTTTCCTCAGCCAAGTCCTTTTTTGTGGCCACCATGATAGCATCAACTGGTAACCCTTTGACCAGTGTGGATTCTCAACAGGAGGGGACAGAATTTTGTCTGTTCTCCAGGGGATCGCCTCAATGGAGTCAGGGTTCCTCCACGCACGTGCTGCATGATGAGCTGGATGAGTTTGTTGGCAGGCGGGGTCACCCAAGAGGTAAATGGCCAGGCACGAAAAGCCTGCAGGAACACTGACTCCTCAGACAAAGGGTTGGAGGGTTTCCAGTCACCTCTCTGTTTTAACATTTCCAGGATGTCTTCGAAGGAAACATCATCAGGAGGTGACTGTGGGGACCCTTCACCATCATCGTAATCCATGTCTTCCATTAAGAACTCCTCAGGCTATTCTGCGTGCTTCCTCTTGCACGTCTTCTTTCGAGGTGGCTCCTCAGTGGGGGTCTCTGAGGAGGACTTGGAAGAGTAGGTGCGCTGAACAGGGGTGTCCTGCTGCTTCTCTGCCTGGTGTCCTGGGGGGGTGGTCTGTGAAGGCTGCAGCTCAGGGGGCAAAAATTGGGGTTCTGACATCATAGGAGTGCTACCAGAAGCAAGAGCCCTCTCCATCGTGCGGAAGGCAGGCCCACCCAAAGAGGGATGGGAGCCCATAACTGAGAAAGACAACCTCGGAACTGGGGTCACACCCCACTACAATGGACCCGCCCCATGGGTGGAGCCTCAAGCAAGATTGGCATGGATGTAGCCACTGGTGCTGAGGAGGGAACCAAGGAGAAAGTCAGCACCATACCCCGGGCTGACATGCCCATCCCCCAATCCCCAGATTGAGGAAGGACCAGTTCAGCAGGAACCAAAGACCAAAGGGACAAACTCGGAGCCAGAGTGTGGTGCACCATAGATGCCAAGGTGGTGGGTTCCAAGAAGGATGTCGGAACAGAAGGCTTCAGAACCGAGATGGCCAAAGAAGGAGTGTAAGATGGAGTCCATGGATAAGGCAACCCAAGTCCAGCAGGTGGATGGGTTTTAGAGAATGATGGAATCCCCCTGGCTACCAACAGCTGGTCCACAAGATGCACCACATCATGTTCCAAAAGGCTCCTGGTGGATCTAGTGGGTACTCTAGACGGGGAGTCAGGACGTTCGAGAAATAGGCTATACACTTGGCCCAGAAACAAGTCTTCTGAGGGAGAGTATCAGGTCCGTGGTGTAAGGTCCCCCAGCAGCAAAGTCTCTAGTTTTGAGACCAGAAGCAAAGGGGTCAGATCCAGAGTGGTAGATACAATGCTCGGTGCCAAAGTGGCACTCGGAGCCGAGACGGTCGGTTCCAAAATGAAAACTGAAGTCGAAGGTGTGCCCTGAGCCGAAGTAGCTACAGGTGCCAAAGTTGAAATAGGAGTAGTAAGATCTATGATCAGTGCCAGAGGCAGGGTCTGTGCCAAAACAGGTGTCGGTATCGAAGGTTTTGCAATGGTCAGAGCCAAGGAAGGCAGAGCCAAAGAGGCAGATTTATGCTCCGATGATAACTTGGGGACCTTAGATTTCCTAGGTTTGCTTTGATCACCCAATGGTGAAGAAGGAACAGAATGGGATCTCTTTTTGTCCTTAGAAGGAGGGGTTAAGACCTCCATCACAGAAATGGCCTCTGAGAAGGAAGACTTGAGTAACCCCTTCAGAATAAGTTTTTTTTTGCGCTCATTAAGAGTGCGTTGGCTGAAACTTTGACAGATATCACATGGAGGCTAAATCGAAAGGTGGGCCACTCCCAAACAGTATACACAGTCATCATGCAAATCACTGTTAGGTAACTTGCCCTTACAAGAAGTACAATGCTTAAATCCAGAAGTACCTTTCTTATCCGACATTTTAGTAGAAAGAACACTACAACTAACTGTATAATCCAGCAATAATGAAGTTGCCCAGTTCAAAAATCACAAAAAAATCACCAGAAAAATACTAATATAGCATCTTACCCTCACCAAGAATGCCACAGTATAAAGGCAAAATGATAAGTTTTAACAATTGGTTAAAATATTGGTGTCATTCAAAGGGGATCCAGTGTCTGTCAGTCTGGGATGACATGCTCGACAAGCCACGTTGCTTCGCTAGGGACGGCTTGCACCTGTCACCCCTGGGCTTTCGAATACTGGCTAAGGCCTTTGCCACCCCCATAGTGCCTTTTTTAGGCAAGGCTCAAAAGACAAACCCACCTCCTTAGATAATACAGGAAAAAAGAAACTATGGGTAATTCTGCTCAATGCCAGAAGTCTAAACCTCAAAATGCATGCACTCGAGACTCTCCTCAGTATGGAGAACATCGATGTCTGTGCAGTAACAGAGACCTGGTTCAAGGCTCCCGAAAGCACCCCAGCACTACCAGATTATACTTCATACCATGCTTTTCGGTCACAAAACTCAGACCGAACCACAAAAGGAGGGGGAGTATCCATATACATCAAAAATACCCACACCTCCAGGTTAGTAGCACTGCACAAAGCAATGGAAACCATCCACGTGCAACTAACTATGGGCAAAACTGTCTTTCAGTTTATAGCCTGCTACATACCACCCTCCCAAATTCAAAAACCCCACTCGGCCTTCCTGAAAACACTGGATAACATGAAGGTCTCTCCAAACACCATCATATTGGGTGATTTCAACTACCCAGACATTGACTGGGTTAACTACTCAAGCCCACACACCCTCGCCCAACAGTTCCTAGAATTTATAAACTCAAATGCTATGGAACAACTGGTCACCACCCCCACAAGAGGGGAAAACATATTGGACCTGGTCATCACAAGCATAGGGACTCTATGTTCCACACCTGAGGTATACCCCTCACTGGTAAGATCATACCACAAATTAATCTCACTGGACATCCATATCCCATCCCCACCCCCAGCCAAGGTAACCACGGTGAAGAACTTCTCAAAAGCAAATGTCACACTTCTCAAAACTGAGGTGGTATCCTTCAAAGCCCCTGGGTCAGAGGTAAACACGGCTCAAACCACAGAATCCTTCACAAACACATTCTATGGACACCTACAAGAATGTATGGATTGTGCCATCCCAAATAAAACCAAGACTCACTCCTCCAAAGGTAGGAGACCTGTCTGGTGGACCCCGGCCATAAATAAGCTATACAGCAAAAGGAGGAAGCTACTACATGATAACACAAAATCCCAAAAAGGGAAGGCATCTCTGATCAGTAAGAAGCTATGATCCCTCATAAAAATTATGTAAGGCCAGCTTCAAAAGTAAAATTGCACAAGATACTAAGGACAATCATAAAGCCTTCTTTAGTTATGTCAGGAACCTGGGAGGAAATGCACATATATGCTCCAAGTTAGTGCAAAATGACAAAAAACACACTGAAACAACAGACATTGCCAACATCCTGGCAGACAGATTCAGTGCAAATTCCCCCCCCCCCCACCCCACCCCTAAAAGAGCAAATCCCCATCCCAACATAGTGTAACCTCCCAGACATCACAGATGATCAGGTGAGAGCTGCCCTCTCCAAACCTAAAAACACAGCATCAATGGGACCGGACAGTGTCCCGGGATGCGTCTTACACGAGCTACAAGATGAACTTAACCCTCACATTAAGTCACTGTTCAAGCTCAGCCTTACCACAGGATATGTACCCAAGGAATGGCATACAGCAACGGTGGTCCTGCTCCACAAGGGAGGTGCCACAACGGACCCCGGAAACTATTGCCATATAAGCCTGACTAGCCTGGTCTGCAAAGCTATGGAGCATATCATCATGGAACTCATAAACAATGATATTGGAAACCTTCAGACACTGGGTCCTACCCAGTTCGGCTTTGTTAAAGGCAGATCTTGCCTCTTGAACCTGGTCGACTTCTTTGAAACAGTCACCAGGGCCATAGATGAAGGAAAGTAGTCCACACAGCCTACCTGGACCTTGCAAAAGCCTTCGACACAATACCCCACTCAGGTATCATAAATAAGCTCCCTAGCTTAAATATCAACCCCTATGTCACAAGATGGGTTGCAAACTGGCTCAGGGATAGAACCCACATGGTCAGAATTGCAGGTGCTTTGTCAGACTCTAAACCAGTTACAAGTGGAGATCCACAAGGTTCAGTCCTGGGACCTCTCTTGTTCGGTATTTATTTCTCTGAGGTACAGGCAAACACGGGAGGACTATGGCTGACCAAGTTCGCAGATGACTGCAAACAGGGTGCCATAATAGACTCTCCGGCTGACACAAGCATACTCCAGAAGGGTCTCACAGAGACAGATAACTGGTGCCAAAGTCATGGCCTGACGCTAAATGCTAAAAAATGCATAGTCATCCCCTTTGGGAAAAACGAAGTGCCCACAGACTACCACATAGGAGATAACACATTAAGTACAGAGGAAGTAATTAGGGATTTGGGGACCCAAGTAGATAGTAATCTCTCCTTTGACAATCACATTGCCAAAGTGGTTAGAAAGACCTTCTATATAGCCCACCTCATCAGGAAAGGTTTCACATCTAGATCAAGAGAGGTCTTTGTGCCACTCTATTCATCACTCATCAGGCCCATAATTGAATACAATGCCCCTTTTGGGATGTACCTTACCCAACACCTGCAGCAACTGGAAAGACCCCAAAAGTACCTCACCAAGAGGATAAAGGGACTCAAACAGATGCCCTATGCAGTTAGGCTAAAGAAACTCCAGCTCTACTCAGTTGCTTACCGCCTACTCAGAGGCGATCTGTGCCTGACATATAAAGCCATGTCCAACCCTGAATTAATGGACATGCTCCACCTCAAGAAATCCAAATCCCTTACAGCTACACGTTCTGGAGACTTAAACCTGAGCACAGAAATAAATAGGACATGCTGGAGGGACAGATTCATATCCCAGAGACTCCCATCACTCTGGAACAAAATCCCAGTCCAGTTTAGGCAGAGCCCCTCACTGACCCTCTTCAAGAGGAATCTTGACGAGTGGATGGGAGATCGAAATTATACCCCCAGGATCTCTTCTGGGTCCCTGCTAGACAGAGGTACAATAAACTAACCGTAAGGGACTATATTCTGTGACCTACTATTCATAGGCACAGTTTACAAATCTAAAAGGGTGGCGAAAGCCAAACACACTCTGGCTAGGCTTATAAATGCCCTAGGGCAGATAGCCTAGTATCAACCTATGAACCTATGAACACACTGTATATGAGAAGAAAGGAAAACACCTAAAAAGAGATAAAAGCTAACAGGTTAAGTAAAAGAAAGCAATACCAGCTATGGTACTGAAGAAATACCACAAGAGTAAGGGAAAAGGCCGTACCAACAATGGTACTTAAGTTTACCAATGGTAACAACAGGTAGAGTGGAGAATATATGGTTAGATGAAGAAAAGACACTAGATAGACTAAAGGT
Source organism: Protopterus annectens (assembly GCF_019279795.1). Lineage (NCBI taxonomy): Eukaryota > Metazoa > Chordata > Ceratodontiformes > Protopteridae > Protopterus > Protopterus annectens. The sequence continues at coordinate 594,323,633 of NC_056727.1, read as the reverse complement.
TTAGTAAAATATGAAAATATCCAAAAACTTTTACACAAATATCAAGAAAGATTTTACTTAGCTGAGAGCTCGGCTGAAACACGGCTTTATGGCTACGTGACAAATGAGATATGAGGTAACAGGGAGAAGGGTATTTTGGGTAGAGACTTAGCTCAAGAGTTTTTTTAGCTGGCGCTTGCTTGGTAATAGGCCGACTCAGTTCTGAGGGCTTGGAACTGAACCCATCAGTGATGAATGGAAAGAAGATTAACAACATCAGATAAAATACTACCTTACAGTTTTTACTTATGTATTTATTTCTTAAATTAATTTTACTTCTCAAACTTAGCATATCTTTTAGTCTAATTTAAATGTCTGTTTTAAGTCTTTTATGAATGAAAGGTTACTATCAAGGGATTGTCCCTTGTAAGGAGGCTTGGTAGTCACATGATGGGGTTTCTTGAATTCTATTGATCAAAGCAGTAGTTTTAAAGAGGAAGTTACTTCATGTATTTTATCTGATGAAGATTTTAATTTTAATATGAAAGTGCTCATGTATTCAAGTATTTTTGAATTAAAGGACTGAATTTTTGAAGGATACGGTGTATTTCATTTATCCTACAGTCCAGATAACTTTGCTTCAGCGTGCCACTTCTTTCCTAAGTAAAGAAATAAACTAGGTTAAAAGGAATACTTGTTGGTTAAAAATGAGGTTGGGAGAGCAGTTGCAATAGCAAAGAACAAGACATCAGAAGCACTCTACCAGATTCTGGAAAGTGACTCAGCAGGTGGCACAAAGAACCTCTAGCAGACTGCAAGGCAAAGACAAAAAGGTTCAAGAAGATTGTCATCCAATACTCTTCATAAGGGATGCCAGCAATAAGCTAGTCAGTAGTCTGCAGGACATCAAAGGCAGATGGAAGGAGTACTTCCAGTAGCTTCTACATGAAGAAAATCCCACAGAAGCTGTACTTCATCATAAACAGTCTATGATGAAAAAGGAAGAAGAGCCCACCCTATAAGAAGAAGGAACAATGCTATGGAAAATGATCAAGATGGTGGGTGAGTTAGGGAAAAAATGCCTCCAGAGGCCCCATGTACCTCTCAGCCTCTTACAGCAACAAAGCTGGACAAGCTATGAATAAAAGAGGGATAAAGGCCCAGAAAATAGGGACAATTTTTAAATATTGCTCTTATGAAAGTTGATAGAATAACAGGTTTTGCATCAGCATGAATTTTCTGAATGGTATGAAGTCTGAAACTCAAATGTCTGTCATTATTTTTTTAACTTCAATATTTAATTATTTGCCACTAATTTGGCAGAAAACCACAATTTTATGCAAAATGGGTAAAAATATGAGGCAAAAATCTGGGCATTCTACAAAAATCTGTACAGTTAAGGGGTATGCCAGAGGATATGCATAACAGTATGAAGGAAAGATATATCAAAGATGACTGGAGAATAAGCATATGCATGCCAGTCTACAAGAACAAAGGGGACATTCATAACTGTGGGAAATACAGAGGTATCAAACTCCTGTCGCACTGCATGGAAGTACTGGAAGGGGTGATTGATAAATGAATATGCAGAAAGTAAAATGGGAGAAGAGGTATCAAACTCCTGTCACACTGCATGGAAGTCCTGGAAAGGGTGATTGATAAATGAATATGCAGAAAGTAAAATGGGAGAAGAGGTATCAAACTCCTGTCACACTGCATGGAAGTACTGGAAGGGGCGATTGATAAATGAATATGCAGAAAGTAAAATGGGAGAAGAGGTATCAAACTCCTGTCACACTGCATGGAAGTACTGGAAGGGGCGATTGATAAATGAATATGCAGAAAGTAAAATGGGAGAAGAGGTATCAAACTCCTGTCGCACTGCATGGAAGTACTGGAAAGGGTGATTGATAAATGAATATGCAGAAAGTAAAATGGGAGAAGAGGTATCAAACTCCTGTCGCACTGCATGGAAGTACTGGAAGGGGTGATTGATAAATGAATATGCAGAAAGTAAAATGGCAGAAGAGTAGTTTAGATTCTGATCAGGATGCTGCACAACAACCTGATGTTTGCACTGAGACAGATAGTTGAGATTAAACTAGAGATGAGCAAAGAGTCCAACAGAGCATTCCTAAACTTGGAGAAAGCATATGACATGGCTCCGAGAAAGCTAATTTGGACGGTCCACAATTATCTGAAGTCCTGGAAACATTGATAGAATTAGTGCAGGCTATGTATAAGGACCCACTGACACAAGTACAAACAGTGTTTGGACTCACAGAGCTGTTCCCAGTGGGAGTGAGTGTGTATCTGGGTTCATCTCTGAGCCCACTGCTTTTCACACTGGTGATGCACTACATTATCAAACAGATTTGAGGGGAAAGATCAGCAAAGCTGCTCTATGTAGATAGTGCAGCATTACAAGTAGACTGAACAAAAACTTCAGCAAATTATAGGGGAACGGACTGCAAAATGGAAGGTTCTTGGCAAGAAAGTGAGTGCAGATAAGACAGTTGTCATGGCAGCAAATGCTGAAATCATAGGAAGCTGAAAAGTGAGAAGGAAGGGAGAATATTGGAACAGGTTAACAGGTTCAGGTATCTGGGATGGGTGGGTGAGGAGATGGGAAGTCTGAAGGAAGATGTCAAAGCTTGAATCAGAGGGGCTGCAGCCAACTAACACAGATTATCAGGGGTAGTGTGTGACATTTGAATCCCAAAGAAGCTGAAAAAATAAGGCATACAAAACAGTGGTGCAACCAGTTCTACTGTATGGTACAGAAACATGGGCAGTGAAGTCAGAGCAGATGTGGAAGTTAGAGATTATGGAGATGAAGAGGCTGAGATGGCTGGTAGGATGCACAATGTGGGACAGACATAGAAAACAGGCCATCAAAACAGAAGCCTAAATAGCTTCAGTCACAGAAGGGCATAGAGAACAGATTATGGTGGTTCTGGCACATCTGGAAGAAAGCAGGAGTGAAAGAACACACAAAACTTATTGTGGATAAGATAGTGAGTGAGCTCAAGGTATGATACACTGTTTCAGCTATCTGACATCAGATTCCAGAAAATCTGTAGCAAAAAATGTTTTAATGCCCAAGCGGAGGACTGTCTAACAATTATAGTTTTACTTTCCAGTCAAAATACACAGCTCCTGCAGCATGCAATTAATAAAATCTGCAGAATTTGTTCTCTAGAATAGAGGTTCCTATTCCTACCTCCAACATAAAAAAAACTCTTAACTAAACTTAAACCAACTAAACTATCAGCAGACAACCTCCCAGGTGAATACCTACAAATTGCAGCTGACACCCTAGCCTACCCAGTCTCAGTCTTAATTAACCGATCTCTGTCATAATGCTACGCCCCTACACTATGGAAAATATCACACATTATTCCCCTCCATAAAGGTGGCCCCTCCATAGAACTCACCAATTACTGTCCCATAGCAATTCTCTCTCCACTCTCCAAAATACTAGAGAGATAGCATTCACTCTCAAGTCTTAGACTACCTCCTTCCTAACAATCTCCTTTCTAACACTCAACATGGTTTCCGGCCAAACCATAGCACTATCACTGCCTTACTCTCTTTTACTAACACTGTCCTTCAGCATAAAAAACAATGGCTATTTCTCTTCTGCAACTTTCCTAGACCTATCTAAAGCATTTGACATGGTCCCACACAAACAACCCATCTCTGTTCTCAATAACCTATCCTTCTCTCAATCAGTCACCAACTGGTTTCAGAGCTACTGGACTTGCCACCAGCAATCCTTTGTATGGCAGAATGACATATCTCCCCAACTACCTTTCTCTATTGGTGTTCCCCAAAGATCCATCCTTGGACCCCTACTCTTCTCCATTTTCACCTATAATCTAGTCACTGCCACCAAAAATGGCTCACTCATACAATATGCAGATGACTCAACCATAATCTGCTCAGCCAAGTCCCTACCCAAACTGCAAATGGTCACTGGGATGCCTTTTCCTCTGTTGAAACTTGGCTATATGATGCCCAGTTAATACTCAATCCAAACAAAACTAAACTCCTCATCTTCCAACCCACCAAACATATTCAAACCCACTCTCACTTTTATATCACAGCAAAAGACAACAGCACTATCCACCCAACAGATCACACCAAATTGCTAGGAGTTGAAATAGACAATAATCTCAAATTTGACATTCACATATCCATGACCATAAAAAAGTCCACAAAAAACTAGGATCCTTATACAGAAATAAGCAATTCCTCACTAAAGCAGCCATGATTTCAATTGCAAATTCGCACCTTACCTTCGCCCTTCTTTATGCCTCTCCAATATATACCAACCTAAGGCAAAGCGATCTAAATAAACTCGAGACCTGCTAAAACAAAATCGCCAAGTTCGCCACCAGGACATCCTACCGTAGTCACCACTGTCTCTCACTTGCTGAACTTGGCTGGCTAGAACTCTCTCACCTCCTTCAATGGTATCAACTCTCACTCGCCCACAAACTAGTAAATCATCCTCTAAAAGTCCCATCCTTCAAAAATTTACTCCAGCCCTATCTTACCACCAGACCACTATGATCCAGCAACAAAAATTAATTACAGGTAACCAGATCCAAGAACTCTGCTGGAGAAGCACTCTTCTCCAGCTCAATAGCCAAGATATGGAACACCCCAACCCCCCACAATAACCTCTGTACCATCATGCACCCACTTCAAAGTTATACTTAAAGCTCACCTAAAATAATGCTGGTTATGCTCTTCTAACTCTCATCACTAGCATCTCCCACTCCATGTACCCTCAACATCTCTTCCACCCCACTAACTACCTTTGATTACAGCCAACTCTGATGCTTGTATGCCTATTATTTATAATACTGACATAATTTCTTACTGTAACAATGTTAATAACTGCTGTTTACTTCTTAGAATACATGCCATCTTAGATGGCACAGACGTTATGTGTCTACTGTATGTACTATGTTCCTCATCAGGAACTATGTTTGTATTAATCCCAAAACATTCTGGAATTCCATCAACTCCCTCTTACACCCCGGTACTAAATCCAATCCATGTCCCGACAACAATAAGACTGACACAGAAATAGCAACCCTTTTTAACTCGTTCTTTACCAACTCTATAGCTGAACTTACCAAAACCTTCTCTCTCCAAATCCACCCCCTGCCCTACCCCTAAACCTTCTTCCCCTCCCCTCCCCTCCCCACTCCTGCTCCTCTAAACCCCCTCCCACTTTTTATCTAAAACCTGTGTCAACCACCTGTATCAAAAAACTTCTTTCCAAACTCAAGCCATGCTCCAATGCCCCCGACAATATCCCATCACTCTTTCTCAAGCTTGCAGCAGATGGCATCGCCATACCCATCAGCATTCTCATCAATAGATCCATCCAGGAATCTTATGTTCCCAAACTATGGTGAGCTGCCTACATTCTGCCTCTTCATAAAGGAGGCAAAAATAATAGCATTTCTAATTTCCGCCCAATAGCCATTCTTTCCCCAATTTCAAAAATCCTTGAAAAATGTATCCACCTGCAACTCATGCCCCACCTCCTAAATAACTATCTCCTCACCCCTACTCAACACGGTTTCAGTCCTGGCCACAGTACCATTACTGCGCTCCTCTCTTTCTTAGACATTGTCAACCTTGCCCGTGACTCTGGAGATATTGTCTCCACTGTCCTCCTTGACCTTTCCAAGGCATTTGACACTGTATCCCACACACTCCTTCTTAATCACTTTTCTAACCTCAATCTCTCCCTGGATTCCCTTTCTTGGTTCAAAAGTTATCTCTCAGATAGATCCCAAGCTGTGAAATGGCAAACAGGTACCTCTACCTTCCTTCCTACCCCTACCGGAGTTCCACAGGGTTCTATTCTCGGACCTATGCTCTTTAATGTCTTAATCAATGATTCTCACTCTCAAATAGTGCGATATGCAGACGACTCCACTTTAGTTTGCTCAACCTCTAGCTTTCCCAAGCTCCAGGCCAAGACCCAATTGGCCTTCACAACTGCAGAGAATTGGATGCTTCAAAACCATCTCTCCCTTAATGCCAATAAATCCCATATCATTCTTTTCACCCCCTCAAAAGCACTCCCACTTGATAAGCCCTCTTTTAAGATCACCAGCCTCTCCCACTCCTCAATAGAAGTTGTTACTTGTGCTAAATTACTTGGTGTTACCATTGATGAACACCTGAAATTGAATACTCATATTCAACTAAACATAAAAAAAAACATCAGAAGCTTGGTATGCTTTATAGAAATGATAACGTTCTATCATTAGCTACAAGACAAACCCTTGCCTCTACCTTCCTTCTACCTTCTCTATTGTATGGTGCTCCTCTTCTAACCAACCTCACAGCTTCTATCTCCTCAAAACTAGAAAGTTGCTACAACAAAATCGCCAAATTCGCTACTAACTCTACTCATTCTACACACCATTGCATCTCCCTCCATAGTCTTCAATGGCTTAAACTCCCTAATCATCTTGACTACCTCCAACTTACTACTGCCCACAAACTAATTTTTAAACCCACTGCTTGCCCTGCACTATCTAATATCTTGCCTTTCTACACTCCTCTCAGGCCCCTAAGATCAGGCCACCAAAATCTTCTTTCAGTGCACAAACCTAAACGACCCCCTGGCCACCTTTTACTTTCTTATACTATAGCAAAAAATGGAACTTGCTTCCTCCCCTGCTAAGAATCATTACAAGCCCTGAACAATTCAATTCTCTACTCCATTCTCACCTCTCCCAAAACTGGAAATGTAATTGTATACTTCCTACCTAGATCCTATTACATCCCGGTTTCAATATTCTCCCTCCTGCCCCTCTTCTTCCAACTCTTTCTTCTGCTCCCCACCCTCTACTTCTTTATCTTTTTTTTCCCCTGTATAAACTCTATGTAAATTCTTTTTATATCTTCACTTCTCCACTGCCTATATGCCTATTCTTGCAACTGTATCTTTTACCATTTCCGTAAGATGTATCTTTCACCACAAACATAAAATGAATCTTTGTCTAACTGTTCTTTTTTTCCCCTCCTCCTGGCATCTCTTCTCCTTTATTTCTTTGCACCTTCTTCTTCCTACACCTCCTCTGATTTACTTCATTTGCATTTCATATCTATGTGTATTTTTTCTTCTATGCTAACAATACCATTGTATAAAAATGTTATTTTTACTTGTTTGTAAATTGTTTAAGCGTGCAATGTGTTAGGAATATGGAGCTTTAAGTGTGCAATGTGTTTGTAATATGGAGCTTTTCTCCCCGGGCCTCCACTGAAAACGGGCTTTCGGGCCCAGTGGACATCCCCGGTTATCAAACTGGAAATAAATAAATGAATTAATTAATATTACTTTGTGGAGCTTTTCTTCCCAGGCCTCCGCTGAAAAAGGACCTGCATTTCCCGGTCAAAAATATAAATAAATAAATTGACTATCACTCCATAATCTTGCAAAAAGCCAAATAGCTTCCTGTTACATCTTGTGACCTCTTCCTTTATCAGCACTAGTCTTTAATAATCTTTTATCAACACTAACCTTTAATCTAGTGTACTGAAGATGCTGCCCCAAAGACATAAGCTAAATATAAGAACTGCATTTTATAATCTCAGAATGAATATAGAAGAATCTTGACACTACACTGATCTCATTTTACATTAGTAATATGGGAATTCTTTTACAAACATTGTCACAGCATCCTGGAGCTCTTATCTGTGGGCATCAGAAAGAAAACAAGCTATTCTAGGTTCAGAAGCAAGTTAATTATTTATATGAAGAAGCCTAGCAAGTGTCTGTGTTTCAAAGATTCTGGCTAATAAGAGGCCATTATCCATAGTTACAGTGCTAAGTAGCACCTCTGTACTATCCCTTTTATCTCATTTGTTTACTTAGATTTATTATATATAGTCAGTAAATCTTTGAAATATGTATTGTTCCTCCCTCTTTCCTATTTGGTTTAATCAAATTTTCCTAGCATTGTTAATACCAGGTGAACTTTCCAAGGTTTCTGTGTCTGATTCTTTAAAGTAACTGTTCTATACTATGTTTATACTGAAATATATATCCATAAATATTTATTTCTCCTTTCTTTTGCTACTAGATTCAAAGATTCAGAGAAACTTTATTGTCATTTATGACCACACAAGTGCAGTCTAAACAAAATTATAAATGTCAGCTCATGAAAGAAATGCAGTGCAAATAACATAGATACAGTGGTATCACAAAATAACATAAGAAAGAAAATAACAACCTGTATGACATAGTGACACTAAGACATACCAGTTAGGCTTCTCATGCACACCAGAGTGATAATGCAACCAAACTGTAAATACTGGACAGTTGCTTGATAGGCCTTTGTTTACAATTACTGCTGTTTAAAACTTATCTACCACTCTGAAAATATTCAGACACTGGTCTTCGTTATATTGCAGATTGTGTCTAATAGGTTCATAGGTTCATAGGTTCATAGGTTGGTACTAGACTATCAGCCCTAGGGCCTATACAAGCCTAGCCATAACAATTCCCTGGCTATTTCTTCCCACATTATTTACTTTCCTGGACCCCTGTCTAGCAGGGCGACTGACGTGATCCCTGGGGTGAATTTCCTTTCTCCCATCCAATCGTCAAGGTTCCTCTTGAAGAGGTCCAAAGAGGCACTCTGCTTGACATGTATGGGCAATCTATTCCAGAGTCTGGGGAGTCTCTGGGTCAGGAACCTATCCCTCCAGCATGTTTTGTTTATTGTGATGACAAGGTTTAGATCCCTGGAGCGTGTAGCTCTGAGGGATTGGGATTTCTTTAAGTGTAGCATGTCCAACAGCTCTGGGTTTGACATGGCCTTGTATGTTAAGCAGAGATCGCCTCTGAGTAGGCGATATGCGACAGAGTATAGCTGGAGTTTTTAAGGCGGTCAGCGTAGGGCATCTGCTTTAGGCCTGTGATTCTTTTAGTGAGGTATTTCTGAGGCCTTTCCAGTTGTTGCAGATGTCTTGAGAGGTACATACCAAATGGGCGTTGTATTCTATAATGGGTCTAATGAGGGATGAGTACAGTGGGACAATGACCTCCTTTTTTCTGGATGAAAAGCCCTTCGTGATGAGGTGTGCCACATAGAAGGATTTCCTGATTGTTGTGGTGATGTGGTTATCGAAGGTGAGACCACTGTCCACCTGTGTCCCTAAGTCTCTTATCACACTTTCTGTGTTTAGTGTACTGCCACCTATATGGTAATTCATGGATACATGTTTTTTCCCAAAGGGGATAACAATACCTTTCTTGGCATTGAGATTGAGCCCATGGCTCTGGCACCAAGCATCTGTTTCTGTAAGGCCCTTTTGTAGAGTATCCACATCATTTGGGGATTCAATAATGGCTCCCAGTTTGCAGTCATCTGCAAACTTTGTTAGCCAGAGTCCCTTAGTGTTGACCTGTGCTTCAAAGAAGTAGATGCCAAACAAGAGCGGCCCCAGGACTGAACCCTGAGGTACTCCACTTGTCACTTGTCTGGAGCTGGATTTGGAGTCAGCTACTTTTACAGTGTGGGTTCTATCAGTAAGCCATTTAGCAACCCATTGGGTGACATAGGGATTAATGCCCAACTTAGTAAGTTTATCTATGATTCTAGAGTGGGGATGGTGTCAAAGGCCTTGGCAAGGTCTAGATAGGCTGTGTGGACCACCTTACCCTTGTCCATGGCTCTGGAGACTGATTCAAAGAAGTCAATCAGGTTCAGGAGACAAGATCGGCCCTTCACAAACCCAAACTGGGTGGGGTCCAGTGTTTGAAGGTTGCCAATGTCTTTGTTTATAAGTTCCATGATAATACGCTCCATAGCCTTGCAGATAAGGCTTGTCAGACTGATGGGACGGTAGTTTCCGGGATCCAAGGTGGATCCCCTTGTGGATTGGGATAACTGTAGCTCTGCGCCACTCAGTGGGCACGAAACCTGAGGTGAGGCTATGATTAAACATGACACTTAGGTGAGGTGCCAGTTCATATTGTAGTTCATGTAGTACACAGCCCGGGATGTCATCTGGTCCCATGGATGCTGTATTATTGGCTTTAGAGAGTGCGTTTTGTACCTGTGTGGCCGTTATTACTGGAATTTGGCAATCTTCCAGTATTGAGATGGGCCATTTAGGGGGTGAGAGGGGGTGAAGTTGGCACTGAATCGATCTGCCAGGATATTGGCAATATCCTTTGGATCAGTATATTTAATGCCATTCTGTTTTAGCTCAGAGCAGATCTGAGCATTGCCATTTAGATTCTTGACATAGTTATAGAATGTTTTGTGGTTGTCTTTGGAATCTTTGGCAATTTTATTTTCGTAACTAGCTTTGGAGGATTTTATGAGGCATCTCAGTTTCTTACTGAGGCTAGTAAGGGAGTTTTTTGCATCCTGGGATTTTCCTCTTTTCTGCAAAAGTTTCTTCCTTTTGTTGTAAAGTTTGTTTATGGCAGGGGACCACCAGATTGGCTTCCTTTTTTTGGATGAGAGCATTTTGGTTCTATTTGGGATGGCACGATTCATGCATGAGTGGATGTGCTCGTACAGTGCCTTAGTGTAGGATTCAGCAGTTGAACTTTCAGTTCCTGTCTGCATGGGTGTCATGAAGTTTGTCACTTCTGACTTGAGTAGCATGAAGTTGGCTTTGGAGAAGTTTTTTATGGTGGTTTCTTTACTGGGGGGTGGGGGTGGGATGTGGATGTTAAGGGTGATTAGCTTATGGTCAGACCTGACTAACGAGGGGGTGACCATAGGTATGAAGCATTGATTTCCCATGTTGGTAATGACCAGGTCTAGGATATTGGAGCCCCTGGTGGGACTATGGATTAGTTGATCCAGGGTGTTGGAATTTATGAATTCCAAGAACCATTGCGCAAAGGTGTTGGGACATGAGTAGTTTTCCCAGTTAATGGCAGGGTAGTTAAAATCACCCAGTATTAGGGTGTTTGGTTCTATCTTAATGTTTTCCAGTATGTTTAGAAAGGTGTAGTGAGAATCTTGTATATAATATATGAATAATGTATATGCTTAACATTGTACTGCCTTTTGGCCTGTTTCATGGATGAATAGGGTCACTGAATAAGTTCACCTACCTGGTAAGCAAACAAATAAAAATGAATGAAAGGCCTCAATGACACCAACGACTGGTGTCAGAACCATGGCCTTAAGCTCAATGCCAAAAAATGTGTCATCATCCCCCTTGGGGAAAAAAAACCCGGTTCCCTTGAATTACCACCTTGATGGTAGTCCACTGAACACAGAAGGCATTATAAGAGATCTGGGAACATGGGTTAACAGCAACCTCTCTTTTGACCACCACGTTGACACAGTGGTCAGACAGTCCTTCTATGTGGTATATTTCATTACTAAGGGTTTTGCATCCAGGAAGAAAGAAGTCATTGTCTCCCTCTACTCTTCCCTCATTAGGCCAGTCATCAAGTACAATGCCCCATTTGGCATGTACCTCACTAGACACCTGCAACAACTGGAGAGGCCGCAAAAGTATCACACAAACAGGATCCTAGGCATTAAACACTTGTCCTATATGGACAGACTCAAACAACTCCAACTATTCTCTGTCTCATATCATCTCCTTAGAGGCGATCTCTGCTTGACTTACAAAGCCATGTCCAACCCAGCTCTGTTAGAAATGCAACATCTAAAGAAATCTCAATCCCTCCACACCACACGCTCCAGAGACCTCAACCTCATTTCCACAATCAGCAGAACATGCAGGAGGGACAGGTTCATAACCCAGAGACTGCCCATGCTATGGAACAGACTTCCCATACATGTCAACCAGAACACCTCACTGGACCTCTTCAAGATAAATCTTGATGAGTGGATGAGAAATAGAAAATTCACCCCCGGGATCACTCCAGTGGCTCTACTCAACAGAGGCACTAGGAACTAAGGTCAGGTGGCACGATGCCAGGCTAATCCTATGGGCTAGGCTTGTAAAGGCTCCAGGGCCATTAGCCTAATACATACCTATGAACCTATGAATGAATCAATCAATGAATTCATTAATAGTTAGACAAGCACTGACATATTCCAAAATGGTATTCCAAATCCAATAACACTGCAGTATACAATATACAACAAGGTGAAAAGCGCAATAAAGGAAGCCTGATAGAAAATTGTATACTAAAAGTTTATCTGCTTACAGTTTTCCAGCAAAGACTATGCTTCCTTTGCATTATCCCACTAGAGTGCATATTTTTCTATGTTGTTAGCTTAAATCCAAGCTTACACTTCCCTGCCCACAATGACAGGTACAGCAGGTCTCTCCAATGACTATTTCCCTATGTTTGAATACTAATCTATTTTTATATCACTAGCAAATAATATTAAGTTTCTTTTTCCCCACTGTGATGTAAGTCTGTCTCTCATACACACACACACACACACACACACACACACACACACACACACACACACACACACACACAAAAAAAAAACATAACTGATACTAACAATAAACCTTATGGCAATCCACTGCTTTTTGAATTTTGTCTTGACAGTTCCTAATATCTGTCCTCTGCTTCCATTGAGACAGCCACTTTCCAGTTACCTCATCCATTTCAGGCCCACTCCACACATTTTATTTATTCTTGTTACAGCCTCCAGTGAGGAGACTGAAAGCGCATAACTGGAGTCACTTGCCATACAGCCCAACAATTATCCTACAATCGAATGGGAAACATACACGACCACAAACATGCTGGCTCAGAGGTTCTTGGACTTTGTCAATGCAAATGCTGTGGAATTGCTAGACAGCACACCCACAAGATGCTCAAATGTCCCGGACATAGTAGTCACTAACATGGGAGAGCTTTGCTCCTCCCTGTGTGATGTCCTCTGCTGTAAGATAGGACCATAACTCAGTCTCATTCAATGTAATTATAACACCAGATACCCCATCAAGCTCAAAAAAGCTTAAGAATTTTTCAAAGACAAATTACCTCCTACTAAGTGATGGTATAAGAAGTTTAAAAGCCCTCTCAAACACAGATAACATGGAATGCAGATGTGTACACCAATGCCCTGTATAGCTACTTAAGCAGTTGTATAAAATCAGATGTACCTGACTGGATTAAAACCAGGTCTTGACATAAAAACAAGCCACCCTGGTGGACCCATAGTATAAACAGGCTATACAACAAGAGAAAGAAACTAATTTCCAAGAACAAGATAGAACTGGCTCAGTGGAGGAAGAAATCCCTCTCTAGCATAAACAAACAAATCAGAGATCTTGTCAAGTCCTCCAAAGCTAATTACAAAGCAAAAATAGCCTCCCTGGCTAAGGATAATTACAAGGCATTCTTAAACTATGTCCAAAATCTAAAAGGGAATACCCAGCTATGAGCTGAACTGGTTGTGGATTTACCACACATACTCAACTGGATGTAATAGCCAACTTGCTTGCTGACATATTTGGAGCAAACTTCACTCCTCTGTCCTCTCCAGTCAACTCCCAAAGTATACCTGCCACCATTCCTCAGACTTTCATATCAAGAGAATAGGTCACCTTAGCACTGTCCAAGGCCAAAAACACAGCATCAGTGGAACCAGACAACATCCCAGGTTGCCTTTTAAACAACTTAAAACATGACCTAGCAGACCCACTTGGATCTCTGTTTAACCACAGCCTGTGAACTGGTTATGTTCTGGCAGAATGGAGGACAGCAACAATAATTCCTCTGCACAAAGGGAGACCATCAACCGACCCTGGGGATTATAGGCTCATAAGCTTGACTGGCCACATCTACAAGGTAATTGAAATTATTTATTTATTTATTTAACATTTGTTTACCAGGAAAGTCCAACTGAAGCAGAGCCCATTTTCAGGGGAGGCCTGCGAGAAATGCTCCAGACGCATGTCTTTAGAATGTGGGAGGAAACCAGTGCACCCAGAGGAAACCCATGCAAACTCCACACAGAAAGCACCCCACTTGAGAATCGAACCAGAGAACCTCTTGCTGTGAGTTGACAATACTAACTGCTGCACCACTGCACCACCCTATCATAATCATTATGGACCTTATTAGCAAGGACATAGATAATCTCCAAACTCTGGACCCAACATAGTTCAGATTTGTTAAAGGTAGATCATGCCTGTTAAACATGGTTGACTTCTTTGAGAAAGTCACCAAGGTCCTGGACAAGGGAAAGACAGTGCATACCACCTATCTTGACCTAGCTAAGGCATTTGACACAATCTCCCACTGAGGTATTCTAGACAAACTCTCCCACTTAGTAATTAACCCCTACATTACCAGATGGGTAGCCAACTGGATCACTGACAGGACACATACTGTCAAAGTAGGTAAATTCACCTCTAGCAAAAGACCAGTGAACAGTGGCATACCACAGGGTTCTGTGCTGAGTCCCTCACTGTTTGGAATGTATTTCTCAGAAGTCCAGACAAACCTGGATGGCCTGTAGCTGACCAAGTTCACTGATGATTGCAAACTGGGAGCAATCATTGAGTCCCTCAACAATGTTAATATACTTCAGACAGGGTTAATGCAGACAAATAATTGGTGCCAAAACCATGGATTAAAGCTAAATGCAAAAAAATGCATTATTATTCCCTTTAGGAAAGCTGACATCCCTGCTATCTACATTATAGACAGTACCCCCCCAAGTGTTGATTAAGTGTTACCTGATCGGGATTCTCAGGTTGTTAGCAATCTCAACTTTGACCACCACATATTTATAGTAGTAAGGAAATCCTTCTATGTGTCACATCTTAGAGGTAAAGGCTTTGCATCTAGATCTAAGGATGTTATAATTCCATTATAATCAGCCCTCATCAGACCAATAATTAAGTACAGTGCTCCCTTCTGCATGTACCTCTCTGGACACTTGTAACAACTGGAGAGACCACAGAGGTTTTTCACCAAGAAATTACAAGATACACAAAACAAGTCTTATGCGAAAAGACTGAAAGGCCTGTCATTGTATTCTTTCACCTACAGGTTGCTAAGGGGTGACCTGTGCCCGGCTTGTAGGGCAGTCTCTGACCTGACCCTGATGGAAATGCTACACATTAGTAAATCAAACTGCATGAGGGTCACTCGCTCCAGGGATCTTAACCTAGTCTCTGACATGAACAGGTCATACTGGAGAGATAGATACATCTCCCAGAGACTGTCACTTCTTTATAACAAGCTTCCAAATCACGTAAAACAGAGTCCCTCCCTGACTCTCTTAAAATGCAACCTAGATCAATGGATGGGTGATTGCAAATTCACTCCTGGGATGGTGCTCGTGTCCCTCCTGGACAGAGGAAGTCAGTGTTGACTACCATAGACCCTTACCTCAGTGATCTTCAACTCACCTAACCACCAACAATTGGGGTCAGGATACATATGGCTAAGCTTGTAAGGGCTATAGGGTCATTAGCCTAGTAACCTTCTATGAACCTACAAACCTATGTGCTAAAATTGCTTCAGAATTATTTTCCAGTACAAAAACTTTTTAAATATTTATTTATTTATTTATTTACATATTTATTTATTCATTTATTTGCATTTGATAACTACAACCTAAGCAATCAGAAGATAAAGACAAAAGACAGTGGAAAACAACACTCACTACTGGATGTACATAAATAAGATGGCAGACAAAAACAAACATTACCTTACAAAGGTACTATACTATGTATGCAATAACATATCATGCAGTTAACACAGAGAACTAAGGCTCTGAGTTGATAACAAGCTGTCTCCTGTAGTCAGGACTATAGGGTTTGATTGCTTCAAACTCTATTTGCCTACTGTGTGATTCTGAGCAAGTTACCTAATGTGACAGTGCTCCTAGGTCACACCCTGAAAAGGTACACATGTGTTAGGTGAGCTTACCCAGTAAACAAATGAGTAAAATTAAAAAAAAGAATACCATGCATCACATAACATAATCTTGTATGAAACAAAGTATAACAGCATTGAAAATTTGGTATAAATAAATAGGTATCAGTCTGATGCAAACATTATCTTACAAGTTACTATATTGCACGTTATATAACATATATTGTGTATTACATATGTAACATAATCTTGTATGACATAACCTATACTGTATATAACATTATCTTGCAACAGAATAATGTAACCAAACTTCTCATTTTCAAAAATTGTAGCAGGGGATCATTAAGAATCATAGCACAGGGTCCAACTTAAAATGTGCTTATGAGTAAATTCTCAAAACCAGAGGTTGGGGCTTAAGTATACATTTGCTCTCCCGAAGGCACAGCCTGTAAAATTAGGACCCTTGTAGTTTTTGTATATAAAGTCAGACAGGGAGCAGGAAGACTGCATTTCAGAATTTGTCTGTGGTGCAGTTTTATAGTGACTCTGCACTATTTCTTCCCATATAAACTAAAAGAAAGTCAGGACTCTGGCATACCTCTCAGCTGTACAGATTTTCACAGAATGTCCAGAGTTTTGCCTCATATTTTTGTTCTGTTTTTCATAAAATTGTGTTTTTTCTGGCAAATCATTGGAAAAACATTGCTGATTGAAAGTCAGAAAATAATGACAGAAATCTGAGTTTCAGACTTCATACCCTTCAGAAATTTCATGCTAATGCAAAACCTGCTATTCTATTAACTTCTTAAATTTGTAAGAGCAATATTTAAAAACTGTCCCTATTTTTGGTCCAGATTTCTCGCTCTAAGAGATTGAGAGGTATGGACTCTGGTGATGCATTTAATCTAAACAAACATGCTCCCCAATCTATTTTTTCTGCTGCGTATTTCTTCCATATTAAAATGTTTGTAGATATTTAATTTCAAAACAAACACACACACACACACACACACACACACACACACACACACACACACACACACACACACACACACACAATTATACAAACAAACATAGACCTATGATACTAAGGGGTATGATCACTGCTACCAGAATTTACCATTATAGTCCTAACTACTGTTACCACACTAACTCTGAGATCACAGATTACATCATCACAATAACTCTGGTATCACAGACTACATTATGTAAAGACATGACAGTATCATACAGCAACTTCTCTGCCTTACCCACACATCAGATATTATAAAATTCAGCAGTGTACAATCTTTGTCTGCCAAATTTAGAATGTTTGCATTTGACTAACTGGGCTTTCAGCATATTAGATGGTTACCAGAGTAAAATTCCAAGATTGGAGGAATTCCCTGGTCAGCCTCAGCAAGAAGCTGAGATCCCTCATAAAATCCTCCAAAGCCAGTTATGAAAATAAAATCACCACTGATTCCAAAGACAACCACAAAGCATTCTACTGCTATGTCAAGAATCTCAATGGCAATACTCAGATCTGCTTTGAGGTACAGCACAATGGCACTAAATACACAGAACCAACCGATATTGCCAACATTCAGGCAGATAGGTTCAGTGCTAACTTTACCCCCCTCTCACCCTCCAAAGGGCCCATCTTAATACTGGAAGAATGCAAAGCCCCTGTAATCATGAATGAACAAGTAAAGACCGCACTCGCCAAAGCCAAGAACACAGCATCCATGGGACCAAACAACATCCCAGGCTGCGTACTGCATGAGCTACAGAACGAACTGGCACCTCACCTAAGTACCATGTTCAATCATAGCCTCACCTCAGGCTATGTGCCTAGTGAATGGCGCACAGCGATGGTTATCCCACTCTACAAAGGGGGTGCACCACGGACCCCAGAAAGTACCACCATTAGCCTGACAAGCCTGGTCTGCAAGGCCATGGAACGTATCATCTTGGAGCTTATAAATAAAGACATAGGTAACCTCCAAACCTGGGACCCCACTCAGTTTGGGTTTGTAAAAGGTAGATCATGTCTACTAAACCTGATTGACTTCTTTGAAGCAGTCACTAAAGCCATAGATGAGGGCAAGATAGTGCGCATAGCCTATCTTGACCTCGACAAGGCTTTCAATACCATCCCCCACTCTAGAAGTATAGATAAACTCACTAAACTGGGCATAAATCCCTATGTCAAAAGATGGGTGGCCAACTGGCTCACTGACAGAACCCACACAGTAAAAGTAGCCAACTCCAAGTCCGACTTCAGACCAGTGATGAGTGGAGTACCACAGGGTTCGGTCCTGGGTCCTCTCCTGTCCGGCATCTACTTCTCTGAAGTGCAGGCGAACACAGAAGGTCTTTGGCTAACAAAGTTCCCAGATGACTGCAAACTGGGAGCCATAAAAGAATCACCTAATGATGTAGACATTCTACAAAAGGGTCTCAAACAGACAGATGCTTGGTGTCAAAGTCATGGCCTCAAGCTCAATGCCAAGAAGTGCATCGTCATCCCCTTTGGGAAAAACTCAGTACCTATGAATTACCACATAGGTGGTAGCTCACTAAACACTGAAAGAGTGATAAGAGACCTCGGGCCACAGGTGGACAGTAGTCTCTCCTTTGATAACCACATCGCCACAGTAGTCAGGAAATCCTTCTACGTGGCACACTGCATCACAAAAGGGTTCTCCTCTAGAAAAAAGGAGGTCATTGTTCCTCTCTACTCATCCCTCATCAGACCCATTATAGAGTACAATGCCCCATTTGGCATTTATTTCACAAGACACCTACAACAATTGGAAAGGCCACAGAAATACCTCACTAAGAGGATTACCGGCCTCAAACAGATGCCGTACGCATACCGTCTCAAAAAACTCCAGCTCTACTCCGTCGCATATCGCCTACTCAGAGGTGATCTCTGCCTAACATACAAAGCTATGTCAAACCCAGAGCTGTTGGACATGCTACACTCAAAGAAATCTCAGTCTCTCCACACTACATACGCCAGGGACCTAAACCTTGTCACCACAATAAACAGAACATGGTGGAGGGATAGATTCCTGTCCCAGAGACTTCCCATACTCTGGAACAAACTACCTATTCATGTCAAGCAAAGCGCCTCATTGGCCCTCTTTAAGAAAAATCTTGACGACTGGATAGGAAACAGAAAATTCACCCCTGGGATCACTTCTGCATTACTGCTTGACAGGGGCACAGGAAAATAATTTTCTTGGGTGGCGAAAGCCAGGGAACCTTTTTAGCTAGGCTTATATAGGCCCCAGGGCCGATAGCCTATTACCTACCTATGATCCTATGAACCACCTTGCAAAATCACATATGCAAGTAGAAATGTCCCCATACGCCGCAATCACCTCCACACCCCTGGCAGCAACTGTAGCAGTCAGTGCCATCGGCTATCCTGAGGAAGGTACAGCTATAGCACTGGACAGAAGCAATAACAGCAGAGATGAAATATATATCACCTGGCAGCAGCTGGAGAAAATATTGGAGGCCTTATTGATATGTATCTGGATGCCCAAATTGGCCACTTAGAGAACCTCCTATGACAACTTGTTAAGTTACGTCCCTGTCCTGTAATGGCTTTAACATCAAAGCTAGGGCCAGTGATGAGAGAGCTCCTGGTGAGGAATAAGTTCCCACTGAGTTGCAGCTGGCAGGGAGTGCAGCTGTGTACCCCATCCTATTCCCCACCCCAGTGTTCCCCTACCTTTTGTGTGTATGCCCACCCCTATCTATTGTCCAATCCTCCCCATCACCAATGTCTTTCTTTTGTGCATGTGATGCCTCCTTCTCCATTGTCTTCCCCAACCTTTATTGTGTCAGCACCTCCCCATCAGTCTTGTCTGTCTACTGTATTTGTTTGAGTACCACTGCTACCTACCCTAACTCTATTACCTTCCTCTTACTTCCCTTACTTACCTTCTCTTCATGCATTTAAAATGGGCATATTGACAAAAAAATCCCTCTTCCCCACTTCTGCCCTGCTCATTCTGTAACTGTTTATGCTCTACCTTCTACTTGCTTTCCCCTTTTCACCACTTTCCTGTCTTTCCATTCAAACTTTAATTCTGTCAAAAAATAGATCAGCACACATTATGGCCCTCAAAGGCTGCCACATTATTTCTTCTTCTTGCCACTACTGTGTGCAGGGAATTGAGCAGATAATCACTGAGGCATGAGCATGACTAACCAGCTTGGCTGCTGCTTGTATTTCCCTACAGTCACACCATACTATTATACACTCTTCTCTCAGTTCTTGATGCAGCTGCAAATGAGATATTTAATGAACTGTTGTCCTTTCACTTTTTCTTCCTTTTTGCCCAAACAAGGTAAACAACGGTGGGCCGGCCATGACAGCAACTGCGTTATTTTCTGAATCCTAGCCTTGGGTTCAAAGACAGAAAGCAGTGAAGTTTCAAAGATCTGCTCAAAATCTTTAAAAATAAACAATTATTCCATTACCAGATGACATCCCACTTTAGTAGAGCACAATGCTGCAGTGATGTGGAAACTTAAATCATACCCTTACCGAACCAAATGCTCTTTTTTAAAGCCAAACCCTCACTTTCATAAATATAGTTTGTAGCACATAAAATGGTTTTCCTGAAGGCACTTTCTTTTTTAAAGATATTAAACAAACAAACCATTCATAAGACTAGCCTTTGCTGTACTGGAACCCATTTAACAATATCCACAATATAATAAAGTAAGTATATAGTTTCCATTTAGGGCTTTCTGGGTACTGTTGTTGGCTTGTACTCATCTGTTCAGTCATCACACGTTCTCTAAATATACCTAGCCTATAAACTGCCCTGTCTAGTTTATATTAGTTCAGAATAAAAAAATGTAATATAGATTATATTTAACAACCTAAGTCTGTGGTATTACTATTCAAAATTCATGTGGATGTTTCCAGTATAATCTTATAGTCATTTCATCCTTTGGGTGAGATGTTAAACTGAGACCCAATCTGCTTGAGTTAGTGGTAGCTCTGGTGGATATAAAAGATCCCACTGCACCTTTCAAAAAGAGCAGTGGAAGTTCCCCAATGCCCTGACCAAATTTCCCCTTGTAGTATAAATACTACCTTGGGTCTTCCCTAAAAAGAGGCTACTAGTCTAGTGAGACTAACCCAGTCAACAAACGATAAATAAATAAATAGTAGCCTAAATAAATGAAATTAAGACTCCAATCATATATGCTTGTAAGAAACACAGAGAAGCACAGCACTGAATGTCTGATGCCAAAACAAACTATATAAATGCATAAGCACCATCAGTGCATTTGTGAGGAACATACTTTATCTTTGTTATTGATGTACGGGATTATGATTGGGTCACCGATCATAACTTGCTTATTATGTGTTCAGGACATGGATGCCAAGAAATTCATCCTGAGAGTGAGAATCTTGGCATCCATGTTGGGAGCACATAATTAGGGGTTATCAGAAACCCAGTCATAATTCTCTTTGTAGTGCATGGAACTTTAGCTGATCCATATACTTCTGGTTACAGGAAAAAAGCGCTAAGTGTTTTGCTGGTCTTGAATGCCATAAAGCACTTAGCGAGCACCATCAGAAAACCACTGTAAAAATGATTATGTTTACACTCACCTTCTGTGCCTCTCAAGTGTCCAGATTTTTGCAGAATGTCTAGATTTTTGCCTCATATTTTTGGTCTGTTCCTCATAAAAGTTGTAGTTTTCTGACAAATCAACAAGGATTAAAGGTTTTGTATCCTTCACGAAATGCAGACAAACACAAACCCTGTTATTCTAGCAGCTTTCTAAGTTTATAAGAGGAAGTGATAGATCTGTTATTGGCAGAGACAGAAGGAAGAACAAAATCATCACCGTCGTTTGCTGATTAGTACTAGTAGATTTGGCTACCTAGTGTGAGACCTGACCTTAACAAGTAAGGCAGGGGGTACTTAACATTTGTTAAGATCAGGTCTTGTGCTATAGAAGTGCTTAACTGATTTGTCTTTTACTGGATATCAGACTGTAATCACTGCACTCCATGCACTACAATACTATTTATGAGCTCAGACCTATCTACTCCATAGTCTCCTACATGCCTCTTCAATTTTCAGTAACCTGCAGTCCTCCCAATTAGCCAAGCTGGAACAATCTTAAAATAAAACAGCAATGTTTGCAAGTAACCCCATTAACCGAAGACATCACTGTCTGGCATTTCTGTCCCTTAAATGGGCTGGAGCTGTAAAATCTATTACCCCGCACTCATATTACAACTGCCCACAATATCCTGTATACCTCATACAAATGCCCTTCCACTAGACAACTATTAAACTGGTACACATTCCACTAAACCACTACTTAGTACCCATTCAAAAAATGTAAAAGTCATAATGGTGACCGTCTGTATGCTGTATACATTGTTAAATCGTGAAACTCATTCTCAACAGATATTAGAAACATCTGATCTTATCTACAATTTAAAATTGCATTGAAGATGTACCTCTCAAGAAAATGGTCCTGCATTTGTAAAAATCCTATTACTAAGACCCCTTCTTATTCTTAATCTTATCTTGGCTTTGATTTAAAATCCCAGTTAAACCATACCTAAAAATAAATCAGTCCTGCCTTGTATTAACACCATTACAAAGTCCCCAGCTCTTGCAGTGAAATTAGACAAATATCACAAAATTCACAAAATTTTACTATAGTAATTCCATGATAACTGGTCTCAATTGAATTTAACTGTTTGGATAAAATATGTATATGCCACATTTGCTGTCTGTACACTAAAATCACAATGGGAATATATACATATACTGTAATATAATGCTGAATGTTATGTTGATGTATGTAAGCCTGACATGGTATATTTATTTATTTATTTAACATTTGTTTACTGAGAAAGTCTGACTTGGAATGAAGCCAATTTTCAGCAGAGGCCTCAGAAAAATGCTCCAGATGCATGTCTTTGTAACGTGGGAGGAAACCGTAGTACCCAGAGAAAACCCACACAAGCACGTATATGTCCTATAGATGTATATTAGCTTCACATGCTACAAATACTATATAGTTTGGTTAAGTTATATAGATCTGAGTGTCATATAGTACATTTTTACTGTTAGCTCATGCAATTATATTTAATGTGGAGCTTTTCTCCCTCGGCCTCCACTGAAAAGGGGCTTTGCCCAGTAAGACTTTCCCAATAATCAATAAATGAACAAATAAATCAAGTAAAGCTTAAAACTGTATTTGTTGCACTGAGCATTGCAATATTTCAGTGTACAATAAACTATTAAGTCTTTAGAACAAATCATTTACTTTCAGTTAGTGTATGGAGATATGATAATTAATGAAATGTACTCTAACCCTGAGATTCAGTAAACTCCTTGAAGGCTTCATGTGAAACCTACACAGAGTTTACTTGTGAGCACAGTGATGCACGGTGAGCAGCAGCACTAATTACATATTCATGTTGCACAGTGCATTTAAATGTAAACAAGTGCAGTTTTGTGGCTGACAACTGTGTTGCCAGCCAGGAAGCCATGTAAAGCAACATGGATAGCAAGAATGTCTCAGAGCACAGTAGGTTAGTGGAATTGAGTGGAATGCCACATTGATTACCAGGGCTAAACATATATTATGTATATGTTCCAAACACAGCACAGGATAGTGCATACAGTGCAGAGTATTGTGAAATCACATTCCAGGCATTATGTACAGAAGGTGTGTAAATGATCTGTAAGGGTACATGTACTGCCATATTAAATAAACACTCAGGGAAAGTGTGTGTATTGAATAGAGACACACACATGAATTGTAGGAATGAACACAGGGAAAGAGGACAGGTGAAACAACCTAATGTACAGCAGATGAGAGCATGTCAATGGAAGATAGTTGCAGCAGCACATATCAATATGGTACAGTACAGACTGCACAGTAAAAATGTGTATTATGCGACTGTCACACAAAGTGACATAACAATGGGGAAGATGTCTTTGCAAGATAAGCATCCTTGCATAAACACTGTAGAGGATATCAATCAAGAATGTTACATACAACTGGGGTACAGTGCACATTGAGAAGCTCTGCAAACTGATTTGCCTGAATATGAGTGTAATCTTAGCAGAGGTCTCCAACAATTTGGACATAGGTAAAGGCTCATGGACAACAGTAAAAGAAGCACACACAATCATGGACAATATCAGAACAATACCAACAGTAATCCCATTTCTCTGACATAATTTATCTGATTCTGAGTGATCATAGATGGTTCTGCATGAACACACTTGTACAACTATTATGACATGTCCACACTCTATGAGGGTAAACATGCACACTGTCCTGGGGGAGGTGCTAGGAGGGCCACTGCTACACCTGTATGTGACATTATGATCAATACATGCTAGATGACTGGTGTGCATGGCATATATATATATATATATATATATATATATATATATCTATATATATATATCTATATATATATATATATATATATATATATATATATATATATATATATATATATATCTATATATATATATATATATATATATATATATATATATATATATACCTACGCAGACCACCTCAAAAAAGTCCAGCTTTACTCCGTCGCATATCGCTTAATCAGAGGCAATCTCTGCCTAACATACAAAGCTATGTCAAACCCAGAGCTGTTGGACATGTTCCACTTAAAGAAATCCCAATCCCTCTGAGCTATGCGCTCTAAGGACCTAAACCTTGTCACCACAATAAACAGAACATGCTGGAGGGATAGATTCCTGTCCCAGAGACTTCCCATACTCTGGAACAGACTACCTATCAATGTCATCATTAGCACTCTTCAAGAAAAATCTTGATGATTGGATGGGAAATAGGAAATTCACCCCAGGGATCACTTCTGTGGCTCTGCTCGACAGGGGCACAGGTAAATAATTTTCTTGGGTGGCGAAACCCAGGGTGCTTTTTTGGCTAGGCTTATATATGCCCTAGGGCTAATAGTCTAGTACCTACCTATGAACCTATATATATATATATATATATATATATATATATTTTTTTTTTTTTTTTTTTTTTCAGCACAATCCTAACTGTCATGAGTGTTACCCATGCCATTAATGTTGTCAAACAGATATGTATGTACTGTGTGCATCACAGGAACAGGTATCACACATGCAGCCGATGTAACAACTTGATGGGTGTTTCTCACCATCTCACAGTAATATTTATGCAACAAAAAGAATGCCTAGCTATGGCCAGTAAGATGTGCGACAGCTCACTGGCAAAGATGGTACACTTCATTTACACATCACTGGAAAATGTATAGGGAGGTACATGAAGAAGGGTGCATTGTACTCAGTTATTGGTGTGACAAATGTGTGTGGAGGTATTATAGCCTTTGATGTGGATGTCCTTTACATACTCAGTAGTTGTGCTACATATAAGGAAGTAGTCAGCACTGTGGCCACATGCTGTAAGATGTTCCACATACCATCTGCCTCAGGACTCAAGTCACATACTTATTGGTCTGCTTATAGAGTGTGACATTTATATTATCCTTGGGTTGTGCATCTGTTTTCATGATGTAACAAATCTCCCCATGTTTCATTGAAGGTGTTGTCATTGCTGTGGCAGCAGGCTTTGGTGTGTGTTGATACTGTCTGTATTATACTAATATCACAGATGGAGTCAATGATTGCCCACAATCTGTAGTCCTTCAGACAGCTGTTTGGATACAGGATGTGTATGTCATTCATGATGTCGGTGACAGGAAAAGGCCTAGCACACAGTCCTGGTGTATGGACCTGATCACTTCACACATATCAACATATTTAGATGTCACATATGTGATCCGCTAGTCTACCCATTTGGTGATATAGGTGTTTATGGCCACATCTGACAGTGTTGAGAGAATACCTCAGTGTGGATTTGTGTCAAATGCCTTGGGTTTGTCAAGTTCAAAAGAATGATATGTCATCATCGTGCATGCCCTCAATGACCTCTTTGAGGACATCTAACAGATGTAACAGACATAGTGGAGCATTAACTCACATAGATCTGTTGCACACAGCTGAGATATTACTAGTGTCCCTTAGGAAAGGTTCATGATGACATTTTGGTCTACCTCACAGATGAGGAGAGTCAGGATGTGTCTATACATCATGCAGTGAGTGCTGTCCCCCCAACTCAGATGGATGCATGCTGATGTACACCCTTCTATGGGAACATAGTTTGTGTGGAGGGTATGTTGAAGTGTGTAATCAACCATGCCAGGAAGGGGTATGTACTGAGTCACACTATAGGTGATCTGTGATGTTGTCACAGCCCACTGGTTCTGTGTGATAGGCCTGGATGAATGTAAGGCAGTGCATATTGCCTATCTTGATCTGGCCTAGGGTTTGGACACAATCCCTCTTGCTGGTATCACTGACAAACTCTCCCAGATGGGGATTAACCCCTTATATCTCTAGAATGGTAACCAATTGGCTCTCCGACAGAACACATACTGTGAAAGTTGGTGAATCAACCTGTACCAGTACAGCTGTCACCATTGGTGTACCCCAGGGATCTGTGCTTGGCTCTCTACTGTTTGGAATCTATTTCTCAACAGTTCAGGCTAAAATATATGGTCTTTGGCTTACTGTGTTTGCTGATTCTTGCATATTGGGTGCAATCATTGAGTCCACCAATGATGATAACATACTACAGGAGGGCTACCACAGACAATTGGTGACAAAACCACACAGTCTACAAATAAATTAAAAATGTGTCTTTATTTTGTCCTTCTGCAAAGTGGAATTCCCTCCTAATTACAGCATTAATAATACTCCCACTATTTCAAAACCCAGTGATGGAAGACCTCGGAACCCATAGATAGCAATCTGAACTTCAACCTCCAACTGTCCACAGTGATATGGAAAGGCTACATTGTGCACATCATACGTCATGCTATTGTATTCAGATCTGAGGATTAAATAACAGTACTGTACTTGAACTTCATCAGAACACTACTAAAGTATAATGCTCCCTTTTGCATGTACCTCACCAGACACAAGCAAAAGCTGAAGAGAACACAGGGGTTTCTCAGTAAGAAAATACAGGGCCTACAAACCATGCCATGATGTATGTAGATAGACCGGAAGCCATGTCATTGTAATCTGCATCATATAGGATGAGGTGGCTTCTGCATGGCCTCCAGGCCAGTCTCTGACCCTGCCCTGTGCTAATAGTGCACATCCACAAATCAGATATAGGTGATGACATCAGCAGTGTCTGGTGAGGAGAATATGGTAATAGCAGTGTCCCACATGCTGGTGTAAAAGGCTCTCTCTAATGTCAAGCAACTCTACAAACACACACACACACACACACACACACACACACACACACACACACACACACACACACACACACACACACACCCAGTTGACTGTGGTGAGAACAGAACCCCTACATAAAGTACACAGATGACAGAACTCTGTATTTAAAGCAAGCACCACAGTTCAAGCCTGACGTGGAGTGCCTCAGACAACACTTTCTAGGAGATGACATCAGCAGTGTCTGGTAAGGAGAATATGGTAATAGCAGTGTCCCACATGCTGGTGTAAAAGGCTCTCTCTAATGTCAAGCAACTGCACAGACCCCAGTTGACTGTGGTGAGAAAAGACCCATACTTATCTAAGTACACAGACTACAGAACTTTGTATTTAAGGCAAGCACCACAGTTCAAGTCTGACTTGAAGTGTCTCAGACAACACTTTCTAGGTGATGACATCAGCAGTGTCTGATGAGGAGAATATAGTAATAGCAGTGTCCCACATGCTGGTGTCAAATGTTTTCTCTAATGTCAAGCAAGTGCACAAACACACACACACACACACCAGTTGACCACAGTGAGAACAGAACCCCTACCTATCTAAGTACACAGACTACAGAACTCAGTACTTTATGAAAGTGTTATGGCATAAGTCAGACTTTTGTAAGGATGCAGGACAAGTTATAGTGGATGACATCAGCAGTGGATGCTGGAGAGAAAATGTTGGGAGGCCTACATAAGTTCATAAGTTCACAAGTTCATAGTAGGTTGTGATGGCTCCTCTCTACCCCAGGCCAGTAATCAAGGAGCCCCAATCCTCACCACTGACACTGGTGAGAGGCAGTCACTAAAGACAGGAATAGATGTTTACAGTATTTCAAATGGAGCTCTCTGCATAAAACACAATTTCCCCCAAGAGCACACAGGGAACATGATCCACTTGGACTGGACTCCCTGTCTCTCCAGATCCCAAACAAGACCCACCTTGGAGCACTGTGTCCCAGTTCCAAGTATCTGACACACACTTAAATATTAGATTTTTCACACAAGCACACACACACACACACACACACACACACACACACACACACACACACACGCGTGCCTGGGAAAGGCTGACACAGATTCACCAGCTGTGTCCCTTCTCTCCACACTGCAAGGTAGATTGCTGCCACCAGCCAGATACTCTAAGCCTCTTACAAAGGGTAACCAATTATATTGTGTCAAATTAATACTGATATAAATGGTAGAGTGTGACCAAAGCAGTACAGCTTATTGGAGTGGCCACAGTGTCACTAGAATAAGCACAAGTACTCTCACGATGTTAAAAGTATTTTCTAAAAGACCAGCCACAGTGGAAAAGTATAAACTATTTAATAATGGATAATAAAATAAAAAACAGAAGAATACTTAATATTTACTTACAATAAACAACAGAGTTTTCAGTCACAGGAAATACAAAAATAACACAGTTGGCTAGAATCTCACAGATGCAGAAAAAAAAGAAAAAAATAATGTGAAACTAATCTCACTGTATTATTCCTAACTGAACTAAAAAGAAACTGTCCCTAGTTAACTCAATATCACAAGTCAAGATGTATTGCTGAGATAATTACTTCCACAAGGCGAGATAAGATACTACATATCCTAACTGAAATGACTCAGCAACTGAACAACTAACAACTGAACTACTGAACTATAACTGACACAGATCTTTTATATCAGATTCCAAAGAAAAGCAAAAACAAAAACAAACAACAAACTGATGCTGCTGCCAGAGTCCTGTCATTCAGCTGGTTATAGAATGACATCACATCTATTAACCTGACTCTAGTGCAGTACACATTCAGAACTCTAAGATTCTGCTGCAGCATTTTTAACATAAGCAACTTTTACAAATACATTTTAATACAAACATCTGTACAAATCAATGACATAGTCAAATGACACAACACTATTTAGAAAACTTCAGCCAGCTATCTGGCATATCCCACACATGCACTCTCTCACTTCTGGTACAGCTGACAATACCTCACAATGTCACAGAGGTTACTAGGCTAATTGTCCTGGCCTTTACAGGCCTAGCCATGTAAAAACCCAAGTAACCCTATTGACCATAGTTAGATGTTCATTGTTAGCAGTGCAATTCTGAGATCAGCAATGATTGCCCCTGTCCATTAGAGACATAGGTACCACCCCTGGGGTGTATTTACAGTCATCCATCCAGTTGTCAAGGCTGTGCTTGAACATGGTCATTGAGGAGCTCTGCTTCACATGGAGTGGGAGCCTATTCCAGAGGAGTGGCAACTGTCTCTCCAGCATGTTCTTTTTATGTCACAGGCTAGGTTGAGATCCTCGGAGTGAGTTATTCTTGTCCTATTTGATTTGCAGATGTGCAGCATTTCCATCAGGGCAGGGTCTGAGACTGCTCTGTAGGTCAGGCACAGGTAGCCTCTCAGTAGCCTATATGGTACTGAGTACAGTGACAGAGCTTTCAGTCTTTCCATGTATGTTATGTTCTGGAGGCCCTGGATTTTATTGGTCAGAAACCTCTGTGGTCTCTCCAGTTGCTGCAGATGTCTGCTGAGGTACATAGAGAGGCGAGCATTCTACTCAGTCAGTGGTCTGATGAGGGTCGAGCACAGTGGGGCTATGACCTCCCTGGTCTTGGGGGGGATGCTCTTATTTATGAGGTGTGCAATGTAGTATGCTTTTATTACCACTACGGACACATGTTGTTTAAAGTTTAGATTGCTATCAACCTATGTTCCCAAGTCTCGCACCACCGAGTTTGAGCTTACAGGGGCGCTATGTATATTATATTTGGCAGTGGCTACTTCTTTGCCAAAGGGGACAAGGAGTCATTTTTTGTGTTAAGTTTCAGTCCATGAATTTTGCACCATTCATTTGCCTGTGCCAGCCCTTTCTGTAATATAATTATAACAAAAACAACCATGTACATGTACTGAAACATGGCCAGGCTATACTTTAATACGGTGAGTGCTTTCACGAGTATTCTTCTCACTTCATCAGGCCAGTTTTCAATACAATACATCATTCCATTTAAAAATGTTACAGATTTACAAAAATGAATCACAGCTGATAGCAAATCACTAAATCAACTAAAACATTCTTAATGATATAACTTCCCTAAATCAATAAATATGCACTCAGCATATCAAAAAACAATAAAAACTTGCAGACTCATTATAACAATCTTCATAACCATATATAAAAATCTGTAAATTTAATATAAAGTTTAATAGCAAAAGCATACAGCCTTTTGCTGATATACGTATCCTTAATATAACCCCTTTCAGTAGGGATCAGCTAATCTGCAAAAATAATAGCTTAAAATCAGATACTAAAGCTTACTCTTCAACAACTAATTATATCTTAAAACAAATGACTAACTCTAAAATGACTTCACCAGATGCATAAGTGATTACACTTAAAAATGACATAACATAACATTGTCTAAGTAGCCGTCCACATTCTAACAAATGTTGCTACCTTAGATCATAACTTGTACATAGATGGCTAGTTGCAAAACTCTTAATGAGTATATTCTGTCACTCTTATCTGAATAGTGTTAGAATCTATAACATATACTGAATAAGTAAAAATATAAACATGACTACAGATAGATCTATGGCTAATTCATATAACAAGGAACAACCAACCTGATATATAAAAAACAATCTCCCTATACTACAGACCAGTTATTTTGAAGTACAGGAATGTACGAGCAGGAGTATATGAGCAGGAAATCTGAGGGCCAACCTTTACTAACTGAATATCTATAACTAACAAACCACGTATACTAATACTAATTTACAAAATGCAAAATGCACACATCACAATAAACAATCACAATATAAAATCCCTACTCAAGATGATATAGAAAAACACTACACCAGCATCTGAGTTTTAATGTTGGTTTAAGGGGTACGGCCATATTCAAGCCCATAGGGCCCTTAGCATTCAGTCTAATTATCCAGTTCATTTCATTATACTCTGTACCATTCATTATGTCTCCCTTCCTTTGTCCTACTTTGATCACTTCAATAATTAAAAATTTAAAGTGATGCTCATCTATATGACTCATAACATGTTTAGCTAGTGCGTTTAAGCAATTATGAATACAAATGTTCTACATATGCTCTCTAACCTAGCTCTTAAATGTCTGTTTGTTTTACCTACATAAAATAATTTATAAGTAACACAACTAGCCAAATATATAATATTCATTGTACTACATGTAGCCTCTATATTAAACATAAATAATTTCCCATTAATAGGATGAACAACCCGATTACTACTATCTAGATAGGAACAGAAATTGCAACTTCCACATGGTCTATTGTCTAAGGGCATTTTAATCACTGATAGTGTGTCCTGTTCTCTAAAAGAACATAACATTCTATTTATTGATTTCTTGTTTTTATATCTAAAACTGGGTCCATTACCTATTATCTCTTTGCTCTTATTATCAGTGGTTAAAATATGCCAGTTTCCATATAACATCTGTAACGGACTTGATGTTATTTCCAAAAAATGTGAAAAATTATACATTTTTCTGCTTACTATTAATATATTTACGTAACAATACCTCATCATAATTAGAAAAACATGGTTTCCCTTGAGATTGCCTTAAAGGGATGGCATCTTTAAAAATCAGTTTCACTTGTTTAGAATCATACCCGCTAGCCTGAAATCTCTCCCCTAGTACTCTTAATTCTGTAACAAATTTGGCATCTTCCACATTTAATCTAGATGCTCTAATAGCTTGCCCCTAAACCACATTTATAAATATATGTGGAGGATGCATGCTAGATCTGTACAAGTATGTGTTACGACTACAGAACTTCCTATAAGTCTCTGTTGTAACTTAGCCAGTTGTATCTATTTTTACTAAAACATTCATTGGAGCTCCTCACTTCAAATGTCAGGTAACCTGTGGTGCTGTTCACAAATCTACATAAATCTACTAAACTCATGTAAAGCAGACATACCACCTTTCCACAAAATAAATAGATCATCAACAAAACGATGGTAGAACAAAACATTGGTGGTGCACACATTGTGGCCATGGATGTACTGATCC
Source organism: Protopterus annectens (assembly GCF_019279795.1). Lineage (NCBI taxonomy): Eukaryota > Metazoa > Chordata > Ceratodontiformes > Protopteridae > Protopterus > Protopterus annectens. Next base: position 594,291,389 of record NC_056727.1, on the reverse strand, counting down.
TCCCATACAGTCATCACCAGAATGGCATAGCTATTAGCACATGAAGTGCTCATAGCTACACCATCCAATTGCAAGTAGTAGATATGTTCAAATAGAAATACATTATTGGACAATACTACTTTAACAAACTCATATATCAAATCTATTAATTTATCGTCATAATCACTGTATCTAAGTATGGAATTTCTGACCGTGTGGATCCCCACATCATTCAATATCACGGTGAATAAACATTGTACATCAATGGTTACTAAATGCACTTGTGATAACTCATTCTGCTGTGATACAAAACTATATAAGTCTCTTAGAAAGTGTGAAGTATCTCTCAAAATATGTGAATTCTTATTCACTATTGTTCTTAGATGTTCTTCCACAAATATAGAGAATGGTTCAGTTAACAAATCTGCCCCGGCCACTACAGGTATTAATGGTGGTACATTAGTGTTTGTATTAATTTTGGGGATGCTTTGTAATACCGGTTCTAAGGGATATTGCAATTTCAAATAATTGTATAAATCTAAATCAATTGTTCTTGCCAATAACATAACATCTAACATTTTATCTATATGTTTCTTCATATCAGAAATATGATGTTCAGCAATTTTTCTGTATGTATTCTGTTTAGATAGGATGTCTTGTATAGCTCCAACATAAAAGGAGGCGTCCATAACAACTATGGGTCAACTTTGATCAGCTGGTTTAATTGTAAAAGACATCATTTTGTAGTTCAATGAGACCCTGTTTCTCTACTCTACTAATATTGTAATATTGGTTACCTCTAGGTGCATTACCAAATACTTTTAAATATACAGTGATAATGCAATGACATTATTCTTTATAGTACATACAGCATGTGTTACTGTGTGTGTTCCATAGCATTAAGCAGCATTGCACAGAGGTAACCGCAGAATTGTAGAGCCATTCACCTTCACTTGGCATTGGTGTGCAATGCCAAACTCTATGCAAAAATAGAGGCCAAAAAGTGAAGGGATCCATTGCTTTTTCTGGTACTTATGTGTGTTGTGTGTGATTCTATTTTTTGACCACATTATTGGTGTTAAAATGGGGTAGATAGGAAAGTGGTGAAATGGGAGCAAGCTGGGGAGGAACAAAGGGAAAGAAATACAGGAATGTGCAGGACGCAGGTAGAAAAGAACCATAGCTATCCAATTCTTAAACAGTGAAAACTGGAAATATGTGCAGAATATTAGCTGAATTTGGACTGCCACCTCCAGAAAGAGGGGTGACATCAGTGTAATCATGTTGCATAGCCAATTGGACTGAATCAAGTGTGTCAAGAAGACACATATATTAAATGGAGAGCTATGTATGGGACAATATTTTTTTGTGGGATAGGTGCCCGTTTTTTCAAATTCAGTAAGAGAGAAATGCTGGGTGAGGGATGTTTGTATTTCTGGGTCAGGTAAATTGGGTAGGTGAGGAGACAAATGCAAAAAAACAAGGCAAACAAGACAAGACATAGGGATGGTGAGGGACACAAAAGTTTGGGGGACACCATGATTGTGGCAAGGGATGGGTCAACCCAGGCTCATGTCAACCAAACATGGAGACAGTGAAAATCTAGTCCTCACCCACTGGACTGTCATCACTGTCCCCTTACTCCACTTGTAGCTGGAGTGCTTGATGCCTTCTCCTCCTACGTACCATAAGGGAGAGAAGCTTCTCCATATGGTGTAGACATACACCAGTGGTGTGGTGCACAACCCTACACACGAACCCTGGCATCTCCTGGTAAGTGATGAAATCCTCACCTCTGCCACTATTCCCGAAATGTACCACAGCACCAGCTGCCAGGGCAGTACTACATGAGGGTGCTGATAGTGCTGGGGCAGCAGAGACAGTGCTGCCATGTTGGGTCTCAGATGTGCTGGGCATCAGTGCTGGAGCCGGTGGATGTTGGAGGCTGATCCACTGGGGCAGCCTACCTCTCTGTGCTGTGAGGCATTTAGTGATTTGTTACAGATGGATGACATGGAGACATTTTGATGATGCATACTAAAAAATAAGAGATAAGTGTTGGGGTGAGAGAAAAAAGAGATAAAATTAGTACTGTCATATGTGACATATGATGCATTAACACAATTATACAACTATTTTATCTGAAGTATTACATTTAAGTATACGTCATAACAACTACACACTATAACTACAGATTGCTGAAAGTAATCCTTGAAATGTACATATATTGCAATATGCTTGGTCCAATTATAAAGATTACAGTTAACAGCAGGGCACTTATGCCACTTGTATAGAGTTTAATTTTATGTAATAGTATTAAAGAAATGTAGTATTGTATAGTTGTTACTCATGGTATTTGAACCCACCTCTGACTAGTCTTATACTTGACTCTTAAAGCTGGTTTGTGCTGCAGACTAATGCATGCATACTTGCTTTTACAATTGGAATATGCATGCTCAATTTGCTACAGCTGTATAAAAAAAATATATTTTTAACTTTTAAAGTTACAATAATACTTCTCTTGTGCTGCATACATACCACTTGCTTCCTTCAGTCTCTCCATTCAATCAGCACGAGCCCGTCGATTAAACTCTATTTCAGCATTAGCTGTTGAAAGAACAGAAGAGCATTATGCATATCAATCTTGCCTATATTTAGCTTTCTATGTACTATAAATACTCTCTTATTATCATACTTACACAGCTGTGGAATGTCAAGAGTTTCTGTGCCTTTGTAGGTCATTAAAATTATGCCTACTCTATTCTCCAGTGCGTTGAATGCCAGTTGCACTGGATATAGCCCGAGCCAAACTACTTCAACCCTCAGACTTGTACTGGGAGCCATAATAGTCCTCTTGCAGAAGCCTTTGGCTGTGGTGCTTTACCAGGAGTCCAATAAATATCCTGGACTGCTGAACACCCCACCTCTGTGCCCTGAACAGGGCATCTTCACCTCTAACTCCAGATATGTCTAATATCTGAACTAGAGCAATGGCAACTAATAATTTCCTGCTAATTCCTGTTATTGCATTTACTGGTAGGGAGCAAACCCAAGCAACTATGCCAACCACATTTATACAATGTTAAGTGGACAGCAGCAGTGCCAAGCAGGGAGGAAAGAAATATTTTAAATTGAAAGGTTAATCTGACATTTGACCTTAGTTTGAGGGATGTTTACTGTTGTAGCGTGGAAATATATATTAAAAATTGGAAGGTAACTGTTAGGTGAGTAAAGTTTGCAGACATGTACTAGGGGCATATATGTCATGACCTGACACATTTGTTTTTGGATTTATACACTGGTAAAATTGATTTTTAAAGAGTGGGATTCAAGCCTAGGCATAAGGGAAAAGAACATTTTATTTCACAATGTGATTTTCCATCTTTGCCACAAAAGAAGTGCTGCTCAGACATAGGAATCATTCATAAATACAGCTGACAGCTGAGGTGTTACACATGTATGTTTGTGATCTGACAAGGTCCTTGTATATATATCCAGTTGTGTATGTGTCTTCTTTAAGTGTCAAGGTCATCCAAGTCCAGATAGCAGAATTAAACTTACAGAAATATAGCACACAGTATACCCTCAGTCAAACATCTGAAAATGCAATAAGGGTGTCTTACCCCTCATACATATAATTCATATCCTTTCCACTATCTAAAGTGTTATAAGTGAAAGTGAATGTAATGAGAAATGGAACGAAAGTACAAATGTCTGGAATGTCCTGTATTAGAACCCAGGAAGATGTCTATGGCAGCCCTACAACTGCTGCCACAAAAATGTTCAAATAACACTTGTATATTTTCAGTTCAGTGCTATAAACCACACTGTCACAACAGTAAAAATAGGTTGCACACCCTGTGCTAGAACCCAAGACCACCTGTATTCCAGTCCTACACTTACACCTGTTGTCACAGGAGTAGTTACATGACAGTTCCATAGTTTCCTACTCATTAAGTTCTCTGTGTGAACCACTGCCCAACATCACTTAGTGTGTTTACGCAGTGCCCAACAAAATTAATTGAATGTATCCATTTTAATTTATTGACTGTCTGCATCCTCTCTGCAGGTGTTCAATGGCTGAAGGTGTTGGGCAACCTTGCTAACCACCACACAACATTGCTTAGCAGTATTGCACTCTAGAAAGCAACAATTGCAACAATGTATCATTCTTGACATTTACACTTTACAGACGCCCTGTCTGCAGGTGTTTTGTCTACTTTCTGTGCGGGTCACTAGTCCAGGTTTGCGCACTAAGTATTGCGCAAATGAGATCAGCACAGCCAAGCCTGGCACTCATTTTTTCTGTTTCCCTTGTTTGCGCTAAGCCATGCACAGTGCAAACTCTGGCAAAAAATAAAATAACATAAAAGGGAAAAGTAGTTGAAATGAAGGAAAGCAATCTATGAAATGAACAATACAAAATGTTTGTTAGTACACAGGAAATATTTTTACATAGGTCTGAATTTGAACTCTCACTCCAATGAACATTCAGAATACAGTAAGGGTGCCTTATCCCTCTTTGCCACACAAACAGCTTTGTAGCAGGGAACTGAAATCATTCTGCATACAACCAACTGCAACAACATCCACAGTACTAACAAACCATATGACAGCTATTTGTACATGTATTCATTTTGAATGCAGTGCACTGAATGATCACACAACCATTTATGACTATTGCTTGCAAAAATGCAATTCTCTCTTATCTCTGTGTTTGCTGCTCATTCTTTTCTTATCTGACCAGTAATCTGGGACATGCAGTCTGTGAGGCATTCTATGTCATCACCCTTAAAATTTTAAAAGGATAATAAATGGCAATAATACAAAGCTGTCAACAGATGAAGGGGAGGTTAGATGCTAATGAACAGAACCCGTGAACTGTGTGCTACTTACTTACATTTCCAACTTTGATAAAATTACTTCTCTACTTTGTAATTCTAACCTGTCACACACACACACTGTAGGTAGGGTATTCTGCATTGCTGTTGTGTTTTCCTTCTCCCTACCAGTAATCATTCACAGTTGCAGTCCATTAGCAACAAACACCTAGTGAGTGCCTGCACTATTTTTACATCTGCTACACAGAGCCAGGGTATTGGGATTCAGCAATTCTAATTTGTTCACACTTCATTTGCATCTTCACCATGCTCACAGCCCTGAATCTACACCATAAAAAGGCAACCATGTAGCTGGAGAACCTGAAGGTAAGAAGAGTTGTTTATGTGCAGAACACAAAAGAGGCTATTACTTTGGGATATATCTACAGAGAAGAATAATTACCTTGAGAAGGTATGCTTGCATTTTTCAGTTATATACTCCATATGTTGAAATGTCATTGAGAACAATTGTTTAATATTTTATATATATATATATATATATATATATATATATATATATATATATATATATATATTAATTAGTAAATGCTACTTTTATCTGTATTCATTACTTAGAAGTGTACTGATGGCATGGTCATGTTTGTCAGAGCATGTCACTTGTATAAATGATTGGCAATACCTTAAAATGACATGTTTTGTGTTAAATCTGAAGAAATGTTTCAATGACAGTTAATCTGCTAGCACTTTTAGCATTTTACTAATGGTTTGTTAGCAAAATGTGTCATTTGCCTGTTCTTTTTGAGTGTGAAGCAAAGTTGCATTTCTGTTTTGGCACAAAAAAGGATATGTTGCTACTGTTACTCTCCTTGTTTTGCATCCAGTATTGCTTTGTGCATGAATATAATATGTTACAACCACACAATTCCTGTTTTTCATTTGTCAGTCTCTTGACTGTTTTATGTTTCTCCAGTGAGTGATAGTGAAATGCTACCTTTTCTGTTTTATCTGGACACGAATTGTTTAGTTATGTGATACTTATGTGCATTATCCTTCCGTTGTGCTTTAGGTTACCTAGGACTATGGCACCCAGACATCTCAATCCCCAAAACCCCCTGGGAATCAGGCCATTGTGGAAGCTTTTAGGTGGCATGGTGCATTTCTGCTTGAGAGGGGCATGGAAATATGTCAGTCGGAATGCAAATTTTGCAGCAGACAGTTGCTGATGTGAATGCAGTAGATGGCCATAGCAGGACATATGATCAGGTATGCCATAGGGCCACTTTCATGATCTCATCTGCACAGAGGAGAGAAGGTGCAGTGGCCTTTGATCAGATGCATAGTGGGGGGCCTGCTACAGAGCCACCACTAACAGCAAATGAAGAGTTGCTGTCCACTGTCAGGGATCCAGACAGTTCCCAGGAAAGTGCAGACCAGCATGTCCTTGACATTGGTGCTACTGTTTCAGGGACAGCAAGTATGTCATAGGAGGAGCTCCCAGGCAGGCTTATGTATCTCAGTTGTTAAATGCCCTTGTATAGTAAAATATTTACATCAATACATTAATTCTGTTTAACAATAAACTGGTTTGGGGGATTGTAGATTGGTACAGTTAGCAACACATTCGGATTGATTACACATGGGCTTAGGTTGGACTAGTCATCCAAGTTCTTGTTGAAAGTATAGTTAATGGACATATAAAGGGCAAAAAGTTTTAACCCCCTGTGTTATTGTTAATTGTAATGATGTTGTCCTTAACTTTTGCTTGACTTCTTCCAGGACTAGCATCCATTGGAAGCCGAATAGCTTTTTTGTCAGTGGTGATGAGCAGTTCAAAGAAATATATAACTTTTATCCATATGTGTGATTTTGATTTCAGGCCTGTTGTGTGTATTACTGTATTGTCTGTAGAAGTGGCACCATTGTTACTGTGTTAGCATACATTTGACTATAGTAGTGTAGCCATTCATTTTTTCCCATGTTTGCTGCTTATTATCACATGTGATCCTGACAGTGGAAAAGTGTAGGACTCTTACCACCTGATGTCAGAGTATCATCAGACTCTGATGATGATGGGGCCCAAACAGAGGCACATTCGGGGGTGCAGAGGTTGAAGCTGACACTGAGGTTGACATTCAGCCATCTCCTATAATTCCATCAGACACAGCTAGTAGGCCTAGGCCAACCCATTCCAGTGAGTCCTCATATATTGAACAGGTAGAGGGTGGGACACAATCAGGGAAGTGTGGTTACTGCAGTTCAGTGCCTGTTGACTCTGGCAGTAGCTAAAGTGTGGGTGAGGTGCCATGCAGGAGGGTTGTTAGGGGAGCTCAGAAAACGTCACCTGTCCACCCTCCACCTGATCCAGGTGTGTCTTCCCATGCCATTCGATGTATGTTTGGGGCCATCATGGAGGCACATGCATGTTCCCCTAGGTCCTCCAGAGAAAGGCTTAGGGTTGTAGATGTGGCATAGGCTGACTTGTGTGACTGCCTCCACCATGTTGCCAATTCAATGGATCGGAAGAATGACACACTAGAAGGGGCGGTGTCTGTCAAGGAATTTCTGCTGGGAGGGGGACAGCATACTCATAGATATAGGTTAGCCACATCATCTGCTGTTAGCCAACATGGCTAAGCCCAATCACAGTCTCATAGTGGCACTACTTCCACTGTTCTGTCAGTGGTTGATGTCTCCACACCCAGACATGGCAAGCCATGGGGTCATGTCCTGGGCATCCTCATGAGGGGAGCTCATCCAGCAGACATCAGTCATGTTCAGGTAGCAGCAGTGCATCTGACCGTGGGCATGGACATGCCAGTGCAACTCCTCGCAGAGCCATTTCTCATGGTTGGGTATGACAACAATGAACTGTCACCTCTACCATACACAGCTCACACCTGTCTGACATACCAAGATGTAGAGAAAGCACAGAGCTTGGCTATGTTCATGCAGACACTCACACACCAGTTTCACCTGGAGGACCCATACAGACACAAACACAACAATTATGTGGTTCATCTATGAAGCTTAAAGCTCATTTTATCTCACTGGCTATTTGTTAATTTATCCAAATATCTGTCTGCTTCTCTTTCTTACTCACACACACACTCACCGACCCTTTTTGTCAGCCTAGGCTTCCTGCCCCCCCCAACACACATACACACAAAACACCCTGTGCAAGTGATGATAGTTGTGCCATATCCCTGTTTTCTATCTTTTGGATTCAGGGATACATACCATTTGTGTCTAATGCTCAGAGTGCATAACTAACTTAGTGCTTAGTATATCTGCATTTGTGATGTTGATTTGGTAATTGTACCTTTGACTTATATTGGTCTTAGAAAGTTAGATAGTTGATGGAATCACACATTTTTGCATCAGTATTGTTAATGATCTTGAGAGGGTTGTGAAGTCTGAAACTGAAATGTGTCTCATTACTTTCTAACTTCTGTCTTTAGTGATTTTCCAGTACAAAAGTATGGTGTTAAACTGAGATCATTCGGTGACCATCAGTACTTTGTAGAGGTACGACTGTATGAATCTTTAATACCTGACACTTACTACTTGATAATGGACACATATAAGTCACATAAGTCTCAGCTGTCACATGTTAAAGTCATTTCTATACAAATCACTCACCTTTTACTTGTTTACATTACTAAGTAACAATACGCAGGTATATGTCATTCATTCATATTATTAAACAATACACTCCAGAATCAATACTTATCTTGTAAATCCAGCAGCTGCAACAGTTTTAGTTCAGGGGTGACTCTGTCTGATGCTAGCAGTACACAGCCAATACATGGAGTGGTAAAGGTTGTAAGCATTGCCTGGTGTCAATATTACTATATGTATGTGCATACGAGGAAGTGTTTAGTCCCTTAGGTGGTGAGTGAGTGTGCTATGCATTGCCTCTTATCCAATGAGAGACCATATTGAGCATGCCTATGTCTGCATACACAGCAACTGCTGGTTCCCCCTCTGACTCCTTATCTGCATGTGGCTATGGAGGCCTTGCCATTCATGGTGGGATATGTACCCATTCCCCTTGTTGATCCTGCTGAAGCTGTTTTCTCAGGATGATGTTGTGTAGCATGCCATAGACTATGAATATTTCAGTACATGTATGTGGATTGTACTACAGGGCTCCCCCAGATGTATCTAGGCACCAGAACCGCAATTTCAGCAGCCCAAACACATGCTCTATGATATTTCTGGTTTGAGCGTGTATTACATTATGCCATTCTTCAGTGGGTGTATGTGCATTTCTGATGAGTGTCATCAGCCATGGATCCAGTGCATAACTTGCATCCCCCAGTAAATGACCCTGTGGTATATCCTCCCAGTGAACACTTGATACCGTTGGGAAGTGTGCCAGATATGTGAGTTGTGTCAACTGCCTGGCTTGCCAGCACACACATTCAGGATGATTCCCAATCCCTTGACATTACACATGACTTGACAGTTAATAGACTGGAAGCCCTTTCTATTTATGTAGAGCCTTCCCTGTTCCCCAGGAGGTGCCTTAATTATATAAGTGTGCAATCTATGGCACCCAGTAATTCAGCGTAGTGTGCTACATGGTAGAACTCCTGCATATTTGCTGCCCTGTCCTCAGGAGAATGGGGAAAATATATGTCACAGGCATGTTGGAGGACAGCATTCAGGAACTGATGGAGGATCCTGGATGCTGATGCCTGTGACACCCCCAGCATGTCCTCTGCTGGTCTCTGAAATGTTCCTTAGCTAAAGTTCTAAGTGCTACATATACTGCTGTCTCCATTAGTATTGTCTCCTTCAGTTTGCCCTGGCTCTGATTTGAGGATGACAGAGGTTGCAGAGTTCCTGCAGTGTGTCTATATCCACCCTGCAGCTCTGTACAATTTCCACGTCATGTAGATAGTAATAAGTTAAACAGGTCTAAAAACTCTTCTCCTTCTTGGCCTTGGTCTATTAGCAGCAGCAACAGCAGCATAGACTTTAGCCTGATGCACATACACATGAATTAAAGCAACAACAGCCCCTAACATAGTTTCTGTGTAGATTTTCTGTGGCGGTATCAGTAGGTTTTGGAATTCACAGGGAAAATCAGCACTGAATCTACATGGTTGCTTTATAATTTGTTGAAAAGCTCCATCTTGGATTGGTTGATTAGCATACAATTCAGCTGCTTATGCTTTAATTAGCATGTCATGGTGTTTACCTTGTTTACATGGCTCTGCACATCATGTAGAGCCGCTTACTGAATCTAAAACAGTGTGCTACTATGTGTTCACCACAGCACAATGTGCACACGATATAAACAGACCATGCAGGCTTTATTGAATCTGGCCGTAAAAGTTCAAACAATTTTGCTACTGGACCGTAGAAATGGAATACTGTAAAAGTAGATTGCTTTCCATTTGCTGCTATCTTTTATAGTAATAATAATGATAATAATAATTAATCAATAATTAAATGTCCCTGCCAAGTCACTGCTAAAAATTTCTCAGAAAACTGCAGAAAACAAATTAGTTCTTTGTACTTGTATTGAGAGTGCAGTACTGGTGATGCAGTGGACATACCTGGACCAATTAGCCATGAATCATTTGCTTCTTTGTTTCTGGTTGGAATTACAGCTTCCCTAAATCAATAAACATGCACTCAGCATATCAAAAGATAATAAAAACTCACAGACTCATTATAACAATCTTCATAACCATATATAAAAATCTGTAAATTTAATATACTTTTTAATAGCAAAAGCATGCAGCCTTTTGCCGATATACATACCCTTAATAAAACCCCTTTCAATAGGAATCAGCCAATCAGCAAAAATAATAGCTTAAAATCAAATATTAAAGCTTACTCTTCAACAACTAATTATATTTTAAAATCTTAAAACAAATGACTAACTCTAAAATCACTTCACCAAATTCATAAGTGTTTACACTTATAAATGGCTAATATAACATTGTCTAAGTAGCCATCCACATTCTAATAGATGTCGTTACCTTAGATCATAACTTCTACCCAGATGGCTAATTGCAAAACTCTAACGAGTATATTCTATCAATCTTATCTGAATTGTGTTAGAATCTATAACATATACATATACTGAGTAAGTAAAAATATAAACATGACTACAGATTGATCTATGGCTAATTCATATAACCAGGAACAACCAACCTGATATATAAAAAAACGATCTCCCTATACTACAGACCAGTCATTCTGAGGTATATGAATGTACGAGCAAGAACATAAGAGCCGGAAATATGAGGGCCAACTTTTACCAACTTAATATCTATAACTAACAAACCACGCATACTAATACTAATTTACAAAATGCAAAATTAACATATATCAATAAACAATCACAATATAAAATTCCTACTCAGGATGACATGTAAAAACGCTATCTACACCAGCGTCTGAGTTTTAATGTTGGTTTAAGGGGTAAGGCCATATTCAAGCCCATAGGTCCTTTAGCATTCAGTCTAATTATCCAGTTCATTTCATTATACACTGTACTATTCATTATGTCTCCCTTCCTTTGCCCTACTTTGATCACTTCAATAATTAAAAATTTAAACTGATGCTCATCTATATGTCTCATAACATGTTTAGCTAGTGTGTTTAAGCAATTATGAATACGAATGTTATACATATGCTCTCTTACCCTATCTCTCAAATGTCTGTTTGTTTTACCTACATAAAATGATTTATACGTAACACAACTAGTAAAATATATGATATTCATTGTATTACATGTAGCCTCTATATTAAACATAAATAATTTCCCAGTAACAAGATGAACGAACCAATTACTACTATCTAGATAGGAACAGAAATTGCAACTTCCACATGGTCTATTGTCTAAGGGCATTTTAATCACTGATAGTGTGTCCTTTTCTCTAAAAGAACATAACATTCTATTTATTGATTTCTTGTTTTTATATCTAAAACTGGGTACATTACCTATTATCTCTTTGCTCTTATTATCAGTGGTTAAAATATGCCAGTGTTTCCATATAACATCTGTAACGGACTTGATGTTACTTCCAAAAAAAACGTGAACAATTTTACATTTTTCTGCTTACTTTTAATATATTTACGTGGCAATACCTCATCATAATTAGCAGAACAATATGGTTTCCCTTGAGACTGTCTTAAAGGGATGACATCTTTAAAAATTGATTTCACTTATTTAGAATCATACCCTCTAGCTTGAAATCTCTCCCCTAGTACTCTTAATTCTGTATCAAATTTGGCATCTTCCACATCTAATCCAGACACTCTAATAGCTTGCCCCTTAACCACATTTATAAGTATATGTGGAGGATGCATGCTAGAGATGTACAAGTATGTGTTATGACTACAGAACTTCCTATAAGTCTCTGTTGTAACTTGGCCAATCATATCTACATTTACTAAACCATCTAAAAATTCGATTTGTTCATTGGAGCTCCTCACTTCAAATTTCAGGTATCCTGTGGTGCTGGTCACAAATCTACCAAACTCATGTAAAGTAGACATATCACCTTTCTGCAAAATAAATATATCATCAACAAAACAATGGTAGAACAAAACATTGGTGGTGTACACATTGTGGCCATGGATGTAGTGATCCTCCCATACAGTCATCACCAGATTGGCTCAGCTATTAGCACATGAAGTGCCCATAGCTACACCATCCAATTGTAAGTAGTAGATATGTTTAAAGAGAAATGCATTATTGGAAAATACTACTTTAACAAACTTACATATCAAATCTATTAATTTATCATCATAATAACTGTATCTAACTATGGAATTTCTGACCGCATGGATCACCACATCATTCAGTATCACGGTGAATAAAGATTGTACATCGATGGTTACTAAATGCACTTGTGATAACTCATTCTGCTGTGATACAAAACTATATAGGTCTCTTAGAAAGTGTGACGTATCTCTCAAAATATGTGAATTCTTATTCACTACTGTTCTTAGATGTTCTTCCACAAATATAGAGAATGGTTCAGTTAACCAATCCGCCCAGGCCACTATAGGTCTAAATGGTGGTACATTAGTGTTTTTATGAATTTTGGGGATGCATTGTAATACCAGTACTAAGGGATATTGCACTTTCAAATAATTGTATAAATCTAAATCAATTGTTCTTACAATAACATAACATCTAACATTCTATCTATATGTTTCTTCATATCAGAAGTATGATATTCAGTAATTTTTCTATATGTTGTCTGTTTAGATATGATCTATTGTATAGCTCCAACATAAAAGGAGGTGTCCATAACAACTATGGGTCCCCTTTTATCAGATAGTTTAATTGTAACAGACTTATCATTTTGAAGTTCTACCAGAAAAAGCAATGGATCCCTTCAATTTTTGGTCTCTATTTTTGCCCACAGTTTGGCTCTACTAATATTGTAATATTGGTTACCTCTTGGTGCATTATTAAATACTTTTAAATAAACAGTGATAATGCAATTACATTATTCTTTATAGTACATACAGCATGCGTTATTGTGTGTGTTGCATAGCGTTAAGCAACATTGTACATAGCATTGTAGAGCCACTCACCTTCACTTGGCATTGGTGTGCAATGCAAAATTCTGAGCAAAAATTGAGGCCAAAAAGTGAAGGAATTAATTGCTTTTTCTGGTACTTATGTCTGTTGTGTGTGATCCTATTTTTTGACCAGATCATCGGTGTTAAAATGGGGTAGATAGGAAAGTGGTGAAATGGGAGCAAGCAGGGGGAAAACAAAGGGAAAGAAATACAGTAATGTGCATGAGGGAGGTACAAAAGAACTATAGCTATCCATTTCTTAAACAGTGAAAACTGAAAATATGTGCAGAATATTAGCTGAATGTGGACTGTCACCTCCAGAAAGAGGGGTGACAGCAACATAATCATGTTGTATAGCCAATTAGACTGAATCAAGTGTGTCAAGAAGACACATATGTTAAATGGAGAGATATGTGTGGGACAATATATTTTTGTGGGATAGATGCCCATTTTTTTAATTCTGTAAGAGAGGAATGCTGGGTAAGGGATGTTTGCATTTCTGGGTCAGGTAAGTTGGGTAGATGAGGAGACAAATGCAAACAATTCAAACAAGACAGGACACAAGGATGGTGAGGGACACAAAAGTTTGGGGGACACCATGACTGTGATGAGGGATTGTTTCAACCCAGGCTCATGTCCACCAAACATGGAGACAGTGAGAATCTAGTCCTCACCCACTGGACTGTCATCACTGTCCCCTTACTCCACTTGCAGCTGGAGTGCTTGATGCCTTCTCCTCCTACATACCATAAGGGAGAGCAGCCTCTCCATATGGTGTAGGTGTACACCAGTGGTGTGGTGCACAACCCTACACACAAACCCTGGCATCTCCGGGTAAATTATGAAATCTTCACCTCCGCCACTATTCCCAAAAGGTATCACAGCACCAGCTGCCAGGGCAGTACTACATGAGGGTGCAGGTAGTGCTGGGGTAGCAGAGGCAGTGCTGCCATGTTGGGTCCCAGGTGTGCTGGGCATCGGTGCTGGAGTCGGTTGATTGGGGCAGGGTGATCCACTGAGGCTGGCCTACCTCACTGTGCTGTGAGGAATTTAGTGATTTGCTACAGATGGATGACATGGAGACATTTTGATGACGCATACTAGAAAATAAAAGAAATAAGTGTTGGGGTGAGAGAAAAAAAGAGATAAAATTAGTATCATCATATGTGACATATGATGCATTAACACAATTATACAACTATTTTATCTGAAGTATTACATTTAAGGATACTTCAAAACAACTACACACTATAACTACAGATTGCTGAAAGTAATCCTTGAAATGTACATATATTGCAATATACTTGGTCTAGTTATAAAGATTACAGTTAATAGCAGGACATTTATGCCACTTGTGTAGAGTTTAATTTTATGTAATATTATTAAAGAAATGCAGTACTGTATAGTTGTTACTCATGGTATTTGAACCCACAACCTCTGCCTACAGTCTTATACTTGACTCTTAAAGTTGGTTTGTGCTGCAGACTAATGCATACGTACTTGCTTTTACAATTAGAATATGCATGCTCAATTTGCTACAGCTTTATAAAAAAAAAATCTATCTTTAACTTTTAAAGTTACAATAATAGTTCCCTTGTGTTGCATACATACCACTTGCTTCTCTCAGTCTCTCTATTCAATCAGCACAAGCCCATCAATTAAACTCTATTTCGGCATTAGCTGTTGAAAGAACAGAAGAGCATTATGCATACCAATCTTGCCTATATTTAGCTTTCTATGTATTACAAATACTCTCTTAAAATACTTACACAACTGTCGGATGTCAGCAGTTTGAAACTCAGTCAACCACTGGTTGAGAGTAACCATCTTGTGCCTTTGTAGCTCATTAAAATGATGCCTACACTGTTCTCCAGTGCATGGAATGCCAGTCACACTGGATATAGCCTGAGCCTCAGACTTGTATTGGGAGCCATAATAATCACCTGCAGAAGCTTTTGGCTGTGGCACTTTACCAGGAGTCCAATACATATCCTGGACTGCTGAACACCCCACCTCTATGCCCTAAACTGGGCACCTTCATCTCTAACTCCAGACATGTCTAACATCTGAACAAGAACAATGGCAACTAATAATTTCCCGCCAATTCCTGTTATCGCATTTACTGGTAGTGAGCATACCTGAGCAAATATGCCAACCACATTTACACAATGTTAAGTGGACTGCAGCAGTGCCAAGTAGGGAGGAAAGAAATATTTTAAATTGGAAAGGTAATCTGACACTTGACCTTAGTTTGAGGGATGTTTACTGTTGTAGCTTGGAAATATATATTGAAAATTGTAAGGTAACTGTTAGGTGAGTTAAGTTTGCAGACATGTACTAGGGGCATATATGCCATGACCTGACACATTTGTTTTTGGCTTTAGACACTGGTAAAATTGATTTTTAAAGAGTGGGATTCAAACCTAGGCATAAGGGAAAAAAAGTTATGTACTCACCATAACATTCCATGTGAGCTGTTCATCTTACCTTCATTCTTACAGATGGGTTCGGAGCCAATCCTCGGCTCCGAGTCGGCCATCTTCAAAGCTCGAGGTCTTCAGACAGCTCGAGGCCATGTCCCTATCCCATGATGCACCTTGTGTTACCTCAGATCTTGTTTGCTACCTCTAACAATACCATATGCCATTCTATCCATCTTTAGGTAAGGAAACCATAGGAAAGACAAAACAACCATGATAAAACATGAATCTCAGTCTTCGAGAAAGCCTGGATGAGGGTTGAAGGGAGAGAAGTAAGAATGAAGGTGAGATGAACAACTCAAACTCACATGGAACGTTATGGTGAGTACATAACTTCTTTATGTGAAGTTGTTCTATCTCTGCATTCATTCTTACAGATAGTAGCATCCCAAGCACCATATTTCTGGGGTGGCTCACGTGAGTATGTTTCTCAGGACAGTGGAACTGAAGGAAGCCCTGTCCCTGGAGACCCTATTGACTTTGTAATGAGTGATAAAATTATGAGGCTTTGACCAAGTGGCTGCTGCACAAATGCAATCTATTGGTAGTCTGGCAGTAAAGGCTGAAGATGTGGAAACAGCTCTGGTTGAATGAGCCTTTATTTTGTGTTGCAGAGGTATATTGGCAGCTGAGTAAGTGAAGGTGATGCAGTCAGATAACCATTTCAACAGAGTGGTATTAGCCACAGGTCTACCTTTTCTGGAGTCTGAAAAGAAAACAAAAAGTTGTTCAGATCTTCTAAATTCTTTGGTTCTATCTAGGTAAAAATCAAAGTTGTCTGTGAACATCAAGTTTGTGCAGCATATACTCCAAGTTATTGGTGTGTTTGGGGAAAAAACAGTAATTCTATGGTTTGGTTAAGGTTAGCCTCAGTACAAAATTTAGGAAAGAATGATTTGTTTGTAGTGAAACTCTAGCAGAATGAAAAATCAAATACAGGGGTTTTATAGACAAGGCCTGTAGCTCTGAAACTCTTTGGGCAGATGTGATGGCTACTAAAAAGGCAGTCTTCCAAGACAAAAATTTCAAATTGTACAAAGAAGCTGCTTCATACAGTGGAAGAATGATGCATGAAAGTATAAAATTTAGATTCCAAGGTGTATAAGGGGATTTGAAGGGTGGTCTTAAGGTGGAGAGTCCCCTTCAGAAAAGCTTTGGATAGCTTGTGTAACATTACATTAAAGCCTTCAGTACCAAGATGAAAATTAGAACTTGCAACGAGCTGCACATAAATGGTGGCTGCCGCCACTCCCCTGTTGAAAAGCATAGTCAAAAATTCTAGAATGGAGGAAACAGGGGCTAGGTAAGGGTCAATGTTATTTTGAGAAGCCCATATGGAAAATCTCTTCTATTTGCTGAGTTATAATTTCCTAGTAGATGATTTATGAGAAGATATTAAAGTAAGTTGTTTCAGTTGAGAGGTTACGGAACCTGGCTATGTTGGGAATTGGAGCAGCCAAGCTGTCAATTTCAGGGACTGAAGGGAGGGATGAAGAGCCCCCGACAAATGCATCAGAAGGTCTGGAACTGGGTCTAGAATCCAAGGCTCTTTCAATAGATGAGATCAAAGAAAGGGAAACCAAATCTGATGAGGTCAGTGGGGGCTATAAGAATGATTGTCCTTCCCAGGGATTTGGCTTTGTGTAACACTTTGGGTTTCAGGGTATTGGTGAGAAGGCATAAAGGAGACCTGGGGGCCAATCGTGTATGAGTGCATCCCTTGGGGCATCTCCCGGAGGGGGGGATTAGGGCAAAATAGTTTCTGCATTTTGTATTCATGGGGATGCAAAGAGATCGCAGCAAGGCTAGCCCCATCTGCAGAATATTCTTTCCGCTATTTCTTCTTTGAGGGACCACTCATGAGGCAACAAAATTGCCCTGTTCAGTTTGTCTGCTATCACGTTGGATTTCCCCGGTATGTGCATTGCTATCAGAAAGCGCTGGGTGGAGGTAGCCTACTGCCATACTCGTAGGGCCTCTAAACAAAGGGAATAGGACCTGGTTCCTCCTTGTTTGTTGATGTACCAGACCATCAACATGTTGCTGTCTGAATCGCAATTGTCCCCAGAGGGAGAGTCCTGAAAGCACTACAATGCCAAGAGTATTACTCTCATCTCCAGGACATTGATATGCAGATTGTCTCTTGTTCAGTCCATGTGCCTTGAGCTGTTCATCCCTGAAAATGCCCCCCCACCTGATCAGGGAAGCATCAGTGGTCACAGTGGCCAATGGTGAGGGTAGGATAAAAGGACGCCCTATCTTTACTTGGAGAGAGGTCAGCCACCACCGAAGATCCTTTTTGCAGGAGTTTGTTAGAATGATGAGATGTGACATTGGGAGTTCTTGATAGGACCACTGTGTGAACAGGAGCCATTTTAGAATCTGCATGTGCATACGACCCAAGAGAATTTGCTATTATTGCAGCTGCCATCGTCCCCAACAATTTTAGCACATCTGAGGCTGATACCTTGTCTCTCGATAGGAGGTTCAGAATTTGTTGTTGAAGTACTGATATCCTTTCTGAAGGAAGTTTTAAAGTGGTGGTGGTAGTGTCTAAATCTGCTCCGATAAAAATGATATGTTGCAATGGCGACAAAGCAGATTTTTCTGAGTTTATGGCAATCCCCAGTTGATTGCAAAGAATAAGCATGGTGTCCCTGGCTTGTATAAGCTGATGCCTGGTGGTGGTGGTAAGAAGCCAATCATCAAATACGGAAACACCTGGAATCCCAAACGCCTCAGATGAGCCGTGACCACTGCCATCCATTTGGTGAACACTCTGGGGGCTGTAGTGAGACCAAAGGGCAGGGCTCAAAACTGATAGTGACTGGCTCCCAGCCAGAAGTGCAGGTGATCCCTGTATGGTCTGGCCATTTTTATGTGGTAGTACGCATCCTAGAGATCTATCGAGCACATCCAATTTTCATTCCCTAAAAAGGGAAGTATTGACTGTAGCATGACCATCCGAAACTTCTCCTTCTTGACAGATCTGTTTAGTCTGCTGAGGTCCAAAATAGGTCTTCAATCCCCTATTTTCTTTGAACTAAAAAGAATCTTGAGTAAGTTCCAGATCCTATCTGGCCTGTGGGGACCGGTTGGATGACTCTTTTTTTCTAGCAACCTTTGGACCTCTATGGTTGCTTGTTCTCTGTAACTGGATGGAACATCCGGGATTTTTGTTATCGAGGGAGGTGGAGTGGCAAGTGGAATAAAGTATCCTCTGGATATTATGCTTTGTACCCAGTTTTCATATGTTATTTTTAGCCAGGCATCTGGGTACAAAGATAAGCGACTCCTGACTGCCTCCAGAGTTGGGCAGTCGGGCCTCCTTTCAGGAGTACTGGTAGGGCTTCCCAAAGAACTGATCTCTGTCACCCTAATTCTGTGGACCCCCTCTGCCACGAGGGCAGCATCTTCCATTATTACCCCCTCCTCTGCCCCTGGAGGGGGGTTCACCAAGTGTGGCCTGAAAGGCTCCTTGGGTTTTTCAGAACCACATCTTTCCTGCCTTTTGACCTTTGGGGTAGGGTCTAGTGGGGGTGGAAAAATGGACTCAGGCAGACAGATTCTTTCCTTCCTGCTCACACCTGGTAAGAGTTTCCTTTACTTTGGACCCGAAAAGAGATGAGCCATCAAAAGGGGTGCTCACAAAGTATGACTTAAAGGGCTCCACAAAGGAACATAAGCCTATCCAGGAGTGTCTCCTAAGAGCAATTTCTGAACCTGCTGCCCTACTCATTCCATCAGCTGCATATGATATCAGATGCATGAAAGTGCTTGCTACAGAATTAAGAGTAGCAAGCTGGGAAGCAACCTTGTCTGCAACTCCCTCAGCTACCGTACCCTGTAGAGTATCTCCAAGCTCTTTTAGAAGATCTTTTTGCAGTCTCATGAAATGTGTGAGGTAGTTCAGTGATCGCATGGCAAAAGTCACTGAAATGAACATGCGCTTCCCGTATCTATCCATGATCCTAGAATCTCTGTTAGGAGGATGGACAGATGAAGAAGTTTCCGACATCTCCTTTTTGGTGGCAGCTGCCACCACCATGGCATCAAGAGGCACTCCCTTCATGAGAAAAGTCTTATCCTGAGGAAAAGAAATAAATTTATTAGGCCTCCTATGGACAGGCTCCATGGTGCCTGGAAACCCCCACTCCCTTTGTGAGACCAGCTCCATAAGCTCATCGAAGGGTGGAGACATCCAAGAGGTGGAGGGCTGAGACCCAAAAGCTTTCAGGAGGACAGACTCATCCTCAGTAGGGTTGGTGGGCTTTCAGCCACCCCTCTGCTTTAGGATTTCCAAGATATGTGCAAATAAGATATCCTCTGAGGGGGACCGTGGGGACCCTTCTGACTCATCCAAGTCAGTATTTGAGGTGACAGATTCCTGTGGGGAGTCCAAATGCTGCCTCTTGAAAATTCTCTTCCTGGGAACCTCATCAGTGGGGCTTCTGGAGATGTCTCAGAAGAGCAGGGTCTGCCCAGTGGGGCTTCCTGATGCTCAGGGTCTCTACATTTCAAAGGGATCTGTGAGGCGGAAGTAGACACAGGCACTTTAGAGGAGGAGGTAGTTGGTCCTGATGATGTGGATGTCCTGGAGGACATTACTCTCCTCATGGCATCAAAGGCACCCCTGCTCTGATGTGAAGGAACCCCTGGGTCTGAAGAAGCAGATGATTCCCTCGGCACTGGAACAGTGGGCTCTGATCCAGATATAGGAGCTGAGCTCATCCACGCTGAAGCCCCAACAGGTAAAGTCGGAGCCGAAAGATTGGTCCGACTGTCCTGCCCAGACCCGACTGGTGAGTGTCAGCTCCTAGACCCCTCAATAGGCACTGAGGAAGTCTGTGTAGTTGGCACTGATGGGACTGCAACAGGCATCGGTTCAGAAGGCAACACAATCATCAGCTCCAACTCCTCCAGCTCTGAAGGACCAGTTCAGCTCGGGGGAGGAAAAGAAGTAGATGGAGGAACAGCTGTCTGTTCGTGAACCACTTGGGTTGGAACTGATAACAATTTGGCAAATGCCAGTGCCTGTAACAATTTCTGCACCATGCGAATCACATCCAAATCAGATAAACTTATCAAGGACCAAGATGAATGGATCGATGATGCCACCGATTGCAAAATTAGTGATTTCAACACTGCGGAGACCAGTTCCATGACTGGGCACTGGCTCCAAAAGGTTATGACACTTGGCTCCAAAGGTTGTGGAGCCGACATCGATAATTTTTTTGATGTTGTCGGATCCAAAATTCTATGCTCTGAGGATGTCGATTTCAATTACTTTGTAGATTTTGGGGATTTAGATGTTTTATAATGATCACCCAAAGCTTCTTGAAAAGAGGATTTTAATAGCCCTCATCAATCAACTTTCTTTTTCTTTCCTGTAGAACATGGCTGCTGAAAGAATGGCAGATGGAGCAGCTCTCTTCTAAGTGCAAAGCACCCAAGCAGTAAACACAGTTAATGTGACCATCAGTCACAGACATTTTCTGTCCACACTCTGGACATTTTTTGAACTCAGACTTGGGTTGTTTTTCCTTCTCTTGGTCAGCCATATATCTGATGAAAATATAAATGCACACAACTAAAAAACCTGTTTAAATTTCCAATAATAATGTCACAAATAAAAACTATGTTCAGCCAACACACAACTATTCAAACAGTAAGTAGCCCCTAAATCAAAACGGGCTCTACAATACTAATTAAAGTCTAACTATTAAAGTTTCCAATAGAACACTCTTCTAATGCTTTAAAACTACTAAGTTTCTAATAAAACACTATTTTAATATAATGCTTTAAAACTACTAAAGGCACACCAGAAAATGGGAAGGCAGATGATTAAGGCCTAATACAATGATGGTCAAAGGAGCTATAGGAAGGATTTGAAAAAGAAGCCAACAAACTAGTTCTACAAGTTCTATAAAAACATTTAAATGGAAAGGAAACTTAAAGCTATAATAATAGGTATTATGACAGAAAATTTCTTAAAGAAGAAAAACTCTACTGGCATGAGCTTTGAGTATCCTCCGATCTGTTGCAGTGGCAAACTAGATCTGAGGTAACACAAGGTGCATCATGGGATAGGGACTTGGCCTTGAGCTGTCTGAAGACTTCGAGCTTTGTAGTTGGCCGACTCAGAGCCGAACCCATCTGTAAGAATGAATGGCGAGATAGAACAACTTTACATGAACATTTTATTCCACAGTGATTTTCCATCTTTGCCACAAAAGAAGTGCTTCTCAGACGTAGTCAGGAATCATTCATAAATACAGCTGACAGTTTGAGATGTTACACATATATATTTGTGACCTGACAAGGTCCTTGTATATATATATATATATATATATATATATATATATATATATATATGTATATATCCAGTTGAGTATGTGTCTTATTTAATTGTCATGGTCATCCAAGTCTAAATAGCAGAATTATACTTACAGAAATACAGCAGATAGTATACCCTCAGTCATACATCTGAAAACACAATAAGGGTGTCTTACCCCTTATACATATAATTCATATCAGCTCCACTATCTAAAGTGTTATAAGTGAGAGTGAATGTATTGAGAAATGGGACAACAGTAAAAATGTCTGGAATGTCCTGTATTAGAACACAGGACCATGTGTATGGCAGCCCTACATTTATACCTGTTGTCGCAAAAATGGTGAAATAACACTTGCATATTTTCAGATCAGTGCTATAAACCACACTGTCACAACAGTAAAATAGATTGCACACCCTGTACTAGAACTCAAGACTACCTGTATTCCAGCCCTATACTTACACCTGCTGCCACAGGAGTAGTTACATGACAGTTCCATAGTTTCCTACTCATTAAGTTCTCTGTGTGAACCACTGCCCAGCACCACTTAGTATATTCTCGCAGTGCCTAACAAAATTAATTGAATGTATCCATTTTCATTTATTGACTGTCTGTGTCCTCTCTGCAGGTGTTCAATGGTTGCAGGTGCAGTGCCTAACAAAATTAATTGAATGTATCCATTTTCATTTATTGACTGTCTGTGTCCTCTCTGCAGGTGTTCAATGGTTGCAGGCGTTGGGTAACCTTACTAACCACCACACAACATTGCTTAGCAGTGTTGCCCGCTGGAAAGCAAGATATGCAACAATGTATAATTTTTGACCTTTACACTTTTACAGACCCCTGTCTGCAGGTGTGCTTTTTGTGTGGGTTACTAGTCCAGGTTTGTGCACTAAGTGTTGCGCAAATGAGATAAGCACAGCCAAGCCTGACACTCATTTTTCCATTTCCCTTGTTTGCGCTAAGCCATCCACAGTGCAAACTCTGGCAAAAAAATAAAGTAACATAAAAGGGAAAAGTTGAAATAAAGGAAAGCAATCTATGAAATGAACACTACAAAATGTTTGTTAGTACACATGAAATATTTTTACATAGGTCTGAATGTAAACTCTCACTCCAGTGAACCTTCAGAACAAAGTAAGGGTGCCTTATCTCTCTTTGCCACACAAACAACTTTGTAGCAGGGAACTGAAATCATTCTGCATACAGTCAACTGCAACAACATCCATAGTACTACCAAACCATATGTCAGCTATTTGTACATGTATAAATTTTGGATGTACTAGCACTGAGTGATCACACAACCGTTTATGACTACTGCTTGCAAAAATGCAACTCTATCTTATCTCTGTGTTTGTTGCTCATTCTTTTCTTATCTGACCAGTAATTTGGGACATGCAGTCAGCAAGGCATTCTATGTCATTGTCCTTAAAATTTACAAGGCTATTAAATGGCAATAATATAAAGCTGTCAACAAATGAAGGGGAGGTTGGATGCTGATGAACAGAACCTGTGAACTGTGTGCTGCTTACGTACATTTCCAACTTTGATAAAATTACTTCTATACTTTGGTGCTGTGGTAGCATTGTCGCCTCACAGTAAGATGTTGTCCTGTTCAATTCTCACCTAGAGCGTCTTCTGTGTGGAGACATGCATGAATGGGCGTACCTTCGTTGAAGGTTGTGCGTCAGGGCCGGCAACTCAGCACATAAAAATCTACTGCCAATCATTAGTGGACTGGAGTTCTACTGTGGTGACCCCTAACCAGGAAAAGCTGAAAGACACAACAACAACTTTGTAAGTCTAACCTGACACACCCACTGGAGGTAGAACATTCTGCATTGCTGTTATGTTTTCCTTCTCCCTACCAGTAATCATTCACAGTTGCAGTCCATTAGCAACAAACACCTAGGGAGTGCCTGCACTATGTTTACATCTGCACACAGCGCCAAGTATTTGGGATTCAGCAATTTTAATGAGTTTACCCCTCATTTGCATCTTCACCATGCTCACAGCCCTGAATCTACACCATAAAAAGGCAACTGTGTAGCTGAAGAACCTGAAGGTAAGGAGACTTGTTTATGTGGAGAACACAAAAGAGGCTATTACTTTGGGATATATCTGTGGAGAGGAATAATGACCTTGAGAAGGTTTGCTTGCATTTTTCAGTTATATACTCCATATGTTTAAATATCATTGAGAACAATTGTTTAATATTATATATATATATATATATATATATATTAATTAGCAAATGCTATTTTTATCTGTATTCATTACTTAGAAGTGTACTGATGGCATGGTCATGTTTGTCAGAGAATTTCACAGATACAAATGATTGGTAATACCTTAAAATGATTTGTGTTAAATCTGTAGAATTGTTTCAGGGGCAGTTCATCTGATGGCACTTTTAGCATTTTACTGATGGTTTGCTAGCATAATGTGTCATCTGCCTGTTCTTTTGGGGGTGGAGGAGCAAAGTTGCATTTCTGTTTGGCACAAAAAAGGATATGTTGTTGCTGTTACTCTCCTTGTTTTGCATCCAGTCTTGCTTTGTGCATGAATATAATATATTACAACCACATAATTCCTGTTTTTCATGTTTTAGTTTCTTGACTGTTTTATGTTTCTCCAGTGAGTAATAGTGAAGAAGCGTTCTAGCAACATGAAAGCACTTACTTGTTTCATTACTGCAGTTTAATAAATCGTTGGTTTTTATTTTATTTGGGGCTGTGGTGAGCCTCACTCAGTTTGTTTATAGAATAGTGAAATGCTACCTTTTCTGTTTTATCTGAAACAGGAATTGTTTAGTTATGTGTTACTTATGTGCATTATCCTTCCGTTGTGCTTTAGGTTACCTGGGACTATGCCACCCAGACATCTCAATCCCCAAAACCCCCTGGAAATCAGGTCATTGTGGAAGCTTTTAGGTGGGATGGTGCCTTTCTACTTGGGAGGGGACATGGAGATATGTCAGTCAGAATGCAAATTTGGCAGCAGATAGTTGCTGATGTAAATCCAGTAGATGGCCACAGCAGGACATATGATCAGGTATGCCATAGGGCCACATTCATGATTTCATCTGTACAGAGGAGAGAAGGTGCAGTGGCCTGTGATCAGATGGATAGTGGGGGGCCTGCTACAGAGCTACCACTAACAGCAAATTAAGAGTTGCTGTCCACTGTCAGGGATCCAGACAGTTCCCAGGAAAGTGCAGACTAGCATGTCCTTGAAATTGGTGCTACTGTTTCAGGGACAGCAAGTATGTCCCAGGAGGAGCTTCCAGATAAGCTTATGTATCTCAAGTGTTAAATTCTCTTGTATAGTAAATTAATTACAGCAATATATTAATTCTGTTTAACAATAAACTGGTTTGGGGGATTGTAGATTGCTACAGTTAGCAACACATTTTGATTGATTACACATGGGCTTAGGTTGGACTAGTCATCCAAGTTTTGTTGAAAGTATAGTTAATGGACATATAAAGGGCAAAAAGTTTTAACCACCCTATGTTACTGTTAATTGTGATGATTTTGTCCTTAACTTTTCCTTGACTTCTTCCAGGTCTAACATCCATGGGAAGCCAAATAGCTTTTTTGTCAGTGGCGATGATCAGTTCAAAGAAATATATAACTTTTATCTATATGTGTGATTTTGATTTTTGGCCTGTTGTGTGTATTGCTGTATTGTCTGTAAAAGTGGCAACAATGTTACTGTGTTAGCATACATTTGACTATAGTAGTATAGCCATTAATTTCTTCCAGTGTTTGCTGCTTATCACATGTGATCCTGACAGTGGAAGTGTAGGACTCTTACTACCTGATGTCAGAGTATCAGTAGACTCTGATGATGATGGTGGCCAAACAGAGGCACAGTCAGGGGGTGCAGAGGTTGAATCTGACACTGAGGTTGACATTCAGCCATCCCCTATAATTCCATCAGCCACAGCTAATAGGCCTAAGCCAACCCATTCCATTGAGTCCTCAGATATTGGACAGGTAGAGGGTGGGACACTCAATCAGGGAAGTGTGGTCACTGCAGCTTCAGTGTCTGTTGACTCTGGCAGTAGCCAAAGTGTGGATGAGGTGCCATGCAGGAGGGTTGTTAGGGGAGTTCAGAGGGAGGTGAGCTGTCCACCCTCCACTTGATCCAGGTGTGCCTTCCCATGCCACTCGATGTATGTTTGGGGTCATCATGGAGGCACAAGCATGTTCCCATAGGTTTTCCAAAGAAATGATTAGGGTTGTAGATGTGGCACAGGCTGACATGTGTGACTACCTCCACCATGTTGCCAATTCAATGGATAAGATGAATGACACACTAGAATGGGCGGTGTCTGTCATCGAATGTCTGCTGGGAGGGGGACAGCATCCTCATGAGCATAGGTCAACCACATCATGTGCTGTTAGACAAAGTGGCTATGCCCAATCACAGTCCCATAGTGCACTACTTCCACTGTTCTGTTAGTGGTTGATGTGTCCACACTCAGACATGGCAGGCCATGGGGTCGTGTCCTGGGCATCCTCATGAGGGGAGCTCATCCAGCAGACATCAGTCATGTTCAGGTAGCAGCAGTGCATCTGACCATGGGCATGGACATGCCAGTGCAACTCCTGGCAGAGCCATTTCTCATGGTTGGGTATGACAACAATGAAATGTCACCTCTACTATACACAGCTCACACCTGTCTGACATACCAAGATGTAGAGAAAGCACAGAGCTTGGCTATGTTCATGCAGACACTCACACACCAATTTCACCTGGAGGACCCATACAGACACAAACACAACAATTACATGGTTCATCCATGAAGCTTAAAGCTCATTTTGTCTCAGTGGCTATTTGTTACTTTATCCAAATGTCTGTCTGTTTCTCTTTATTACTCACACACACTCACCGACCTTTTGTGTCAGCCTAGGCTTCCTGCTCCTCCCACACACACACACACGCACAACACCCTGTGCAAGTTATGATAGCTGTGCCATATCGCTGTTTTATATCTTTTGGATTCAGGGATACATAGCATTTATGTCTAATGCTCAGGGTGCATAGCTAACGTAGTGCTTAGTATATCTGCATTTGTGATGTTGATTTGGTAATTGTATCTTTGACTTATGGACTACTGATGAAGTCCATTGGGGACGAAAACGCGGATGGTCAATAAAGCGTTCATTTGGTGAAGAAATAGTGTGGTGCATTACAACTTCTCAACTCCTTTTTCGACTCCTTTTTGGATTTTTTTGGTTTTTGTGAGGGGAGTTGATCGTTTTGTGGTTATCTTTGACTTATATTGATCTTAGAAAGTTAGATAGTTGATAGAATCAAATATTTTTGCATCAGTATTGTTAATGATCTTGCCATCATTCATCATGATCATGATCTTGTAGACACGCGGTGGTGGTGCTGCGGTAGCTTTGTCGCCTCACAGTAAGTCGCTGCCCGGTTCGATTCTCAGCTAGAGCGTCTTCTGCGTGGAGACATGCATGAATGGGCGTACCTTCATTGAAGGCTGTGTGTCAGGCTGGTAACTCGGCACGTAAAAATCAACTACCAATCATTAGCGGACCAGAGTTCTGCTGTGGCGACCCCTAACCGGGAAAAGCCGAAAGAAGCAACAACATTGTTAATGATCTTGTGAGGGTTGTGAAGTCTGAAACTGAAATGTGTCTCATTACTTTCTAACTTCTCTCTTTAGTGATTTTCCAGTACAAAAGTATTGTGTTAAACTGAGGCTATTCGGTGACCATCAGTACTTTTGAGAGGTACGACTATGTGAATCTTTGATACCTAACACTTACTACTTGATAATGGACACATATAAGTCACATACGTCTCTGTTGTCACATGTTAAAGTCATTTCTATATAAATCACTCACCTTTTACTTGTTTACATTACTAAGTAACAATATGCAGGGATATGCCATTCATTTATATTATTAAACAATACACTCCAGAATCAACACTTATCTTGTAAATCCAGCAGCTGCAACAGTTTTATTTCAGGGGTGACTCTGTCTGATGCTAGGAGTACACAGCCAATACATGGAGTGGTAAAGGTTGTGAGCATTGCCTGGTGTCAATATTACTATATGTACATGCATAAGAGGACATTTTTTGCCCCTTAGGTGGTGAGTGAGTGTGCTAAGCATTGCCTCTTAGCCAATGCAAAACCATATTGAGCACGCCTATGTCTGCACCCACAGCAGCTGCTGGTTCCCCCTGTGACTCCTCATCTGCATGTGGCTATGGAGGCCTTGCCATTGGTGGTGGGATATGTACCCATTCCCCTTGTTGATCCTGCTGAAGCTGTTTTCTCAGGATGATGTTGTGTAGAATGCCATAGACTATAAATAATTCAGTACATGTTAGGTGATTGTACTGCAGAGCTCCCCCAGATGTATATAGGCACTGGAACCATGATTTCAGCAGCCCAAACACATGCTCTATGATATTTCTGGTTTGAGCATGTGTTTCATTATGGCATTTCTGAAGAGTGGGTAAAGACAGATGAAGGCTGCCAGCCTAGCCAGATAGAATTCTACAGATAATTCTATCATTTGTAAATATTAATGTAAGGCACAGGCTTGTTGTCTTAAATGGAAAAACTGCTGTTAGATGTGGAACTGCAAAAAATGTCACAACACTACTCTCTACTGACAAAGTAATAGCATGTTGTGACCCTTTGATCTAAAGTTGGCTCCAGCCCATCTAGATGAAGACATTCTTTCCAATGTTTTAACCAAGAGTTAAATTGCTAGATTTAAACATGCAAATGTATTTTTATTGCTCTGCTTTCTGACCATCTGCAAGATAACAAAAGGAGATGTTAAGAATGTAAATGCAGTTTCTGTTAGCCTGGAAAGTCAGGGAAGTGTGAAGAATGATGTAATGTGAATCAGAACTGCAATTTCAATTTAAACAGAGAGAACCAGAGAGGATTGAGCATTTTTGTCTTGACCATCCAACTCATAAGCACTCTGCCTGTTTTTTATGTAAGTTATCTTAGACTTGTGTTTTCTTTTAGAAATAGCTAGGAACTAAAAAGATTAGACTAAGTGTTTTTCTGTGATGTCAGAACTGTACTATTGAATTATTTTAAGTATTTCTCTGTGATCTCTGAACTCTTTACTAGCACTGTGTAGTAAGAAGTATTGTCTTGTGTTTTTATTATTTATTATTAAATATTTTAAAACATGGTGCTGCGGTAGCGTTGTCGCCTCACAGTAAGACATTGTCCTGTTCGATTCTCAGCTAAAGCGTCTTCTGTGTGGAGACATATGTGAATGGGCATACCTTCATCGAAGGTTGTCTGTCAGGGCTGGCAACTTGGCATGTAAAAATCTACTGCCAATCATTAGCGGACCGGAGTTCCGCTGTGGCGACACCTAACTGGGAAAAGCCGAAGGATACAACAACAACATTAAATATTTTAAAACCTTTCAACTGTGGCTGTTTTGTGTAGAGATAACTTAAGCTCTAGAGTACATTGCATATTTATAGTGATTACTGTACCAAGTCACTCTGGTCAACCGCGGTGGTGCAGCAGTTAGCGTTGCCACCTCACAGCAAGTGGTTCTCTGGTTCAATCTTCAGCTGGGGTGCCTTCTGTGTGGAGTCTGCATGTCCTCCCTGTGGTTGTGTGGTTTTCCTCTGGGTTCTCCGGTTTTCTCCCACATCCCAAAGACATGCTGTAGGTGGATTGGACACTCTAAATTTGGCCCTAGGAGTGAGCGCATGTGTACCTTCCATGGAAGGTTGGGTGCCAGGCTGGCAACTCGACACCATAAAAACTCCACTGCCAATCATGAGGTGATAGGTGATCTGCTGTGGCAATCCCTAACCAGGAAAAGCCGAAAGAAGAAGAAGAAGAAGAAGAAGAAGACTGTACCAAATCACTCTAATAAGCCTTGACTGTTTAGTTATACTACCAATTGGATAATAATATTGTACAGTAATAATTGGACACCCTTTTAAGGGCCTTTGAGTAGCTGATAAATATTAGCTGGGTGGTGGCAGGCGGTAATACTGTATAGTCTGGATAAAAGGGGCACAGCTGCAGAAACTGTGCCAGCCTTCCCCAGAAGTGTCTATGTGGTTGTATAAACTCTTATCTCAAAGTGTGTGTGTGTCAGCTACTTGGGAAGGGACACGAAGCACTGGTTGGACAGAGAGGGTGCTGGAGGTTTTAGCTTGCCCAGCTAAGCTAAGATCTGGACCCTATAGCTGTGTCAATCGAGGGTCTTATTGGGGACCTGGAGAGCAAGGGAGCGACCAGCCCCGGACTGACTGTGATCTCTGTGTGCTCTTAAGGAAAGTTGCACTTTACTGTGTATATTTGTTATCCTTTCCTCCTATATGACATGCCCCTCACTGGTGTTAGTGGTGAGGATTGAGGCTCCTTGATTGCTGGGTTGGGGCACGGGTGTCACAGCATTCTTTAGTGGGTGTGTGTGCATTTCAGATTGGTGTCATCAGCCATGGATCCAGTGCATAACTTGCATCCCCCAGTAAATGACTTTGTGGAATATCCCCCCCAGTGAACACCTGATACCATTGGGAAGTGTGCCAGATATGTGAGTTGTGGCAACTGCCTGGGTTGCCAGCACACACATTCAGGATGATTACCAATCCCTTGACATTACACATGACTTGACAGTTAATAAACTGGAAGGCATTTCTATTTATGTAGAGTCTTCCCTGTTCCCCAGGTGGTGCCTTAATTATATAAGTGTGCAATCTATGGCACCCAGTAATTTAGCGTAGTGTGCTACATGGTAGAACTCCTGCATATTTGCTGCCCTGTCCTCAGGAGAATGGGGAAAATATATGTCACAGGTATGTTGGAGGACAGCATTCAGCAACTGATGGAGGATCCTGGATGCTGATGCCTGTGACCCCCCCAGCATGTCCCCTGCTGGTCACTGAAAGGTTCCTTAGCTAAAGTT
This sequence comes from Protopterus annectens, assembly GCF_019279795.1. Taxonomy (NCBI): domain Eukaryota; kingdom Metazoa; phylum Chordata; order Ceratodontiformes; family Protopteridae; genus Protopterus; species Protopterus annectens. The sequence continues at coordinate 594,260,250 of NC_056727.1, read as the reverse complement.
CTAAGTGCTACATATACTGCTGTCTCCATTAGTATTGTCTCCTTCAGTTTGCCCTGGCTCTGATTTGAGGATGACAGAGGTTGCAGAGTTCCTGCAGTGTGTCTCTATCCACCCTGCAGCTCTGTACAATTTCCATATCATGTAGATAGTGATAAGTTAAACAGGTCTGAAAACTCTTCTCCTTCTTGGCCTTGGTCTGTTAGCAGCAGCAACAGCAGCATAGACTTTAGCCTGTTGCACATACACATGAATTAAAGCAACAGCAGCCCCTAACATTGTTTCTGTGCAGATTCCTTTCTGTGGCTGTATTCTAGTAGGTTTTGGAATTCGCAGGGAAAACCAGCACTGAATCTACATGGTTGCTTTATAATTTTTTGAATAGTTCCATCTTGGAATGGATGATTAGCATAAAATTCAGCTGCTTATGATGTCATTAGCATGTCATGGTGTTTGCCTTGTTTGCATACTGAATCAAAAACAGTGCGCTACTATGTGTTCACCACAGCACAATGTGCACACGATGTAAACAGACCGTGCAGGCTTTATTGAATCTGGTCGTAAAAGTTCAAACAATTTTGCTTCTGGACCGTAGAAATGGAATACTGTAAAAGTAGATTGCTTTACATTTGCTGCTATCTTTTACAGTAATAATAATAATAACAAATAATAATTAATCAATAATTAAATGGCCCTGCCAAGTCACTGCTAAAAAATTCTCAGAAAACTGCAGAAAACAAATTAGTTATTTGTGAAAAAAACAGATAAAAGCAGAGCTCCTTAATGAAACACTATTTATTCTTGAAGTGCGGTAATTTCAGTACACTTTTCGTTGGGAACAGACCCAACTTCATCAGAAGATTAAAAAATCAAACAAGGAACCATGGGCTGTGCAATATATATATCAAATACTAAACATGCCCTTCCTGAATCCTGATTGAGTAATTAGTTTGTTTTAAGGAAGGGATTCATTTTACTGAGTGCACAAACTCTCTAATGGCAAATACCATAGAAAGAATGCCCAAAATAGAAAATAAACACATATTTAAAATTAGTAAAAAGTAAGTCTAAATGAATTACTTGTTTTAACATATTTAACCACATACCAGCACATAAAAATATGTGAATTCACAGGGACATTGTCTAAACATTTAAAAGCAATAATCAAAGCGATAAATAAAAAAGTCCTATGTAAAATATTTAAAACCAAAGTATTGTAATATTTCTAATGTCAAAACCTCTTTAACACACCAAACATTATTAATTTCAGTCACCTGATTCTGAATGAAGGTTCATACCAACTCCCTATAATATAGTGGGGAGTGACTAATACACCCTCATTGTATTTGTATAGGTAGATGCTACCTGTCAGTATTGACTAAAGTTGTTTGCATTCATAATATTTCCTGTATATACATATACTAAGACTACACATATTGTGTTATAAAATACAGTCATAGGATCGTGAATGTGTACAAAAATATATATATGTACAAAGAATAGTCGATGGGTCAAGTTAGATTTAAAGTCTATCTCTCAAGGTTTTGTAACCTCAAAATACAGGCTATTGAGCTTGTTTCATTAATTCCTGGCCACTGGTTGGCATTTGGCCTGAAGCTTCAATGAGTTCTAGGATCTCTAACCTGTTGGTCTATAACTCTGAACTTAAATTCATGGTCAAAATGTTCATTGTGGTGTCTAGCTAGTGCGTTGACCTGATTATTATTCCTAATGTTGTATATATGTTCATACTACACCACTTGCATGCTGTTACAGTTGGCCTTAAAATTGATTTTATAGTTCGAGTCACCTATCTGGAAGTCACGCCCCTCATCTACAAATTGACATTATTTACACATGTTACACTTAAACATACCCATCTGGGTTGTGTGTAGTAGTTGTTTGTTACTAGGGGTCTGTCTGGTTGTACCATTCAGTATTTACTGTCACTTAGCAGTAGATCCCAATTTTTTAACATTATTCTGTATAAATCATGAGAATCCATATTGAAAGTACTACAGAATCTCCATGAAAAACCAGTCATGTCAACTACACTGCTGTTCTGTGTAGTAATGTCGATCTGTATGTCCTTGTTCCTACCCAATATAGGGACATAGACTTTCAGGGTCCTTTTGACTTTGACTTCATCAACAAACATCAATTAGTTATTTGTACTTATATTGAGAGTGCAGTACTAATGCTGCTGTGGACACAAGTGGACCAATTAGCCATGAATCATTTTCTTCTTTGGTTCTGGTTGATATTAAAAGTCAGATTAATGATACAAATGTTTATTCCCCAAGATAAGATCAAGAGAACAACTTATTCATATTTACCAGAGAAGGGGCTTACACTATGGCTTACATGCTCTGTAACTCAATAGTTTTGTAGCTGTGATATGGGAAGGTGGTGAGTCCACATTAATGTGAATAACTCTGCTGTAAGTAATACATCTGCTGCCATACCATTCAACTGTCAAGTGTTAAAAACCGTGGCATTTGCCTTTAAAAGTCATTGCAGATAGTGAAAAAGGACCATTTTCATATAGTTCAGAAGATAAGTTATTCATTAGATCCCACAGACTTAATGAAAATTAATCTTTATATATGCTTAGTTCAGTCATGTAATAATGTATATACCTTTTAACAGGTCCAAATTATTGATGCATAACAGTAAAATCTAGAAGGAAAAAAGCTAAATCTGACAAAAAAAAATCATAGCACTAAAGGACAGCAGTTGGGAAGTGTTATCTACTGCTGTGAGACAAAAAGTATTGCCATGATACAAAAAAAGGAAAGAAACATTCAGGTTATAATGCCCTAAGCATATGTATACTTTTTAAAGAAAGTACTGATGTACTAATTATAAATCAACTTAACTAAAAACTTTTCTGACTACCTTTTTATTATCAAATATTTTAAAAATCCTCTGTAAGCATTGTTGATTGTTTTACTGTCGCCACACAGAGTGCATTGACCTGAAAAACAAAGAAAAATTTTCCTTTACCCAGTCTTTCTCCCACGTAGCTTGAAACTGGTATGTCTTCAGAGTAACTAAATTCTAAGCTGCATAGCCAGAAGAGAACACTAACATGAAACCTTTGTTCATACCTCATAAACAAAGGCCCAAAAATAGGGACAGATTGTAAACATTGCTCTTACAGACTTGGAAAGTGGTTAGAATAACAGGGTTTGTGTTAACAAGCATTTCCTGAAGGATATGAAGTTTGAAACTCAAATGCACATCTATTATTTAGTAACTTCGATGCTCAGATCATCCCAGTGATTTGCCAGAAAACCACAAATTTTATGAGGAACAGACCAAAAATATAAGGGGAAACATATGGATGTTCTGTGAAAAATCTGGATAGTTGAGAGGCATGCTTGACCTGTCCTCCATGCAACATACTGTTCTAAGAAGTGCATTCTTAGAAAAAGAAAGGCAGAGTGACAGCATTATAAAACAGCTATTAGTTACCACTGAAGGTCAGAGTAAACTAAGCACAGTTAGTTAAAACACACACCCAGAAACACACAAAGAAGCCCTAAGGATTATTTTTTTCCTGTTGAACAAAGCAGCTTCCTAATTCCCTCTGGGCTGACCCCTATAACTCCCATCCAGCTCTGTGCTGACCACTCCCAGTCAACGGAGGCTGATTATGCTATGCTCTGAAGGACTCTCTCTGTCCTCAAGTCACCTTTCTTCACACAGCTGTACTGCAGCTAACCCAAAGCAATAAAATGCATGTAGCTACCTCTTTCAAATGAAAATGTGCTTCATCTGTAACCATATTCTAATGAACTGTGCTACATTGAGCCACTGTATGTTTAATTATTTTATACTGCTCTGTGACTAGTGGATTACATATGTGTAATTCATTTACAAATTTCTTTTGTAATGGTCCTAAGTTGCAACTAAAAAGTGCTTCTTTGGATCACTGTGTTCATTGAGTTAATAAGCAAGCAAGCAAACAAACAAAATGAATAAATAAGGACTGTAAACAAGGACCACAGCCCCAAAACAACTCTGCCTGCAGCAGTTGTTCTGTGACCATTTAAACAACATGCTGCTCTCTGAACCCACACATATCAAGCACAACTTACTCTGCTATTGTCTGAAAGACAGCTTTACTCTCGGATGATATTAATATTGTGTTATATTATATTATATTATATTATATTATATTATATTATATTATATTGCCTTCCCATCCCTATATTAACCATATACTCAAATTTGTTCTTTATTAACCACATACTTGAATACATTCCATTTACTGTGCAGTATGTTGGCTGAGTGTTTTAAGATCTCCTTTACAGATCCAGGGTTTGGGGTTCATTCCTGACCTCCAGCCACTGTCTCTGTGGTATATAAATGTTCTCCCTGTGACTATATGGGTTTTCTCTGGGTGATCTTGTTTTCTCCTATCTCCAATAAACATGCAAGTTGATTGACTGCTCTAAGCTACATCTATATCTATATCTATACTCATATCAAATTTACCCTTCCCTTGTGACTCATGTTGCAGCTGAAAAGGGTCCATTTAACAAGTTCACTTAGTCAGTTAAAAATTAATAGTTTAAATTAAAAAATGACTGTACATATAATAACCACAATTAGCAAATAAGGATGGAATTAAAAATCCACAGCCATGCATTTATTTGCATTTGTTTACTAGGATACTCCAATTGGGAAAGGAAAATATGCCCCTTTTCAGTGGAACCTTGGGGGAAAAAGTCTGAACATTATGACAATAAAGATATAATTTATTTACATATACATGTAGAGTGTATATTATACACAGTATACAACTAGAACAAAAAAATACAAGTATTTTTACAGACAGGAGTAGATAGAGGAACATATTCTGAGTATAAAAGCAGAGAGAGTAGAGAAGAGAGAGTTCATATTAAACATTATAGGTGTACACAAATAGATGTTAGAGTAGCGAATAGTCTGGGTAGGAAAGAAAAAAAGATTTAACTGGAGACGAGAAGAGAGGGATGATTCATTTGGGTTTACTGGAAGGAGGTGGAGTGTGGTGAAGAATGAGAAAGTAGAAAGTACAGGTAGGGAACAGAGTAGCAGTAAAGTATGAGGATAGGTAAGCATCTTGGATATCAACCAGTAGGTAGACAGAATATATCTATATCTATATCTATCTATCTATCTATATATATATATATATATATATATATATATATATATATATACTAGGAGAGTGAGAAAATATATTCAGTATTTAACATGGCAGCAGTATGCTCAGAAAACCGTAGGCTAAGTATGAGAAGAGAAGTTACACAAAGGGTGAACACTGACAGAAATGCACAGATACAGTAGAGTGACAGGTTATGGTTGTTTTAGACAGGTATTATTTGTAGAAACGTGTAAGTGACTAGTGGAAGAGTTAAACTGTTTCTTGAATAGAGGTCTTGTAAAGATTTGTTGAATTATGGCTTAAGGCAGGAAACAAGCTGAAGGTGCAGCGTGTACATAGCCATACTTCAGAGAGGTATTGTTTTAACTGAATTTTAAAAAAAAATACATTTTTCAGTTTGCCTGATTGGAAAGGGAGTGGAGGTCCATATTTTTGACAGGTAAGAAGAATAACCTGAGTCTCCTGCAGAGTTATTTGATTTAGTTACAGCTAGAAGTAGTTTGTCAGTGGAGCACAAGGGTCTGCTTGTGTTGTATAGCTGGTTAAGTAACAACCGTGAGTCTGCTAATCAGGATTCTTTGGAAGAGAAAGATTCCCAAGTGAGCTGCTTTAGTCTGCCTAGAAATTTGGCTAAGCAAATTAGGATGGAATTGTCTGCACATTGTATGATGGAAGCATGTTTAGTTGCTGTATGCAAATCATTTGTGAAAATATTGAAGCGTAAAGGCCATAGAAAGATGCCTTGAAGGACTCTGACTGTTACAGATAGAAATACGGAGATGTCATTTTTCTATTTAACCACCTAAATTCTATTAGTTAGATAACTCTGGAACCAGGAAAACACTCTTATGTTCAGTCCTAGTGCAGACAGTCTAAGAAGTAGTTTGTGGTGTGACATGGTATCAAAAGCCTTTGACAAGTCTAAGAAAACTGCAGATACAGAATGTCCACAGTTCTTGCTCATATTCACTGAACTGATGAAGTTAAGGGTTGTTGCAGTGCTGTGGTAAGGGCAGAAACCATGCTGGGTTGAGGACAGAAGGTTATTAACTGTAATAAAATTAATGATTTGTATGCATTTCTCTAATACCTTTGAAAGGGGAGACATGATGGATCTGGGTCTATAATTAGAGACATTGGAGTTTCTGCCTTTGTGCAATGGTAAGATATATGATTTTTCCATAAAGTGGGAACATACGGTTTATTAGGAAAGAAACAGGAAAGGCCAAGGCTTCAGGACCAGTATGGAAGTCAGGTAGATTGTCAGGGTCAAGTGCTTTGCTTCCAAGATTTCCAAGCTTTGTCCCAGTCTTTCATTTGTTGTTTATTGTCCTTTGATAGCTATGGTGCACGGCTGGTTTTAATTCTCTTGTGTGATGTGTGAATTGGCATTTAGTATACTAATGAATGTAAAGTTAAGAGGAGGATTGCTTTACCTATACAGAACTACAGGAAAAATCACAGGGAACATTGTCTCCTCACCATCAATAGGGATACAGTGGAAAAAGTGAGAAACTTGAAGTTCTGGGAGTGCACATTGATGAGGACTTCTCTTGGAACACCAATACAAATGCCATAGTCAAGAAAGTGCACCAGAAATTATACTTTTTAAGAAGGCTGAGGAGTGCAAATCTCCCTTTGACAGTTCCACTACCTTCTACAGAGGTACTATAGAAAGCATCCTGATGAACAACCTCATAGCATGGTATGGAAGCTGCTCTACCTCTGAGCACAAATCCCTCCAGAGAGTGGTGAAGAGAGCAGAGAGGATCATCAAGTCCACCTTACCACCTATCCATGACTTATACTTATCCAGATGTCTCAGCAGGGCCAGAGGAATAATTAAAGTCCACACTCACCCTACTTGACAAAGTTTCACATGTAACACCTAGCTATTACATCATGGACATGCAGTTAGACATACTAATTGTTATTTGTCTTTTCAGCTTTTTCCGGTTAGGGGTCGCCACAGCGGAACTCCAATCTGCTAATGATTGGCAGTAGATTTTTATGGTGCCGAGTTGCCAGCCCGACGTCCAACCTTCAGCGAAGGCACGCCCATTCACGCATGTCTTTCGGAGGCCACTCGACTGCGGGGAGGACATGCAGACTCCACACAGAAGACACTCCAGCCGAGAATCAAACAGGAGAACCTCTTGCTGTGAGACAACCACGCTCTCGCTGTACCACTGTGGCTTCTAGAAATAGACATACTAATACTAAACATAATTAGAGTCACATTTTAACATGTTTCACAGTATACATTTACTTGCATGAGACTTTAGTATTGCACAGGTTCTTGGTTAAGACATTGAATTGATCCCTGCAGGGAAAGAGACATTTGAGTATTGCACTGTGAACATTAGAGTATTGTACTATGGACCTTAGAGTATTGCACTATGGTTAATTTATGAATTTGCAACATGTATTGCACTGAAAGTAGAAATAATTTACTGCATTGCTACTGACCTAGATGTCTTATAAGTTACAGTCATGGTGAATATTGCACTAAGTATTAGATGAGACTGGTAACCAGGTTAATGCACAGTTGAGACAAGCTTCTACAGTTTCTACTGACTCAGATGGCCATCATGGTGAGTAGTTGTCATTAGAGTTCAGCAGCCTGATGACATTAGGGAAGAAGCTGTTCCTAAATCTTGTAGTTCTGCAGTCATCCTACTTACAGACTGTTCCTGCATCTATCATCTAGAAAATGCTTCCAAAGCATACATTGCAGAACTATGTATAAAATCCACTGGATATGATAATAGGAACTTAATATGTTTCTTGAGTATATAAACCAAACTACTGAGTTCTTGCAATTTACCTCACAAAAAGACATTATAAAAATTGCTTATCTAGATGTTTTATTAGAGAAGGATTTGGTGAATAGTACTTACATAGCATGTATTTACAGAAAACCCACATATTCGAATTCCCTACCCCACTTTTCTAGCACACAACCCCTAACTCAAAAAAAGTCAGTAAGTCATAGTTAAAGGGCAGTTTGTGCATGCCGCCAGAATGGTCACAAGAGAGGAAGATTTTTTACAGGAATGTGAGAACTTGACCAATATGTTTTTAAAGAGATGGTATCCAGTGGATTTTATACAGAAATCTAAAGAGGAGGTAATTTATAAAAGGACAACTGGGTATTTTATACCTATCTTAAATCAAGAAAATACCTATGCTGTGATTAACAATAAAAAAGATAGAATAACTGATAAGTTTACATGTGCTTGTGTGACCACTTATAATCTTGAAAGTGCTAAAATAAAACAAACTATGTTAAAAAATTGGTCCATTTTAAAGGACAATGTTAACATAAGGGATAAGATTGGTGATTGCCCTAGGTTTGTATATAAAAAAGGTATGAGTTTTAAAACATTGCTAGAAAAACCTCTTATAAAAATCTAATACCACAATGTTTCATGGAATGCGATGCTGTGGATGATGTAATTATTGTAAATACATATATGTCTGTGAGCAGGTAGAAATTAGGGGGGAAAAGATAGTTATAGCAAATAGATATGACTGTCAAACTAAAGGTGTGGTATATACGGCTTTATGCCAGCTCTGTAAAGTATATAATATAGGTAAAACGGAGCGATCTATAAAATAATGCATTTATGAGCATTGTTACAAAATTAAAGGGGAAAACTACCAATGCACTTGTAAAACATATCATTAATAATGATAAGCACTGGTTTAAATTTGTTATTTTAGAAAAGGTACAAAGGAATAAGAGAGGTGGACCCTGGGCGGCCTACCTCGAAAAGAGAGAACTGTACTGACAGTTTCTTTTTAATGCAACCAGTCATCCAGGACTGAACAAATGTGTTTCTATTACTAGCTTATTAAACTAAAAACTTTACAAAGATAGTTTACAATTTAAATAGGAAAGTATATAAGTAACTTGTTTAAATAACTTTATTTTTTTGATAATTATACATTTGTTTATGTACTAGAGGTGTTTGTAATAGTATTACACTGTCTCAAGTTTCACTGAATTGAAAGAGAGGTGGCATATAACATGAAAAAGAACCTTATTGGTTGTTTATGGAAATCATTTATTTGTGATTGGTTTAATATTACCTAGAGTGTTTGGAATGAATTACACTTGTAAGGGGAGAGGTGTGTGTTAAATGGAGAAATGTTATTGGTTTTTAATGTAAATTACATATATTGTGACTTGTGTATTTAACTTGGGTTTTATGAATTAATTGTATCTGATGAAGTTTTGCCATAGTCCAAGACGAAAGCACTAATCATACAAGCTTCCATCTTGGACTATGTAGTAGAGTTGTTATTCACTGGTCTGTTCTTTTTGGTGGTTACTAACTTTTTATTTTTTGTTTCAAGCTCGTTTATAAAGTGTGTTGGTCAGATTAAATTTTTTTTTTAAACACCCAGAACAAGAGTCGTAGAATTCTTCTTGTGCAGCTGGATTCTATGTATAAAAATTTAATGGAATGGCAAAAAGAATACTTGTTACATGTTTTGAATGAATAGCTAAATGAAGTTTTTTAATTACAAAGAATTGTGTAGTGTAACATTAAAATTTATATGGAAAAAAGGAGAAAAGAATAAATAAAAAAACGGAGACCAATAGTATTGAATAATACAGACTATAAAATATTTATGAAAATAATACAGAAAACATTGGACAATGAGGTGGAAAATATAATGGAAGAAAGTTTACATAGTATAAAGGGAATGGATGTCAACAATTGCTAATGACTGTAAGATAAATCATGGATGGTATAAATAGAAGAGAGGATGTAAAACTAATGGTAGATGATATTAATAAAGCTTTTAAAATAACAGAGTATGAGATGTTATGAGAATTGAAGAGAACATATAACTTTAGTAATAAATAAAGTTTGTATGACAGCATATAGTTATAATAAAATAAGAATTCTAGTAAATGGTTAGTTAAGTAAAGAAATAGAGATGAGTAATGAGTTGCATTTTATTTGCTTTAGTTATGAATATGGTAGTTGTTGCTGTTGTGTCTTTCGGCTTTTCCCGGTTAGGGGTCGCCACAGTGGAACTCCGGTCTGCTAATGATTGGCAGTAGATTTTTACGTGCCGAGTTGCCAGCCCTGACGCACAACCTTCAATGAAGGTACACCCGTTCACGCATGTCTCCACACAGAAGACGCTTTAGCTGAGAATCGAACAGGACAACGTCTTACTGTGAGGCAACAACGCTACTGTAGCACCACCACCACAGTTATGAATATGGTAGTAAGTGAGGTGAAATATAAAATAAAGAATGCAAGGTAAGTAATGCAAACAGGTGTAGAGATTCCAGTTTTAATGACATATGCAGATGATATTATTATAATAACTAAAACATTTTATGAATGAGAGAAGTTATAGTTTGTGCAGTTGAATGTTTAAAAGAAATAGGTATGTCATTAAATAAGGATAAAAGCAAGGTTTGGGAGACATGGTAAAGATAGGGGATGCAATTCACAATGAAAGAAATGTCAGTGTTAGGAATATATTTTAGTTGTAAAGAAGTAAGCAGAACACAATGGGAAAAGCTATTAAAAGAAAAATATACAGGTTATCTTAGAAACAAGTTAGATTGATAAATTCAGTATTATGGTAAAATAGCTTATATATCAAGTGTGTTTATGATATTGACAATATATGAAAAACAACTTTAGAAATGATTTTTACATTTATATGGGGTTCTGCATTAAATCCTGTAAAGACAGGAGTATTATATATGAATAAAGATAAAGGAAGACTAGGACTGTTAAAGTTTATGGTATTTGCAGAATCTTTAAATTTGTACAAAGTATTGAAAAGTATATATGAGTAAAATGAGAAACTAGTGATAAGACTGTTTAAATATAAGTATGGACAATTAGGGGAAATAATAAAAAGAACTAAAAGAGAAAAAGAATGTATTAATGAAGAAATAGAAAATTATCAAGAAAAATAAAAATGTGAAAGATAAAGACTGATGAGATAGAAGCAGATTGAAAAACATGGTATAAAAATATAATAGTATAATATTACTGTGCTAATCCAAGGAAAAATTACCAGAAGAAAATATAAAAGCTATAAAAGAAAGAAAAGAAATGATGTAGTAATAAAGTATGATGTCACTGATATTTTTAATGGAGTCTGGGAATAAATGAATTAGCAATAAAAGGAAATATACAATGCACAAAGCAAAGTGAGGGAATATGTTTACATTGTGGTGAAGAAGAAACCATAGAACATGTTTTTCTGGATAATTAAAAGAGAGTAGTAATATAAATATGGATATGATTGAATATGGACATTATAAGAATAAAAAGAAATAAGATAAAACAAGAATGGACAAAAAGTAAGGATGATTTGGAATGACAGACTAAATGAAATGATGTATAATGGGAAGTGGATATTTTCAAAAATATTAAGAAAAATCAAATGGTGGCTATGCAAAAAGTGTAGGGGTCTAGTTTGGACAAAAATGTATAAGGATGGTCAGTACAAGATTTATAGGTTTTTAATATGTAATGTATATGTAGGTAATTAGGTAAGCGACTGTATAATTTTATATATATGTACATTTATAAAAATGTAATGTGTAAATAACATGTTATGTAAATAAGGTAGAAATGCAGCAGTGACAGCAGGCAAAAAAGAACAACAAACTGTAAGTAAAACCATTTTTAAAAAGAAAATTAGACCGATTGTGAGAATAAGAACAAAAAAATGACACAGTGATAAACCACTATTATGTATGGGACAATTTGGCAACTATTCTGGGTTTTAAAGTTCAAGAAATTCAGTCTTTTAAACATTGTGGGTCAGAGGTTTTTAGTTAATTACCTTTTGAAAGTGATGAACTGATGATGAAATTTCTGAAACTCTGTAACAAAAAGAAGGGCATTTAACCATGGAAGTTATTTATTTTCTGGAAGTAACTTAAATGTAAAAAAATTACTTTGCCATTTAGAACTGATGAACTGGAAGAAGATAATGTTAAAAAATGCTTGCAGGGTCTGTGTGAAACTGTTGATAATATTGTGAAAGTTAGAGAGAAGAGAAACTTATGGAATGGAGGGTAGAGGCTAAAAGCTGCTTGGAAATGTGAAAAAAAATATGGTGAGACACTTGCCAAATGTTATTTTTGTGACTGGTCATACAGGGACATTAAGCTATGCTTGCCAGCCTCAATCATGTTTCTTTTGTAACAAAGTGCAATGTAACCAGTGTTGGAAAAAATGACATATAGCAAGAAGGCGTGTGCCTGTATGCATGTTGTGTAAAAAATGGACACTTTTGGATGGACTGTCAAGAGCAAGCAGTAAATAATGAAAAAGATGGGGAAAGGTAAGAAGACATACATGAGGAAGAAAAACAAAAGGTTGGGGAGAGGTTGAACTAGATGAAGAAGAAAAAATATGGAGGGAATAAAGGAGGAGAAGAGAGAGTGCATGCAGGAAGAGAGTTCAGGAGAAGGGATTGATACAAACAATTTGTTTTAAGTTCGAGCCATGTAGCCAATGAAAAATCTGATTCTGAGAATCAAGGATTCTTTGTACATAAACCTAGGAAAAATATGCAACTGGGGTAAATAAAATCCTCTAAAGCTAGCTATGAAAGCAGAATTGCACCAGATAGTAAAGACAACCACAAGGCCTTCTATAGTTATGTAAAGAATCTCCATGGCAATACCCAGATTTGCTCTGAGCTACTGCACAATGGTACATCCTATACCGAGCCAGCAAATATTGCCAATATACTGGCCAACAGATTCAGTGCAAACTTTACCACTCTCTCGCCCACCAAAGGACCAGTCACAATACCAGTAGATTGCCAAGCACCCAGTATTACTGCTGCACAGGTTAAAACAGCACTGTCCAAGGCCTAGAATACAGCTTCTATGGGACCTGACAATATCCCCGGCTGTGTTCTATATGAACTACGGAGTGAACTGGCACCTAAGCTGTGTGCCCTGTTCAATCACAGCCTCACCTCAGGCTTTGTCCCTGCTAAATGGTGCACTGTTACAGTCATCCCTCTCCACAAAGGAGGAGCGACTACAGACCCTGGGAACTATCATCCCATTAGCCTGACGAGTCTGATATGCAAAGCTATGGAGCGCATCATCATGGACCTAATAAACAAGGATATAGGGAATCTCCAAACTCAGGATCCCACACAGTTTGGTTTTGTGAAGGGTAGATCATGCCTGCTCAACCTGGTCAACTTCTTTGAGTCAGTCACCAGAGCTGTGGATGAAGGCAAGGTGGTTCATACAGCCTACCTTGATCTGGCCAAAGCCTTTGATACCATTTCCTTTGATGCAATCATAGAAAAACTCATTAAGCTAGGCATCAACCCCTATATCACTAGGTGGGTTGCAAACTGGCTTACAGATAGAACCCACAGTGTGAAAGTAGCTGACTCCAAGTCAGACTGCCGACCAGTCACAAGTGGAGTCCCACAGGGTTCGGTCCTGGGTCCTCTCCTGTCGGTATCTACTTCTTTGAAATCCAGGCCAACATGAAGGGACTCTAACTGACAATGTTTGCAGATGACTGCAAGTTGGGAGCTATTATTAACTCCCCAAGTGATGTTGACATCCTACAGAAAGGCCTCACCGAGACCAACGACTGGTGTCAGAACAATGGCCTTAAACTCAATGCCAAAAAATGTCGTCATCCCCTTTGGGAAAAACCCGGTTCCCATGAATTACCACATCGATGGTAGTCCACTGAACACAGAAGGCGTTATAAGAGATCTGGGAACACAAGTTGACAGCAACCTCTCTTTTGACCACCACATTGCCACTGTGGTCAGAAAGTCCTTCTATGTGGCACATCTCATTACTAAAGGTTTTGCATCGAGGAAGAAAAAGGTCATTGTCTCCCTTTACTCTTCCCTCATTAGGCCAATCATCGAGTACAATGCCCCATTTGGCATGTACCTCACTAAACAGCTGCAACAACTGGAGAGGCCACAAAAGAAGATCCTAGGCCTTAAACACTTGTCCTATATGGACATACTCAAAAAACTCCAACTATTCTGTCTCATATCGCCTACTTAGAGGCGATCTCTGCTTGACTTACAAAGCCATGTCTGACCCAGCTCTGTTAGAAATGCTACATCTAAAGAAATCCCAATCCCTTCACACCGCATGCTCCAGGGACCTCAAGCTCATTACCACAATCAACAGAACAAGCTGGAGAGACAGGTCCATAACCCAGAGACTGCCCATGCTATGGAATAGACTTCATATACATGTCAAACAGAGCACCTCACTGGCCCTCTTCAAGAGAAATCTTGATGAGTGGATGGGAAATAGAAAATTCACCCCGGGGACCACTCCAGTGGCTACTCGACAGAGGCACTGGGAACTAAGGTCGGGTGGCATGATGCCAGGGTAATCCTACGGGCAAGGCTTGTAAAGGCTCCAGGGCCATTAGCCTAGTACACACCTATGAACATATAAGAGTAAAAAATAAGAAAATGAAAATTTAAAAATATTTCCCCTAAACTTTATAGTGCTTTCAGTAAATGTGAGCAGTGTTATTAATAATGTAAGAAGGATAGGGATACTGGAATGGTGTGCTAAATATGATGTGGATGTTATTCTGCTAAAGGATGTACGATTCCTGACAAATGAAGAAAGATTGCAAACAGAAAATGTGTGGGGTGGAAATGTAATATGGAACTTAGGAAGTGAACATTGCTCTGGAGGGGCTGTGCTGTGTAAATAAAACAGTGAAAATACTCAATGTAATGTCAGTAAGGATGGGAAGGTTAACTGTTGTGAATGTGAGGTGGAGAGAATATGTTTATAGAATTATAGCATTATATGCACATATAACTAGCAAGGAAAGAGAGAATCTCTTTCATAATGTGTGATAGATAGTTAACATGAAAATTATAACTGCAGGGGACGTTAATTGCAATTTAAGGGGAAGATGCAAAAATAAAAGGGAGGATGTAAAAAAAAAATGGTTTACCATCATAAGATCAAGCACACAGTGCTCGAACCTGTATATGTGCAAATTCTGTTACCAAATCCTAGCATGTCGAATGGTCGGAATGTAGTAAAAACGCCAAAATTGACATTTCCGACTGCTCTACACCCAAAAATGAGTGCTAACATGGGTCAAAAAGGGGATGGGAGTCTGAGATTCACAACATCTGCATTCGCAATTGTGGGATGTTACCGCAATCCTTTGGACATGAGCTCGACCATCCACCGGTTGACCTTATGATGGTAAACCAAAAAAAAAATACAGGAAGTGATAAAATGTGGTAAATTAGCTGTATGGAACAAAAGTCAATGGACTTATAGAAGGGGGTCACTTTGATCTGAAATTGATTATTTTGTATGATTGGAAGGCTTAGGAGTAGCACATGGTGATAGAGTTGTCACAATTTTTTCAGATCGCTTAGCAATATGGATGGAGGTTATGGAAGAAAGGGAGTTTATTAAAATAGGAAAGGGAATAAAAATAATAAATTAGAAATTATGGAATGAAATTGGAGAGTGGGAAGTACTACAATTATAGAAGGATCATATAACCATGAAGGAGTTCTATAAAAAATAATCTGAATGGTGGGTTGAATTTAAAAAGAAGTATAAAAAAGTGTTTTTTTTAATAGCAAGATGATGTAAGAAAGAAAGAGAAAGTGAAGTATGGAAAATGTATAGAAACCAAGAAAAAATGCATTACTGTTTAAGCAGAGATGTTATTTACAAAGGAGAAGGCATCTGCATATTTGGGTAAAATAGTAAAGGAAGATTTCAGTATAATGAGGGAAATGAAAATGTAAAAGGAAAAGGAAAAATGACAAAAGAACAAAAATTATGAATATTCTAGTACAGCATGTGGAAGACGTGCATAAGAGTAAAAAGAAGAAAATAAAGAGTGAATGGAAAGTAAAACAATTTCCAAAATGAGTTATGGAAGAATTTGAAAATGAAATTATTATTAGTGAATTGGATGAAGTACTTAGGAAAGTAAATGTTAATTCAGTAACAGGCCCAGATGGAATGCACAAGAAACTGGACTGGCAAAGAGAGTGTTTTATAAATTTATTGAATAAAAGGTTGAAGAATGGTTTATTTATGAAGAGTTATCTAGCAGGATATTAGAACTGATATGGAAGAAAGATATAAAGAATGAAATAAAAAAACTGGTGACCCATCACAGTAAATAATACAAATTATAAAAGTTTATGAGAACAATATAGAGGAGAGTGGAAGAAAGGATGAAGGATATTATGGACTAACATATATATGGTATAAAAGGAAAGGGATGTCGAGAATTGTTGTTAGTTTTGAGAGAAAGTGTATAGGAATTATAAGTAAAAGGGAGGATATGAAATTTATGGTAGGGGACACTAGTAAGACATTTGATATAGTCAGACATTATGTGTTGTGCGATGTGATGGAGAAGTATGGAATAGGTAATAGGATTAGGAGAGTGTGTATGTCAGCATATCGAAACAACAGAGTGAGAGTGTTAGTGAATGGGTGGCTATGTAAAGATATATGCATGAAGTGTGGTATAAGACAAGGATATCCTATGAGTGGAATATTGTTTGCATTGGTAATGAATGCAATAGTGAGTGAAGTAGCTTATAAAATGAAAGATAATAAATATGTGTTGCAAAAGAAAGGGTTTGGGTGATCTGGTGAAATTGGGAGTGTGTATTTTTCAATTAATTAAGTTACTTTGCTATGGATACAATTTGGGAAGAATGATATAGTTATGATGCATTTGAGGGTTTGATAAAAGAAATTAAAGATATATATCTTCCATGGAGGATATATAGAATAGTATTCAAGAAAAAGGTTTATCTGGTGAATTCAGTATTAATGGAAAAATAGCATATATGCCAAATGTGTATATGATCCCAGAAAAAAAATATGAAAAAGTAAGTTGTGCAATTGAAGTTTTCTTTCATATGGAGTTGAAGATTAAACCCAGTGAAAGAGGTGTGTTGTATATGAGTGAAGATGAAGGTGGATTGGGGTTTCTAAATCCAGTTGTTTATTCTGCTTCTTTAAACTTGCACAGAGTATTAAACTGTGTAAAGGAACAGAATGAGAAATTAATAGTGACGATATTTAAATAGAAAAAATTCTGGGAGATGATGAGAATAAGAAAAAGAGGGAAAGCTATGTAAATGAAGAAATTAAAAATTATCAAGCAAAAATAATAAATGGGGTGCCTTCTATGCTAGGTCTGCATGTTCTTACTGTGTTCACATGGTTTTTCTCCAGGTTCCTTCCACATTCCAAAGACATGCATTACATGGATTGGACACTCCAAATTGGCCATAGGTGTAAGTGTGCAACTGAGTGCGTGATATGGAAGTACAGCTGCAACAGGGCTAACCACCTGGTCATCTGAATCTTGGCTCTAGATGATTGCCACTTTGATACCCTGATACCATGTGCAGAAATGGGAAAAGGGGTTGTGGTTCGATGGATGGATAAATAGTAAAAAAATAAAGTGTGTGTGTGTGTGTGTGTGTGTGTGTGTGTGTGTGTGTGTGTGTGTATGTATATATATATATATATATATATATATATATATATATATATATATATATATATATATATGCCTGCAAATATGTATATCTTGTAAATATGTACTGTAAATAATGCTTTTTATGTTGTGTCAAATAAAGGACCCCTACTCTTTTTGATAGGTGCTATGAGGTCTTTTACATCCACCTGAGCTACAACCAACCCAAGAAGATAGGACCTCAGTTTAACATCTCATCTAAAGGATGACACACTCAGTCGTGCAGCAACCCCTCACCCTTTTCATTACCTGACTCCTGTAATATGTTCTGGTACAGCCCACCTTTGTTGTTGTCAGTCTCTTCATGATGGATCTCCTCACTGTTGTTTTTTTTTTTTTTTTTACAAAAAACATCTGTATTATATTATCACTTATGACATAGGCAATCATACATTTATATAAATGAAAATAAAACATAGTGACATCATTTTAGTTACAAACATTATACATCTCTTATAACCTATCCAGTCATTGTCAGTCAAACATTACATATCTCATTCAAATCCTGTCTTCTTTTAAACCTCATTTCATTTCCCCACTGCATGTATTGTTCCCACAATTCCTATTTTTTCTATGTAATTTGCTCCTACCCTTTTCTAAAGATCCCATTTCCAGTTGCTTTATCTCTGTTACTTTATTCACTACTTCTAGTACAGTTGGTTTAGACTTTGATTTCCATTTTCTAGTGACTGCTTTTTGGCAGCCACCATAATTAGACTCAGCAATGCCTCTAGGCAATTCTGAGCCTGTATCATAGCTCAAAAAAAAAATAATTTCCTTAGTTACACCAGTTTGCTCACCCACTATCTTGGCAGAGTAGTCTGCAAGGAATCTTTAAAGTCTACCGGTTCATTACACTCCCAGAAAAGATTTATTTATTTGTTTATTTGTTTGTTTATTGACATTTGATTACTGGGAAAGTCCAACTGGGTAGGAGCCCATTTTTAGTGGAGGCCCAATAAAAAAAGCTCCAAATAATTACAAAACATTTTTAGAACAATAACTTTATAATCTTAAAAATAAAACAAAAACATATGCAGTTTAAATAATTTTAACAAATTAGACAATATAAAAAAGGTTAAGAATCGATACAAGCTATATGACAATCTCTTAATATTTAGGGAAATGTTAGACAGTTTGTATATAAATTAAAGGTAGGTTAGTCTAATGCAAACAGGAATTGCAATATGAAGTGAGGGAAGAAAACAAGATTTTGGTATATTTAGAAAGAAAGTCAGGGAAGATAATTAGATCGCAGTAAGGAAGTAAGTGAAGGGAGGGTAAGCAGGTACAAGGAATAAAAAGGTACTTGTTCAAATTTAGAGCTATAGTTTATCCTGGTTTTGAGCAAGAACAGAGCCAGATATTAGCTAGGAAGTCTTTCAGCATGATTTTGAAAAATGGGAAGGAGGATATAGACCTGATGGATACAGGTAAGGAGTTCAGGCCTTAGCTACCTTGTATGAGTGCAATGTACAGCAGATTTGCTAGGTTTGTAAACAGACAGGAGTTTTTGGTCACTGGATTGCAATGACTGACTTAGTAAGAATGGGAGCACCATAAAGAAGTGTGGGGAGGAGATAAGTAGTGGCACATGTAGTTTTAGTTGCGTCAGCAAGAAAGTTTTTTGCTCTGTAAAGCATCCCTAGTTTTTGATGATTTCTTTATACAATTTTGTATATGCAGGTCAAATGTAAGATTATCAACTATAACCCCTAATAGTTTGCTATGAGAAGTGACTTCAATAGTTGTGTTATCAAGAGAGAGAGGGCTTTAAATTTTGTTTTTACATGAGAGAGAGATTTGGGGATAAAAAGTAGTAGTTTGGTCCTTTTTGGGTTGAGTATGAGTTGTGACTTACAAAGCCATGGTTCAGTGGCTGTTAAAGCCTCTTGAGTAATTTTTTGGAGGTGTACCATGTTGCCAGATATGCAAATCAGAGTGGCATCATCTATGTATTGTATGTGGTCTGTTGTGTGGAAGTATAAAGGGTGTTGGTGAAAATGTTAAAGATGAGGGGACCACGGACAGAGCCTTGTGGTACACCAGTGGTGACTGGATGGTAAGGAGAAAGCATGGAGTGACATTTAACTGACCGATACCTACTGGTTAGATAGCTTTTAAACCACAGAAGGCTGGGTTGAGAGAGACCTAGTGATAGCATTGCTATCTATCCATTTTTTCTGGACTATCCATAAATCAAACCGATTGCCCGGTAGTCTGGAAAACACTGTACAAATGACAGTATTCTGTTTCAAAATAAGAAACAGACTATTGGAGTTTATTAAATCGGCAGATTTGCTATGCTTTTTTTATGGCAAAGCATAGTAAATTGGGAGAAAGATGGCATCAGGAATGGAAAAAGAGGGCATTCCCCCTCAGCTAACATGATGATGACATCAGAAAATGGGTGAAAAGTGGGCAGGAGAGGGGAGGAAATGGGTGGGGTTATGGGAGGTGTGAGGGATGTGGCCTTGGTATAGTTTTAGCCACAACAAAAGGAGGCAACCCTACCTAGTGAGGACATCTAAAGTAGAAGCTCACCATGACAAACTGTGTCGAAGGCTTTAGAGAAGTCTAGAACTAAGGAAGAGACTAGTTTTTCATTATTCATAGGTTCATAGGTAGGTACTAGGCTATCGGCCCTGGGGCCTATACAAGCCCAGCCAAAAAGGTACCCTGGCTTTTGCCACCCAAGGAAATTATTTTCCTGTGCCACTGTTGAGCAGAGCCACAGAGGTGATCCTCAGGGTGAATTTCCTATTTCCCATCCAATCATCAAGATTTTTCTTGAAGAGTGCTAATGAGGAGCTTTGTTTGATATAGATAGGTAGCATCTCTATCTTTACTGAAAGTTTCTATATAGTTTAGAAGGGCAGTGCTTGTACTATGGGAAGGATAGAAGCCATGCTATGTGAGGGATAGGAGTTCTTCCTACAGGAGATAGTCTAACAATTGTTTGTCAAGTATTTTGTGATGGGGATAAGACTGCTATAGGCCTAAAGTTATTAATGTCTGTTGAATCTCCTCCTTTGTGCAGAGGGATAATGTGGGACTTTTTTTTACAGAAACCAGGAATGTGGGATTTGTGGATTGACCTATTTATAAGGATTGGGACAGGTTAGGAAATACTATTGGCTGCTATTTTAGGTACTCACTTGGAAGGTCATCAGCTGAAGAAGAGCACATTTTAGGTTTGTTCAACAGTAGCTTTATATAGGATGTGGGCACAGGTTTGAAGGTGAGAGTGGATGTGGTATTATATGGCTGTTAGGCAGGGTTGGGATTAGATGTTGAGGAATCCTTGGGTAGAGATACTATACCATCTATTAAAAAAAAGAGATGAATTATATTGGAGTTTCAAGAGGTAAGTTATTGGGAGAGGGGTTTGGGTTGAATTTTTGGCTGGGATGTAAGATTTCTTTAATGGATGTCCAAAATTGTTTATGGTTGTGTTCAGTATTATTTTGAAAGTTATTATAGTATATTTTTGTCTTCATTGATTTGCTTTTTAGTACGATTGCAAAGCATTCTAAAGTTTTCAAGATATTGAGGTGTTTTACTTTTTGCTATTCTTTCCAAGCTTTTTCTCTATCTTGCATTAGCATTCTATTCATTTTGAATAGCCAGATTTCATTAGTCTTCAGCCTCTTCTTCCTAGGAGGTACAAGGCTATTTAGGATATTTAGAAAGGTTGTATTGAATTCAATTACAGCATCTTCTACGGGGAGGATTTTAAGAAGTTCTAGTTAATAGATGATAGTGTAGTAGTGACCATTTCTGGATTAAACTTAGAAAGGTTACGTGTTGTTTTATGAATATGCTGTTTAACTGGATGTGTGAGATGTCTGGTGATACAGATTGGGAGATGATCACTGAGAGAACCTGAGATTGTACCTGTGGTGGAGTATTTGATAGGGTCTGATACTAGGATCCAGTCTAATAGAGAATGTGATGTCTTGCTATAATGTGTGGGGCTATTAATTAGTTGTGTGAAACCATAAAAGTTCATGCTAGATATAGCGGAGTAAGAGCTGTCCAATTGTAAGAGAATGTCCAACCAATTGGCATTCACATCACCTAGTAATATTTTTTTCTTGTGGAAATGTTATGAAGATACAGTTTAGAATATCTTCCAGTATAGCTGTTTTGATGCCAGGAGGGATATAAAGGACAGTAATACATAGTTGTTTGTAATTGTTTATTTTGAGGAAAGCAATAAGAAGCTCTGCTGAACTGAATTTTAGAGTTGGTTTGTTTTAAGGGGAAATGAGGTAGGTAATGGGAAATATTAAAGCAATACCACCACCTTTCCTATTTATACGGTCATTATGGATGATATATCCAGGAGGTATAACTTCAGAGTTGTTTATGCTGGGTTTAAGCCAAGTTTCAGTTACAGTGAGAATATCAGGCTTATGTTGGGTAATGCTGGCATGTAGTTAGCAGCTTTATTTCCTATACTTCTAACATTTATTGAAACAAAAACTAGATCATCAGGCTTGGGGATTGGCTGTTGTTGGGTTACAGAAATGTGTGGCAGAGAATTATCTTTGTGTTCATTGTGACAGGTGGGACCAGGATTTGGGTGTATATCTCCTCCTAGAAGGATTTAAGTACATTAGGGAAATTGGGGAAATATGCATACTTGTTTCTTGGACAGGATTCTTGCACTTAATTTTGTTTTGGTTTGACTGAAATGCAATTAATTAGCCTATATAAGGAATAAAGGTGAGGTACAATATTAAATAGGTGTGGTGCAAAGTGTGGAAAGTGTAAAGAGGAAGTGTGGCTCGGTGGTTGGAACAGAGTTGGAGACATGTTGCGATATATTATTGACTCATGGTAGGATGAAAGATGGCACAGTAGGAGGAGAAGACTAGAGGATATGCTGAAGAATAGTATAAATATGTTCCCAATTACCTCTTTCTTCCCCATCACTCCTCCAACATTTGCTTTCAACCTGTGGAAAAATTCTTTGAAGTCTACTTGACGTATAAAAATACTTATGCAAACACTTCTAAGCAAAGATCCTAAATCTTCTAGATGTTGTTGCATATATGGGAGAAATACATACTTCCCTCCATTGTTTCTTTGTGAGTTGCTTATCCAGTCTCTTCTCAATCCTTTCTAACCTCATCTGATGATTCTTATAGTTATCATGCAATATTTTATATGCTGTACTAATTATTCCTTTTTTAAACAGCAGTTTCTGTTCTAGATTCTACTAAAAACTATACCAGTGCTGGTCTTTCACTTAGGATCCCCCTGTTTTTTCTCTTTGCCTATACTCTGATAATAACCCTTGATAAGGAAGGCAATCTCTAGCTTGCAGTCCAAATACATTTTTGGCCTCTTGCCATTCTATTACATTTCCCTTTCTTATTATTTGCTCCTAATACCTTGGTTCTTTTGCCAGGTTTTGCTAATACATTTCAGCCCCTCTTGGCTATTGTCTGTATCCCTAATTGCAGTTATCCCTATCTTCAGAATCCCCTTTCTCCATTCCCATGTTGGCTTAGTTCTTAGAATATTTTCTGCTACTTTATGAATAAAATATTCTGTATGGTTATTGTTATTCTTAAGGATCTGCATACAAAATCCCAGTCTTTCCTTGTATCTTGAGCTTCCCCTCTTTCATCATCATCACTTTTCATTTTGAATTATAGGTTTCTGCTTGTGCTATGTAGATGATCCTTAACTGTGTTGCTCTGAAATACCCCTTCAAATTGGGTAATCCTAAACCACCTTGTTGTATTGGAAGAATCAGCTTATTCCATTTGACACTTGCCATCTTCCTCTCCTAGATAAAATCCTTCAGCTTTTTATTAATTGTTATCCACAACTTCTCCTCTGGTTGATAAAAATGACTGTCTTCTATATAAAACTATAAGGATTAAAAACATTTTAACTGCTTTTATCTTGCTATCCATATCCATATAACACAGCTTCCAATTTCTCAGTGTTTGTATTATCCTTTGTTTAGTCTTTTCCCACATATCTTTAGCTGCCACACCAGAATCTCTTTTAATCCATATTTCCAAGTAGTTAATTTTATCTGTCCCCATAAATATGGATATTGCTGAATCAATTTGTGTGTGAGTACATAATTTGCAGCTATTGTCTTTGTTTTAGCTTCACTAATTTTATATCCTGAAAAGATCTGAAGCTGTCTCAAAATGTTCCACAACAGAAATGTTCTTTTCTGGTTTTATCACGTATAAAATAATATCATCTGCAAATAGAGCCAGCTTTTTTTAACTACCATACCAATTATATCCTTGAATTTCTGAGTCCCTTATTTTCTTTGCTGATGGTTCTAAATATAATGCAAATAACAAAGGAGAAGGAGTACACTTCTGCCTGGTTCTTCTGCTCAAACAAAAAATGATCAGAGAGGAACCCACCCACTTTAATTTTTGCCTCTGATCCACTCATATATCCTCATAATCAACCTTATAATTTTATCAGGCAATGCAAATGCCTCCATTGCCTGATCATAAACTCCCAGCTCACTCTGTCAAATGCTTTCTCTGTATCAAGACCCACCAACAACAGTGGTATTTTCTTATATTCTGCTTCCCTCTGGATCATCAGTTTCTTGTTAGTGTTGTCAAATGTTTGCCTCCCCTCCACAAAACCACAATGATGTATGTCTAACAATTTTGGCATCACCTTTGCTATTCTTTTAACCATGATAGACATAAACACTTTATAATAATGGTTTAGGACTGAAATGGGCCTATGTGAAGATGGATCTGATAGGTCTTGACCCTCTTTAGGTGTTACAGCCACCACCACCTTCTTCCAGGATGTTGTTGCTTCTCCTCATTTTAAAATACTGTTAAACAAAACTTTCCAGATGTTTATCAGTTTTTTCCCTCCTAGCTTCCAAACTTCCACAAGAATACCATCTATTCCTGGGGACTTTCCTGTGGATTGGTCATACATCACCATTTTTATCTCATCTCCTATCCTGTTAGACATTGAGCCTCATCTACCTCTAACCTTGTCATATTTCATTTTTCCATAAACATTTCCATTTGTACCTTTTGTTGATTTCAATATTTATTCGCTTTATACAGACTTTCATAAAATTTCCAAAATATTTCTAGTACCTCTACAGAATCTTTTGTATCTTCCTTGTTATAGGTTCTCTAAGCTTCATGACAACCCTTTCTACTTTCTGTTGCCTGTGTCATTGTGCTAAAAGTTTTTGTGCTCTGGGATTATTATCAAAAAACTGCTTAACAGCAACCTTTCTAAACTCATGTGTACTATTGAGGTAATCCTTTATTTTCTGTTTTTCCATTCTGCAGTTGCTCCTCTTGTTCTGTAAGATTCCCCCTATTCTCCAATACTTTAACATTTGTCAGTCAGTCAGTAATAATTCTTACTTCTTAACCATCTCTCTCTTTCTTTTATTTCTACCCTATTTTATCCCACTCCCTACCTATATTTTCAGAAGAAATGTCTATCTTCTCTAATAACTCTCAAATAATTTCCACTACCCCTTCCTTAAATTCCTCTCTTTTAAACAGATTGGTGGGACAGTGCTAGTGTCTTATTTTTATTTCATTATCCCGTGATTTTATTTTAACTATTATTGGAGAGTGGCATGAAATAGTTATTGGATGAGTCTCAAAACTTTCAATTAAATGCACATGTTCCTGTGAAAAGTAAGCCTAGCCCAGTTTTTGTATCTTGGTGAATAATATGTAAATTCATCTTGAACTCTTACTACTGAATTCACATCTTCCATGTCAAATATATTTATACAGTTCTTCAAAAATCTATACCCCCTTTGTTATATTTTCCTGTCTGGGTCCCCAGACACATTTTCACTGCTGCAAATCAAATTCCAGTATCCAGCTATAAGTAATATTCTCTGTTGAAAGATGATTATTTCTCCCAGATTTTTCTTAAGCTCCATTATAGTTTTGGGTGGAATATAAATATATGCCAGTATAATCCTTCTCCCTTGCTAGTAGCCCCTTAGTACTACAAATCTACCATTATTATCTTTTTGTCCTCTTCTAGCACTATTGGAACTCCTCTTGCAATTACTATAAGTACTCCTCTTTTCCTTTGTCACAGGTATTTTGCTGAATAATTGTCCTGAAAACCTTTCATTATCAAATTCACATGTTCATTTTTTCCAAATGTGTCTCCTGTAGCATTGCTATTTCCACTCTATATTTTTAATATAGTTAACTACTCTTTCTTTTTTGTATATATCTGTGAGACCAGTTACATTTAAAGATAATACAGAAAGCATCATTAGTTTAAAAAGTTATTATTCCCACCTTTTATGTATAACAGTTTTTTTGCTAAGTGTCTAGGACCAGCTTTTGTGTTGCACGCATATACTAACGTTTGGCAGGTTGATCTTTTATACAGTTTCTTGTCATATCCATTTGAGCCTATGTCACCACCATCTTACAAAACTTGTTGTTTTACTGAAAGCCCTCAAACAAAAAAAAACATCCACCAATATACCCATAAAACCTATTAACTTAATACTAACACACAAATTATGTACACCTTCAAATATTGAAGTTTTGTCTTCCTAACAGGAACAATTGTCCCAAACTGACAGCCACATTCATAGACTTAGGATAACCTAAAAGGAAGGTTAGCCATGCTAAAGATGCATGGTACAGCCTGTGCTTCTACTAAGTGCTGTCTGTTTTTGTCTTATGGTACTGCTCTCCCAGATGGGAAAAAACACTTGAATGATTTCAGAAAACATTATATCCTAGCCAATGAAAGAAAACCATTGAAAGACAGAAGTATTCTGTTTTTATTGCTCTTTATCAGATTGTCTCCATGGAGACATGAGAACCAGATACAGAGTTGCTTCTACAAGCATTCATTTATTTGCTAGAAGAATGCTTTACTATATTCAATGTTCTTTTTTATTTATTTGCTTTCTCTTAAAACTTGTTACTAGGTCAAACCAAGGGCCTTAATCCAGTTATTCCCTATACAATAATGAGAAAAAGCACATCAATTTTTCTTGTATTACACTCTTTTGACCAGACTTTTCTTCCTTTTTTACACTGCAATGCCTACATTTCTTAAAATTGTATAAGGAAAAAGAGAGAAGAAGGGAAAAAAACAGGGACACAAGTATCCCCATTACATTTGAAAATAACAGACAACTTTACTTTACAGCATGCAGATTATATCATGCATTATAAAATACTTAATGCAGTCTGTTCCTTCCAGCTTCTCTGGTACAGCAGAAAATCCTAGGTTTTCCCTATGTGCTCAGTCCTCTAATTGTATTATTTTTTGAAACACCTCTTCTTGAAAGGTCTCATATTCAGTCAGCCTTTACTTCATTTCAGCCTCTGATGTTTTGCAGTTTTATCACCTCATCTGAATACCAGTTTAAAGCTTCTTTCATTTTTCCACCCTGTTATTATTTGAGTTGATATACTCCACCAGTGTTTTGTTTATTTTAATCATCTCAGAGTACATTTGACTTATATTTCCTCTAGGTTACTGGAAGTCATGTCTTGCACCAAAACTGCAGCTTGCATTGCTTTTTGCTGAACAACTGCATAATTCTTCCCAGTCAGTGTTTTTTCATCATGTATTGTAATTGATCTTCTTTGAGATTCTCTGAATTTCTTTTTTGCTGGCATCCAGCCACTGCACTTATTAGTCAGTTACTGAAATTTACCCAAAAATATGAGTTTACTGTCTCTCTCTTCTGATTTTCTGTTTACACACTGAAAGAGCTGAAATTAAGCTGTTACTCAATGTGCAGCCATCTCGGAAGTCTCTCAGATCTCCTTACTGTTATCCTGTAGGCAACAGTTCAGTAACCGTGTCAAGGCCTGCAGCTGTTTTCAAGGTAATATTTTGGCTGCCACCACACCCCATAAAGCTCTTTCCCATTCGGCCACATTTTCCTGTAGAAGACAATAGTTTCCTAGCAAGTTCTATGCCCAGAAATAAAATACGAATTGAAGGCCCTTCAAATGTCCCCATTGACAAGTAGTCAAATTCCTTACATACTTTAGTGAAACCCTGTAACAGCTTGTAGTATTCAATTACATTAACTCTTCTGACAAAAGTAAATCATTCCTGCACCTTAACTGAAGATGTAACCCAGCGCACACTAAAAAAGAAAATGTTACAACTACTGAACAAACCACTGAACACCCTCCTGGCATGTACCTGCCCATGTGGTAATTACCCTCTAAATTAATTTCTAGTAGGACCTGATCTTCTTCATGTATGGGCAAGTGCTTAAAGGCTTATACCATCTGCATTGGCTATCAGGACCACTTTTAATTTTGCCTGTACATTCTTCCACTGCTTCATCAAATGAAAAATCCAGTTATGTTTATTTCTCATCAGTGAGATCATTTAGTGATTTTTTTGGGGGGTGGGGTTATATCAAATGGTTGTTTATAACTGACTAAAATAAGATATCATAATAGTTAAGGTCTTTGCTTCCCATGCATAATGTACAATGTTTGATCCTGACCTCCAGTCAGTGCCTATGTTGAGTTTACATGTCCTCCCTGGTCATTGTGGAGGTTCTTCCCACCTCCCAAAAACATGCTGAGTGTTTCCACCTCAAAGTCATCCAAAAATGGAGCTGTGAGCAGCCACACATGCTCTAGATGGTGCCCTGTGGGGAAGAGTTGTATAGATAGACCACTTTGGTCAACAATTCTGGTGCACAGTATCCTCAAGATAGGAGAACATGGATCACAGACTGCACGCCATGTCAGGGCTAACCACCTAGTGAATGGCTATAGATGATTCAGTCTTGTTTACTAATGTCACCAAATGACCAAATGATAAGTGGGTTGAAGACCCATAATATTCTGATCTACACTAGGGGCCAGGGTGTATGTGTCCCTATTGGCCAGTATGTGCCTGCCATAAAACCCAGCAGCCCTGGATCAAAAAGCTACTGGCTGGCCAGTGTTCATTTGCCCAGCTTGGGTTACCTGGGATAGCTCTGTTGAGTGAAAGAGGGACATAAAACAATCAACATGAACTAAGAATTGCTACATTCAGTATAGGTTCACTGACAGGACACAGCTTGGAAGTGGATGACTTGATGGTACGGGAAGGTCTGACACTTGGCTTGTGATCAACAGTCTACCACACAGTAGGAGGACAAACTAGAAATGGTGTGAGAATTGTGGTGAGGAATGTCATCAGAATTAGGGATAGACTCATTGCAGTCAAACTCCATTGTAAGTATGAGGCATTATTCATAATCTCAGCCTATTCCCCATAGCAGGGTTGTTGTGATAGTGAAGAAAAGAGTGCATTTGGTCAACAGTCGCAGGACCTACTAGATAGCAGAGGACAACGTGAACTGGCATTAAGAATGGGCAACCTGAATGCACATATCAGAAGAGCCAGAACTGGGCAACAGGAACAAAGAAGGAGAGGCCATTCTAGACTTCTGTCTGGCAAATGGCTTGATGGTGGCCAACACATGGTACAGCAAGAGAGAAAGTCAGAAGATCACATACAAGAGATGCCAACATGCAACTCATGTAGACTTCTTCCTACAAATGAAAGGGTTCTGGGTTAAAATCACTAATTGCAAAGTCATCTGCAGTGAAACAGTCGGCACACAGCATGAACCACTGGTTACCACAATCATCTGCAAGTAGCGGTCAGAGAAGTCTCTAAGATCAACAGAGACTAGCCTAAAGACCTGGAAGTTGACTGGAGAGAAAGCACAAGAGTTCAAAGAAATACTCAGGGTTCCAGCAACTAAGGAAGAAGAGGAAATACATTTTAAATATCCATCAATCTCTCTTTCAGCTCACCCATATTTTAAAGATCTATTTATCTGTGATTCTATTTAGTTATACCTATATGGAAATACACTGTCACAAATACTGCATAGCTGCGAGATAAATGAATTATTAATCACTAGCATAACTAATCAAGGAAAAGCACCCTTCTTTCTTGTGGGGATCTAGATATCTATTTATTCACTTAAAGATATTGTTATGTATCTCTTTTTATCTACTCTGTTCCACAGTAATCAGATATAAGTTCCAATAATGTATAACACATATGGTTGTTATGTTGAGCTATGCATTAACATTGTATGAATTATAAACTTAATTATTTTTTATATATGCTTATTTTTTTCTTTGATACTTTATTTAACAAAAATGATTACCGCAACGTATAACAAACACTTCAACCAAAAACAAAAAAAGCAAACTGAACCAGGCCGAGAACAATTTATTAATAACATGAGAATAAGCACTTTTGTTTAGATAATATTAAACTTCTTCAGACAATTTAAAATAATCATGTGATACCTTTATATATCCCTAAATCATGTGAATCCCATTCATGATTTACATTTCCATAATTAAAATATCTCATAACTTATCTATTATAAGATTTCATTTTTAAAATACTAGTATTTGAAACTACATCATTTACACCTGGTGGAGTAGTCACCTCTAAATAAAGATGCTACCACAACTCAGGCTGGTCCAACACTAATTTTCACGGCCCCCCTCTTGGATTCTTCAGTACCTGTTCTACAACTACAAATTTAAAACTATGTCCCACAAATTTCTCTATATATTTATACATTGCATTAGTATTTTTCTTTTTATTAGTATCATATACATGTTCATAAATGTGCTGACATAACTTCTTCTCCATTTTACCAATGTAAAATGCAGGCCATAGAACACATTTTGCAATACACAGTGGATATAAAATGTTTACACACCCCTGTTAAAATGCCAGGTTTTTGTGATATAAAAAAAAGTGACCAAAATAAATAATTTCAAAACATTTCCCATCTTTAATGTGACGTATAACCTGCACAATTCAATTGAAAAACAAACAAATCTGTTAGGGAAAAAAATACAAAAAAATAAAAAAAGTGCAATACGCTGGTTGCATAAGTGTGCGCACCCTTAAACCAATACTTTGCTATGGGTGCACACACTTAAACTAATACTTTGTTGAAACACCTTTTGATTTAATTACAGCATTCAGTCTTCTTGGGTACACACCTGCCATCAATTAAAGAGGCTCTGATTAACCCCAAATAAAGTTCAGCTGTCCTACTAGGATTTTCCTGACATTTACTCAGTTGCCTGCTACAGCAAAAGCCATGGTTCACAGAGAGCTTACAAAGCATCAAAGGGATCTCATTGCTGAAAGGTATCAGTCAGGAGAAGAGTACAAAAAAATTTCCACAGCATTGGATATACCATGGAACACAGTGAAGACAGTCATCAAAAACTGGAGAAAATATGGGACAACAGTGATGTTGCAAACAACTGGACATCCCTCCAAAATTGATGAAAAGACAAGACGAAAACTGGTCAGGGTGGCTGCCACAGACTTACAGCAACACTGAAAGAGCTGCAGGACTTTCTGGCAAGTACTGCTGGTGTACTACATGTGACAACAATCTCCCGTATTCTCCATATGTCTGAACTATGGGGTAGAGTTGCAATATGGAAGCCTTTTCTTACACAGAAAAACATCCAGGCCAGCTAAAATTTGCAAAATAATACATCAAGTCTCCCAAAAGCATGTGGGAAAATGTGTTATGGCCTGATGAGACCAAGGTTGAACATTTTGGCCACAATTCCAAAAAGTACGTTTGGTGCAAAAACAACACTTCGCATCACCAAAAGAACACCATCCCCACGGTGAAGCATGGTGGTAATATCATGCTTTGGGGTTGCTTTTCTTCAGCTGGAACTGGGACTTTAGTCAAGGTGGAGAGAATTATGAACAGTTCCAAATACTAGTCACTTTTGGCCCAAAACCTTCAAGCGTTTGCTAGAAAGCGGAAGATGAAGAGGAATTTCACCTTTCAACACAACAATGACCCCAAGCATATATCCAAATCAACAAAATAATGGCTTCACCAGAAAAAAAATTAAAAATTTGGAATGGCCCAGCCAGAGCCCAGACCTAAATCCAATAGCAAATTTGTGGTATGACCTGAAGAGGGCTGTGCACAAAAGATGCCCTCACAATCTGACAGATTTGGGGCACTTTTGCAAGGAAGAGTGGGCAAATATTGCCAAATCAAGATGTGCCATGCTGATAGACACCTACCCAAGAAGACTGAATGTTGTAATTAAATCAAAAGGTGCTTCAACAAACTATTAGTTAAGGGTGTGCACACTTATGCAACCAGCTTATTGTACGTTTTGTATTTTTTATATTTTTCCACTAACAGGTTTGTTTTTCAATTGAATTGTACAGGTTATAGGTCACAATAAAGGTAAGAAAAGTTTTGAAATGATTTATTGTAGTCTCATTTTTTATATCACAAAAAAACTTGCATTTTAACAGGGGTGTGTACACTTTTTATATCCACTGTGTGTGTGTGTGTGTGTGTGTGTGTGTATATATATATATATATATATATATATATATGCATGTGTGTGTGTGTGTGTGCACACGCGTGTGTATGTCTATCCTATGTCTCAAATGAGCTCTCCATCCAGCTGCTTCACTCTACAATAAGTGAACCAAGAACAAAATAAGTATGACTACTGCTGCTGCAAAAGTTATCATATCCCACTACCTAAAGAACTTGCACAGCTGAATTTCACTTGCAGCTGCAAAAGTTCACAAGGAACAACATATTGAGTTAAATGTATTGAACCAAGCAAACAGTCTGGAATCTGCTGGAAGGATATCCCCACCCCCATTTACTCACACACACTCACAGGCCTTTTACTGCTGAAGGTTAAGCTAAATTAACACTTTTGCAAATTTTACTCTTATCAGTGTAATAGATCCCTGCAAAGATTTGGAAAAAACCATAACCATAAACTTAAATGCTGTGACTCTAGTCAAGTGTTTAGAGTTTAGATAATTTGCCTTTGTATCCATGAACATTCTACCTCACTGATTGTTTTAGGTGGTAAACCATCTGGGGGGGGGTTCTTCCACTCTGTTCACTTTGCTCAATCCACTCCTCTACCCTGCCCCATATCCCACCCACCCCAGCACCTCTACTCATATCCAAAGCAAAACACCCCCCCTCATTTCTATGATCCAATTATATAAAACTCTACCTTGTCCACGCCCACATTTCATTTACACGTTACCTTTTATTTACCAAAACTTATCTGCTTTCCCTTACATCCATCACCTTGAATTCTCATCCCCCTACTATACATCTTGGCATCTTACTCTGCTTCACCATCTCAGTACTATCACCACCTCAAACTATCTTACATTAACTTCAAGCTTACCACCTTCTCTTCTACTATACACACATCACACTAACATTGCACCATAATTTTACTGCTGATCAATCACATCTCCCCCACTCCTCCATATCACAAACCACAATGCAAAACATCTAACTACATTGTCAAAGCCCACCCTGAAGTCACATTTCCAACATTATCTTAAGATGCTTACATATCACTAGATAGTATACAGCTCTATTTATATCTGATAGTACATTCTAGCACATAAATACCACTATTTTAAACCCGCCATCAGAGTTGACAGGCACCCTCTATCCTGCCTAACCCCTTTACCCTTGATTCTCAACCTTGCTACAACTCTATCCTTGCATACCCCCACACACCAATACACATCAACAACCTCCTTCAACCATCTCCCCAGTAAACAACACAGCTTCTCCAATATCTCCTCCCAGCTTTCCCCCATACCCTCCCATATTATTCAAGCCACAGATTGGCCGACTCACCTTCTATGAAACCACACTCGACACCATCAGCTATTAATAAAAAACACATCCCATGGTACTCATTCTTCATTACCTATCTTCTCAAATGTGGAGACCTACAGCCTAACCCAGGCCTATCCTCTAATCCTAACCACAAGTGTAACCCCAAAGCTTTAAACATACTTACACTGAACCTTAGAAGTATATGTAATAAAACAGCCCCACTGCATGCCTGGATTGATCAAAATAAACCTAACATACTAGCCCTTATGAAAACATGGTTACACCTCAATGTAGGATTCAGAGAAAATAGAATGGTGGTACAGCATGACTATTGAAGCCGACTGGATAAAAAAGCGACCTTTATTATAACAATATCCAAGTAAGCGCTTTCACGTTAATACTAATGCTTCTTCAGACTTTACATTCCACAGCAAATAATTCATTTAAATACCCATACTCTATTTAAAAGAGCCAATCAAAACACGTTATAACTTTAAAGAAACATTTCATAAAATCTGAAGTGTCTGTTAATAGCATTGGTTCTAAAAACATCTAAAAAAGCCTAAATAACCTCATGTTAGATGCTATACATAATACAAAACATAAAAAGATACTCATAAACATGTATTTGTGACATATATAAAAAATGTA
This sequence comes from Protopterus annectens, assembly GCF_019279795.1. Classification (NCBI taxonomy): domain Eukaryota; kingdom Metazoa; phylum Chordata; order Ceratodontiformes; family Protopteridae; genus Protopterus; species Protopterus annectens. The sequence continues at coordinate 594,226,178 of NC_056727.1, read as the reverse complement.
TATGCAAAAAAAAAAAAAAATATATATATATATATATATATATATATATATATATGCAAAAAAAAAAAATATATATATATATATATATATATATATATATATATATGCAAAAAAAAAAATATATATATATATATATATATATATACATGAAAAATATAAATATATACATATCAACATATAAACATTTATACATAAATATATGAATAAACATATATACATATAAAAAAATATAGTCAATGTATGACATGTATAAAAAAGTATTTTGAGACTAAATCAGTGTTTTAAGGGTCGGTCCTTTAAAAAAGGTTTCAAAGAAACCTTCTCATTCAGACCATGTCCCTTATCCGCTTGCAATTTAATTGTCAATTTCCCTTCCTGTTTCTCTGTATAATTCCTAACATCACCTAGCCTGACCGTGAAGCGTATGAGTTGAAGTACAAGGAACTTAAAAGTATGTGTAATGTCGTTACATAGTACATGTTTAGCTAATGCATTGATGCCATCTTCCCTATTAATGGCATATGTGTGTTCCCTGACTCTCTCTCTAAGGGTTCTATTTGTTTTCCCTACATAAAAACAGTTACACTTCTGACACATAGCTAAATAGACTACGTTTCTCGATTTACAATCTGTGTAGTGTTGAAAAGTATATCTATTCCCTGTATCGGGATGAATAAAGCTGTTATCATTCAACATATATGGGCATTGATTACAGGTACGACATGATAGTGTTCCTTTTCTTGTAGAACATGGAATATCCTTGTTCCTACCTTCATAACATAAACGTCTTTTTAATGATTTAGTATTTCTAAAACTCATCTTAGGTACCTCACCAACTATTTCCTTAATCTCCTCATCTAAACATAACATACTCCAATGTTTCTTAATAATGTGATGTGATGTCAGTGATGCATCTTCCTCCTGCTGAAGATCTCATGCATGTAGTCCCACAGCCTTCCTGGGTCAGTTTCATTGCGCTGAATCATTGCCTGCAGCGCCTCTGCTTGGTCAAGACTTTGCCAATAATCCTGTGGCCACATCTGCTTCCAACTGTCATTATCCGGCACATTTTCTACCTCTCCATAGCCTGGTATGGGCATGGGACATCCCATGTGATTGTACTCTACAATTCTGGGCTCTGGAGCTGGCACTTCCTTGGCAGACTTTTTATGCCTCTTCACAGCAGCTAACCTCTCATTCTCCTTGTCACACACAAAGCACTCAAAGCTGTTAAGATAGTTTGGCTTGGTCATATCATTCACTCCCCACTCTCTTTTTTCTAAGGTGTCCAGTAAATATTGTCTATTACCTTCTTATTATTGTTGATATATGGAATCACTACTCTAGTGTTACATGTGGATATTCTATTTACAGATGGGTCTGGTCTATCCTTACTAATATATAATATATAGAACCCTTAGAGAGAGAGTCAAGGAACACACCTATGCCATTAATAGGGAAGATGACACCAATGCATTACCTAAACATGTACTATGTAATGACAGTACACATACTTTTAAGTTCCTTGTACTTCAACTCATACACTCCATGGTCAGGCTAGGTGATGTTAGGAATTATACACAGAAACAGGAAGGGAAATTGACAATTAAATTGCAAGCGGATAAGGGACATGGTCTGAATGAGAAGGTTTCTTTGAAACCTTTTTTAAAGGACCGACCCTTAAAACACTGATTTAGTCTCAAAATACTTTTTTATACATGTGTCATACATTGCCATTACTATATAGTTTTTATATGTATATATGTTTAGATATTCATATATTTATGTATAAATGTTTATATGTTGATATGTGTATATATATATATATATATATATATATATATATGTTTTTTTTTTTTGCACATATATATATATATATATATATATATATATATATATATTTATTGTATATACTTTTTTTATATATATGTCATAAATATATGTTTATGAATATCTTTGTATCTTTTTATATTATGTATAGCATTTAACTTGAGGTTATTTAGGCTTTTTTAGATGTTTTTAGAACCAATGCTATTAATAGACACTTCAGATTTTATGAAATGTTTCTTTAAAGTTAAAACATGTTTTGATTGGCTCTTTTAAATAGAGTATGGGTATTTAAATGAATTATTTGCTGTGGAATGTAAAGTCTGAAGAAGCGCTAGTATTAACGCGAAAGCGCTTACTTGGATGTTGTTATAATAAAGGTCTCTTTTTTTTATCCACTCGGCTTCGATGGTCATGTTGTACCACCATTCTATTTTCTCTGAATCCTACGTTGTTTGTTTGGGCGGTACTTTACCCTTCGTGTTTCTCTTTTTGTGACTACACCCAATATAATAGACTCTGAAATAATACTTCCAAACTTTGCAATAACTAGAAGAGATAGACCTAAAAAAGGGGGGGGATAGTCCTTCTATGTTCTTCTACATTCAGCATCACACCCTACACTGGTAATACACCCATCTTTTCTAATGCTGAGGTACTAATCTCTTTTTTGAACCTCAACACATCAAAAAGGATTTGCATAATAGTAATATATATCCCACCAGGTCACAATATACTGTACAAGTGTTGGAAAATATTTTATCCTGGACATCCCAAATAAACCTCAAAACAATAATCTTAGGAAATGTAAATATTGATTGGCAAACCATAGCTTCCAGCTACTACACAAACAGTATAAATCTGTATGTTTTTTCTCAGCTTATCAATACTCCAACAAGATACAGCAAAGATTTACCTGCCAATCCACCATACACTGGATCCCAGTATCCCACCCTGCCAATTACCCCTCTTCCTGTACACTGTCTAGCTCCCTGAGTGAACATCTGCCAGCTTATTCCCTTAGAACAAACTCCCAACAACTAAGAGTATATACTATAAAATCAGTTAGGAACTCAACTAATTTTTGTCAGCATAAATTCAACAATTTCCTACAAGAAATGGACTAGACACCCCTTAAATGACTACCCCTTAATGATGCTGTACTATACTTTAATAACCCCTCCCTTCACATACTTAATACACCAGCTCCCATTTGTTTGAAAAGAATCAAGAAGAACTCAGCACCATGGCTGTCTAAGGAAAGTAAACACCTGATGAAGCAAAGGGACCTAGCCTGGATGACCTGGAAACTAAACAAAAATGAACAAAAGCATGTCAATTTCAAAACAATAAGTAACAAAGTGACAAAACTAATCAACAGAGATAAGAAGTCATACTAGTCTCAGCTTCAACTCCAGCGTAAAATCAACCCCAATAAATTTTGGCACTCCATATCTTCTCTACTTAACCCTGGAACAAACAGAGAGCACACCCTATCACCTGATACCCCTCCATCATATATATATATATATATATATATATATATATATATATATGTATGGATTCACTTCATAATCTCAAAATACTGAAATCTCGAATTTCAGTTTTTCAAGACTATGAAATCGAATCCACACAACACTGAAACACCAAAATCATGAAGCCAAAAACCGCGAAATTCAAAACACCTAAAACACAGCACACACCAGACCACACATATACCACAACACCCACATCACAACATAAACAAACAAAAAAAAACACACATCCACAAACCTACAACACAAATAAGCTCCGCTGCACCCCCCATGTGTGGGGCTGCACCCCCCACACCCCCCTACTTATATATACTAACTCAAAGATTGCACAAACAGTAAACAAAAGCAAACACACACACACACACACACACACACACACACACACACACACACACACACACACACACACACACACACACACACACACACACATATTCTACATTCCCTCACACACACATCACACATATTACCACACTCACATTCACTCAAACTCCCACCCGAAACCCTTACAAAACACTACTTTACCTGACATAACACCGAAATCCACACATGGCACTGCACACCATCCACATACAATCCCGGACATTATGTAACGTAAAGCCATAACCGCGAATCTGAGATATTCGAATTTACGATTATGCACTTTTGCTATTTTCAAACTTCGACTTTATAGTCTCGAGATACTGAAATTCGAAATTTCAGTATTTCGAGATTATAAAGTGTTTCCATACACACACACACACACACACACACACACATATATATATATATATATATATATATATATATATATATATATATATAAAATATATACATATAAGCAGTAATAGATATATACATATATATATATATATATATATATATAGGTTCATAGGTTCATACTAGGCTATCTGCCCTAGGGCATTTATAAGCCTAGCCAGAATGTGTTTGGCTTTCGTCACCCATTTTAAATTTATTTTGCTATGCCCTTTTTCGAGGTTAGTATACTGTGCCTCTGTCTAACAGTGACACAGAAGTGATACCCGGGGTAAACCTACGATCTCCCATCCACTCATCAAGATTCCTCTTGAAGAGAGTCAATGAGGGACTCTGCCTAACCTGGACTAGGATTTTATTCCAGAGTGAAGGGAGCCTCTAGGTTATGAATCTGTCCCTCCAGCATGTCCTATTTATTTCAGTGCTGAGGTTCAAGTCTCTCGAGTGCGTAGCTCGATGGGATTTGGATTTTCTGAGGTGCAGCATGTCCATTAATTCCGGGTTGGACATGGCTTTATACATCAGGCACAGATGGCCTCTGAACAGGCGGTATGCCACTGAGTAGAGCTGGAGTTTCTTTAACCGGGCAGCATATGGCATCTGTTTGAGCCCTTTGATCCTCTTGGTGAGGTACTTTTGGGGTCTTTCCAGTTGCTGCAGGTGTCTGGTAAGGTACATCCCAAAAGGGCATTGTACTCAATTATGGGCCTGATGAGGGATGAGTAAAGAGGCACGATGACCTCCCTGATCTAGATGTGAATCCCTTCATGATTAGGTGGGCTATATAAAATGTTTTTCTAACCACTTTGGCCACGTGGTTGTCAAATGAGAGATTGCTATCAACTTGGGTCCCCAGGTCCCTAATTACTTCTTCTGTACTTAATGGATTACCACCTATGTGGTAATTTGTGGGCACTTTGATTTTGCCAAAGGGGATGACTATACACTTTTTGGCATTTAGCTTGAGGCCATGGCTCTGGCACCAGTTGTCTGTTTCTATGAGGCCCTTTTGGAGGATGCTTGTGTCGGCTGGAGAGTCGATTATGGCACCCAGTTTGCAGTCATCTGCGAACTTGGTCAGCCACAGTCCTTCCGTGTTGGCCTGTACCTCAGAGAAATATATACCGAACAAGAGAGGTCTCAGGACTGAGCCTTGTGGGACACCACTTGTAACTGGTTTGGAGTCTGACATGGCTCCAGCAATTCTAACCATGTGGGTTCTGTTCTTGAGCCAGTTTGCAATCCATCTAGTGACATAGGGGGTTATATTTAAGCTGGTGAGCTTATCTATAATGCCCGAGTGGGGTATTGTATCGAAGGCTATTGCGAGGTCCAGGTAGGCTGTGTGGACCACCTTCCCTCGTCAATGGCCTTGGTGACTGTTTCAAAGAAATCAACCAGGTTTAAGAGGCAGGATCTGCCCTTAACAAAGCCGAACTGGGTAGGATCCAGTGTCTGTAGGTCCCCAATATCTTTATTTATGAGGTCCATGATGATCCTTTCCATAGCTTTGCAGACCAAGCTAGTCAGGCTTATGGGGCGATAGTTTCCAGGATCCGTTGAGGCACCACCTTTATGGAGAGGGACCACTGTTGCTGTACGCCACTCTTTGGGCACATATCCTGTAGTAAGGCTGAGATTGAACAGTAGTTTTATGTTTGGGTTTAGCTCTTCTTGGAGTTCATGTAGGACGCAGCCCGAGACACTGTCTGGTCCCATTGATGCTGTGTTTTTTGCTTTGGAGAGGGCGGCTCTTACCTGAGCATCTGAGATGTCAGGGGGGCAGCACTCTCCTGGGATAGATATTTGCCCTTTGGCGAGGGGAGAAGTTTGCGCTGAACCTGTCAGCTAGGATGTTGGCAATGTCTCTGGGTTCAGTGTATTTTTTGTCATTTTGGACTAATTCTGAGCATATCTGGCAATTACCACCCAGGTTCCTAACATAACTAAAGAAAGCCTTGTGATTATCCTTAGTGTCCTGTGCAATTTTTCTCTCGAAGCTGGCCTTAGACAATTTTATGGTGCCTGTAGTATTTTTGCTAATACTGATCAGTGATGCCTTCCCTTTTTGGGATTTTGCTCTATCATTTAGTAGCTTCCTCCTTCTATTGTATAGTTTGTTTATGGCTGGGGTCCACCAGACAAGACGTCTGCCTTTGGAGGATTGGGTCTTGGTTTTATTTGGGATCGCATGATCCATGCATTCCTGAAGGTGTTCATAGAATGCGTTTATAAAGGATTCTGCGGTCTGGGCCGTATTTTCCACAGGCCCGGGGGCTTTGAAGGATTCCACCTCGGTTTTGAGGAGTGTGAAATTTGCTTTAGAGAAGTTTTTCACTGTGGTTTTCTGGGCAGGGGTGGGGTCAGGATGTGAATATCCAGTGAGATTAGTTTATGGTCTGATCTTACCAGTGAGGGATACACTTCTGGTCTGGAGCATAGAGTCCCCATGTTGGTGATGATCAGGTCCAGTATGTTTTCCCCTCTTGTGGGAGTGGTAACAAGTTGTTCCATAGCATTTGAGTTTATAAATTCTAGGAACCTTTGGGCTAGGGTGTTGGAGCTAGAGTGATGCTCCCAGTCTATGTTTGGGTAGTTGAAGTCACCCAATATAATGGTGTTTGGAGAGATCTTCATATTTTCCAGTGTTCTCAGAAAGGCCGAGTGGGGTTCCTGGGTTTGGGAGGGTGGTCTGTAGCAGGCTATAAACTGGAAGGCAGTTTTACCCACTGTTAGTTGCACATGGATAGTCTCTGATGCTTCGTGCTTTGCCACCAACCTGGAGGTGTGGGTATCTTTGATGAATATCGATACTCCCCCTCCTTTTGTGGTTCAGTCCAAGTTTTGGGGCCGAAAAGCATGGTATGAGGTATAACCTGGTAGTGCTGGGGTGCTCTCTGGAGCCTTGAACCAGGTTTCTGTTACTGCACAGATATTGATGTTCTCCATGCTAAGGAGAGTTTCGAGTGCGTGCATCTTGAGGTTTAGACTTCTGGCGTTGAGTAGCATTACTCTTAGTTTCTTATCCCTTGTGATACCTATGGAGGTGGGTTTGTCTTTTGAGCCTTGCCTAAAAAAGGCACTATGGGGGTAGTAAGAGCCTTTGCCAATATCCGAAAGTCCAGGGGTGACAGGTGCAAGCCGTCCCTAGCGAAGCATCGTGGCTTGTCGAGCATATCATCCCAAGCTGACAGGCATTGGATCCCCTTTGAATGACACCAGTACTTAAGCCAATTGTGGAAATTGATCATCTTGTCTTCATATTGTGGCATCATTCTTGGTGAGGGTAAGATGCTACTCAAGGTCAGGGTCATACCGGCCTGGGCTACATGCTCAGAGAACTCCTTTATGTCTCTTTTCATGTAGTCCAGGTTATGTGTGTGTGTGTGTGTGTGTGTGTGTATTATTACTGGCCCCGAGGAGGGACGTCACAGTATATAGGTTACTGTCAGCTGCCTGTCGGGTGCTAGGATCCGCCACATAACACAGGCACTTAGTTCACTCCAGAACATGTACAAGTATGACACTGTCATTGTACATGTTGGTGTGAATGATCTAAGACGTACCTCCCTGGACTACATGAAAAGAGACATTGAGGAGCTCTCTGATCATGTAGCCCAAGCTGGTATGACCCTGACCTTGAGTAGCATACTACCTTCACCTAGAATGATACCACAATACAAAGACAAAATGATAAATTTCAACAATTGGCTAAGCTTCTGGTGTCATTCTAAGGGGATTCAGTGTCTGTCTGCCTGGGATGACATGATAGACAAGCCTCGCTGTTTTGCCAGAGATGGGTTGCACCTGTCACCCCCTAGGTTTTCGAATACCGGCCAAGGCTCTTGCCGTCCCCATAGTGCCTTTTTCAGGCAAGGCTCAAAGGACAAACCAACCACCGAAACCAGCACAAGTAACCAAAAACTAAGGGTAATGCTACTCAACGCCAGAAGTCTCAACCTCAAAATGCACACACTCGAGGCTCTCCTCAGCATGGAGAAAATCGATGTTTGTGCAGTGACGGAAACCTGGTTCAAGGCTTAAGAGAGCACCCCAGCACTGCCAGGTTACAATTCATATCATACCTTCTGGCCTCAGTTACCAGATCGCAGTACAAAGGGCGGAGGTGTATCCATATTCATCAAGGATACCCATATCTCCAGGTTAGTAGCGCAGCATGTTGCCCCAGAGATCATCCATGCGCAATTATCAGCAGGCAAAACCACATTTTAAGTCATAGCCAGTTATAGATCGCCCACCATGTCCCAAGATGCTCACTCTGCATTCCTTGAGACTTTGGAAAATATAACGGTCTTACCCAACATCATAATCTTGTGTGATTTCAACTACCCTGGTATAGACTGGACGAACTACCAATGTTCCAACTCCTATGCTCAGCGATTCATAGAATTTATAAATTCAAATTCCCTTGAACAACTAGTATGTTCCCCCACTAGAGGGGACAACATATTGGATTTAATCATCACAAATATGGGCACCCATTGTACCACACCCATTATCACTCCCTCCTTGGTCAGATCCAACCACAAACTGATAACCCTGGACATCCTCACCCCTCCACCTCCCCCAGTCAAAAAAACCATAGTCAAAAACCTTTCCAAAGCAAACTTCAAACTACTTGCATCTGAAGTGGAAAGCTTCACTATTCCCTTGCAGAAGGATAATGATATCCAGGATGCAGAATCCTACACCAAGGCACTCTATATGCATCTTCAGGATTGCATGGACCGTGCTATCCCAAATAAAACCAAGACTCCTTCCTCAAGCAAGAAGAAACCAGTCTGGTGGACCCCGGCCATAAGCAAACTTTACAATAAAAGGAGGAGACTTATACAAAAAAAGGCCAAATCTCAAGTAGAAAAATCATCCCTGATCAGCATTAGTAAGAAACTGAGGGCCCTCATCAAGTCAACTAAAGCTAATTTTGAAAAGAAAGTTGCCAAGGATACTAAGGATAACCATAAGGCCTTCTATGGCTACGTCAAAAATCTAAATGGCAACGCTCAGGTCTGTTCTGAGCTAGTACAAAATGGAACAAAATACACTGACCCTTCTGACATTGCCAACATCTTGGCTGACAGGTTCAGTGCAAATCCCCCCCCCCCTCACCACCTACAGGGCCTATTACCATTCCAGGGGATTGTGTAAGTCCAATTATTACTGATACGTTGGTTAAAAAGGCTCTATCTAAAGCTAAAAACACTGCCTCCATGGGACCAGATGGTGTCCTGGGCTGTGTCATACGCGAGCTCCAAAAGGAATTAACCCCGCATCTTAATACCCTGTTCAGTCTCAGCCTCTCCACAGGATATGTGCCCATAGAATGGCGCATGGAAACGGTGGTCCCGCTACACAAGGGTGGGGCCACAACTGACCCTGGGAACTACCGACCAATAAGCCTGACCAGTCTGACCTGTAAGGCTATGGAGCAAATCATTATGGAACTCATAAATGGAGAGATTGGGAACCTCCAGTCGCTGGACCCCACACAGTTCGGCTTCGTCAAGGGCAGATCATGCCTCCTGAACCTGGTGGATTTCTTTGAGACAGTTACTCAGGCTATAGATAATGGAAAGGAGGTACACACGGCTTACCTTGACCTTGCTAAAGCATTTGACACCATTCCCCATTCAGGTATTATTGATAAGCTCACCAGCCTGGGCATAAACCCTTACGTCACAAGATGGATCACAAACTGGCTCTCAGACAGATCCCATAAAGTAAGAGTAGCGGGATCTATGTCCGAATCCAGACCAGTAACGAGCAGTGTGCCTCAGGGCTCTGTCCTGGGGCCCCTCCTGTTTGGCATATACTTCTCAGAAGTACAAGCAAGCACGGAAGGGCTGTGGCTGACTAAGTTTGCGGACGACTGCAAACTGGATGCTATAACAGAGTCTCCGGCCGACATGGAGATCCTCCAGAAGGGCCTAAATGAGACTGATGCATGGTGTCAAAGCCATGGTCTCAAGCTAAATGCAAAAAAATGCGTAGTAATCCCCTTTGGAAAAAACAGAGTACCCACAAACTACAACATAGGAGGTAATCCCCTGAAATCTGAAGAAGAAATAAGGGATCTAGGGACCCAAGTAGATAGTCATGATAACCATGTTGCCAAAGTGGTTAGAAAATCCTTCTATGTGACCCATCTGATCACGAAAGGGTTCCCATCAAGATCTAAGGATGTAATGGTGCCCCTCTACTCTTCCCTCATCAGACCCATTATTGAGTACAATGCACCAATTGGAATGTACCTGGCTAGACATCTCCAGCAGCTAGAGAGACCACAGAGGTACCTAACCAAGAGGATTACTGACCTCAAA